>NC_057350.1:55440892-55752500 GCF_016509475.1 Prionailurus bengalensis
CAATATTGTAAATAAATGTTAATCTTTGCCAATCATATACATGAAAAATCTCTCTTGTTTTATTGCATTTCTTTCACAGGAGAATGATTGAACATTTTTTCATGGTTTAATCAGTTATTGGTGTTTCTTTTCCAATGAAATGTCTATTTATGCCCTTTGCCCTTTTGTATATTAAGAAAATGGGTGCTTTGCTTAACTTGTATCAAAACTATTTTTTCCAGTCTATTACTTATATAATCTTGGCCATTCAGGATTTTTACAATTCTTGTTACATAGACTTGGCAACCTCTTCTTGCATGGATCCTAGCTTTTCCCTCACATGACACATCTCAACCACCTTTGACTTTTTAGTACTTCTACAGTTTCATTTTTCACATTTACACCTTTGATCAATCTGAAATTTATTTTGATGGAATAAGAAAGGCTCCAGCTTATTTACAAAATCTAATCAGTGGTCCTAATACTAAGTATTGAACAATCATTTCTCCATCAAGATTAGTGACATGTATTTCCCATATTAAAAATACCCAAAAGTATTTAGGTTTATTTCTGGAAACTTATTTTAAAAATCTATACCTCAGACGGGTTAACAAAATATAAAAATCAACATTTAAAAAATAAATTTCCTATTTTTTTATTAATTAGAATTAGATAATGTCTAAAAGGCAATGTTCTTCTAGGATTTGTTTCGACATATTTAATAAGTAAAATAGTCATCTATAAATATGTAACTTCTATGTAAATTATACATTACATAGCTGACATATTCTCTGATGCCTATTTTCAATATTTTCCCCTCTTTTCCCTCCCCATATATTTAGAGTCCTTATAAATTATCAAAATCACAATACGTGGCCAAGAATTAGATATGCCTACAAATAAAGTAAGTACAAAACTGAATAATGGTTGAGAAACGGATCACTTCAGGTGAATTTAGAACACATTGGACAATAAAATTAATAGTATTTAAAAATGCCAAATGGAGTATCACATCTCATAACTTTTCTTGGAGTCCAATAAAGAAATAATCTGAATCATATAGTTATTCCTTATACCGCACTAACTCATAATATTTAGGTTGAAGCATAAAATTGCCATTTTTTAGTTCATTAGATGAATATTAGTAATTTCATATGGTTTAAAATGATGTGAGCATCTGTGATATACAAAGTGCTATGCTAACTGCTATACAGTATATATGAAGAGTTCATAGTTTCTGGCAAGAAAGCCTGACCTGAAAACAAATGAGTTTAAAACCAAGGGATAAATATGATCATAGAAATATAAACAACACATCACTGTCAAGTCAGAGAAAGAAGCAATAAACAAGATCTAAGAGAGTGTCAGGTGGCTTCTTCAGATGGCTATTATTCTTGGCCAGTATCTATAAAAAAAGGGAAAATCCCATTTTAAAGTACTATATTAATTTCCGTTTTTTCCTTAAATCTACAGCTATCAGTTACCACCATGTATATTCCATCTTTGTGTATATAAATAAAGAGACCTTGAAAAAATTTCCTACATTGATGAAGATATTCATTTACAGTTGAACCTTTAATAATTATTTAAATTTGAAATGGGCAAGAGCATGATAAAATCAGATATTCCAGTTTTGTCTATACACAGACATTTTTAATCACTTGTGGCATTTTCAGTTTAGAATAGTCAAGAGGAAGTACTCCCTGTCAGTTCAATTAAACAGCTCTGAACCCACAGAGGAAAAAGCTATCCACATAAAATTACCATTGTCAGGTTGGGTAATTTTTACCTTTTCCAGGTGAAACCAATATATTTTAATGCTTCTTCAGCTAGACAGTCAAGAACATAGCATATATGTTCTCCAAATCCTGACTTTAATTTTGAAGGAGGAAAATCTGCAGTTCTACCCTGAAACACAAAAGATATACAGTGTCTTATTTGTTATTTATATTCCATATGTCAAAATATTTTAAGCAAAGTACTCCTGAAAAAGTATATTACTTCTCTATTTCTCAAATATGGTTTAAAATAATGAACTATATTGCTTCTTAGAAGTCCATCTTTTCTATCCATTGATACATACACTAAAGGAAAATGAGGATGTTTTATTGTCAAAGGTATCAAACTGAAAGGCAATAACCCCATGACAGAACAAGTAACTGATCCTATTAGGGTGAAAAAAAAAACAAAAACAAAAACAGTAAAGCTACTAGCTTGGTATCCTATCATTAAACAACCATAGGAAGGACAGAATGAATCACTTGTCAAAAGTTAATAACATGTATACCAAAAGTTCTTACTGAATGCCCCCCAGGAAAAGTCAGAAATGAAAAGTACAACCAACCGCTATCATGGTCTATTAAATCAAAGTTCCCTTTCAAAATACAATGTTTCAGCTTCCTACGAGCATTTTTTAGGAGAACTAAGTATCCATAAATTTACCTCTGAGACATAACAAGATTAAGAAAAATATTATTACTTTGGGCTACAAAGAGTACATTGAACATTTTTAGAAGTGGCATTAATATTATAATACCAACCATTCTGAGGTTTTATCTGAAAAAATCCAAATATAATTTTACATACGTATGTATTGGGTGTATACAGATATTGTTATTCATAGACAATTCATCTAAAAGGGTAGCATCTGTGTTGTTGAATTACCAATATTAAAATTCGTAACTTGACAACATTCTGAAAGAAGACAGTTATTTACACTTACAAATGATCGAAGTTCAGATAGTATGTTAGATATAGTTGCATTAGGGTCATCGTATTCTTGAGGTTGCTCAAAGGGGCGTCCTGCTTTGTTAATCAACCAAGCAGCAAGAGTGCAAAACATGTAGAACTGTTCACCAGGGTTGGTAGGCAGTGCAAAATAGTGTCTGTTTCAAAACAAGGGGGGAGGATGGAATATGAAATATTTTTTAATGGCTTTAATTCCAATTTAACATTTTTAAATTAAAAAAAAATCTGCAATTCACCCTTTGAAGTTCCCAGTAATCCACAACACTCATATTAAAGTTTTTAATCAACAGGACTAGGGTAATTACTACTGTACACAAAATATTACATCAAAGAACTTACACTCAAGTAAATGCAGGGCATGTTAAAAAACTGATCATGTACAACTTTTGCCAATATCATTTATGTCAGGAATAATTAATAAGAGAGTACCTCTTGAAAATGGTAATTTGGAATTAAAGACAATTTCAGAGTTTAACAAAAGACCTTAATGATTATTCACTATGCATTTTTACATTTTTTACAATGTCCCTGGTATCTTTACATACTGTTCCTAACCTATCGGGTATGTTAAACAGTTGTTCTCATCTTGGCTGCATAGCTGAATCCCCTGAGGAGCTCCTCAAACTATAGCTACTGGACCAAGCATTGCTTATTCCCTCATGAATTAAATCAGAACTTCTGGGAGTAGAGCCCCAGTACAAGTATGTTCCAAAAGCTTCGTATATGGTTTTGAGATGCAGCCAGCCTCAATAACCACTAAGTAGCATATCCACAGTCTAACAAACATTTATTGACTTTTGCTAAATCCCTTAGCCTACTAAAAACAGTCCTATGAAGATCAATATGATTTATACTTAAATAGGTTAAGAATAAAACTTGCTAACAACCTTTCAGTCAGCTGATCAAAGATCTAATTTTGCCCTTTATGTGCAGTTATTGCCATTATGTTCATAACTGTATTTTTAGCTATTATAACTATTTTAAATAAGAATCAGCAGTCTACTCTTTCATGTTTTCCAAAGTTTGTCCTGCAGGGTAAGTGTAAATGTTTTGAAAGGTAAGAGATGGCTGGGAAGAAAAAGGTAATGAAGTTCTTCCAGGTATATGTTCACAACCCCTTCAAAGTACCCACTGCTAAAAATTCATCTTTTCCTTACTGGCTGATGACAACTCCATGACACAGGACTGGATATTGAAAGATCCTCCAGACCTAGTAGAGCGTTTTGCAAACTTTAGCATGCATCAGAATCACCTGAAAAGCTTGTTAAACACAGACTTCTAGGCTCCACCCCTAAAATTTCTGATACAGGAGACCAGGGAAAGGGCCCGTGGAACTGCATTTCTAATAAGTTCCCAAGTGATACTGCTTTCGGTCTGATGACCACACTCTTGAGAACCATTAAATTAGGATATTGCCACTCAAATCCATGATCCAAAATATCCTGCTGAACTCCTGAGGAAATAGTACTGAGGTTATATCACTAGAGCCTTAAAGCCATTTTCTTTTAGTTTGAAAAATATACTTGGGGGCAAAAATGCATTTTATCATAGAAAATGTTGGTTATTTATATTATCCTGTTTAATTCATTTATGTAATAACTCTCAATCTCACAATTTCTATCATGGATCAAGCAACACTACTTTTTCCTCTAACTTTTATTATAGACCGACTTAGCAATATGGGCAGTTTACATAGAGCCTACATATCTCAAAATTCAAGTTATTGGAAGAGATCAACTAATGAGATCAAAACTGTCATGGGAAATTATTTTAGCCAAGCTATACCCATTCAAAGAAATCACTACAGATTTTTAATCTAAATTGCACTTTACACAATAAACAAATCTAAGTATTAGCTTATTTATCTATCACTAAGCTACACTAACTGGAAGAGAAAGTGCTAGCTGTGCATTACCCTCAACAACTAATGGCATTGACTTCACGATATGATGGACTGTTCCCCACCAGAACAAGGGCAGAATTTTAGGTTGTATGATAGACACAGTTCCAGTAGCTGTCGTTTCATTTGTCTTTTCCAATTCTTAGTTTCTGAGAGTACTGTTCCTGCAAAGGCAGGAGTCTTTTAAACCATAACAATTAATCAACAAGTTTACTTACTGCATATAAAGTCGAGCAAAGTCCTAGGTACCCGCAGTTAACCACTTGTAGAGACAAATTATCTCAGAGGAAAACAAAAACTAGAAGCAGCTAAAATGATATTCATCTTTGGGAATGAGATTATGGGTGATTTCAGTATTTTTTTTCTACACCCTTTCTTGTGTTTTTTTGAGTCCTCTACAATAGGTTCTTTTACAACTTTTGTAATCAGAAAAAACAGTTTGCGTTTTGTGGAGGTGCGTGGGTGCTTTAAAGTCTAGGAAAGCCGTCTTCCAGTCTTTTCTGCGTTTCTGAAACTTTACTCTCTCTAAAAAACACCAAGTCTAAACTCTGTGAACTCCGTGGCCTCTGTCGCCAAGTTCGGGGGGGAAGTGCCCCTTCCTGCCTAGGAAGATGGAGGCAAGTGCAACTCGCGTTCAAGGTTCCCCAGAAGGCGGAGGAGGCATCTCCCCGGGCCTGGCCGGCTCCCAGGCGCTGGAGAACGAGGGCACCCACCTGGACGGGGGCTTCAGGTTGTTCTTCCGGAGGAGTTCCTCCTCGTAGTGGAGTAGCTTCAGCTTCTCCACCAGGTCCTCCATCACCACGAACATGTGGTAGGCCGCACCAGGCCCCCGCTCCACGACCACCTCCCCGGCCCCTTCGCCGCGGGACCGAGACACCCCATCCTCCAAACCTGAGGGCGTGACCACTGCCGTCGCAGCCGCCATCACAGAGCAGGCAGAAAGAGCCCCGCGTGGGCTTCGGCCCACAGACCTCGGCCGCCTGAGCCGCCTGCGTTGCCGCAGACGGGACCGCCGCGACCGGTTACCAAGCGACCGCCGAGCAACCCGTCTCCAGGGAAACTAGACTCCGCCTCCTTCCCGCCCTGTTTTCTTCTAAATTCCCTCCAACCAGGGCGGGCTTTCTGGATGACGTCACGCCGGGACAGCGCCCCGAGCCTCTGGGGAGGAGATGGCTGAGAGGCAGTCCCGCCCCTCGTGGGGGCGTGGCGTTAGCCCCCCACCACCCCCGTCGGGTGCACGCCTCCTGGCAAAGGAGGGGCGGAGCGCATTTCTGCTGAGATCTCCCTATAGCTCTTAGCTGGCTGGGAGCTGGTTGGGCCTGCTGGTTACGGAACGCTGCCCCGCGGGCGTCTGAGTTAGCCGCGGGTAGCCTTGAAAAAAATCAAACAGAAAGGAAGACGTGCACTGTTGAAGGCTAAGGTAGCCCACGACTATGATTTCCTTTTTCTTCTCAAAATTGGAAGTTTTCGAAGTTGCAACAATAGTGTCGTAGGTTTCCCTTCATCTCAGGAACTTTCCAACAAGAGGTTTCTGTATTTGCTGCATTTAACAGTACAGTATATTATAAACCTTGAAATATTATAATTCCCGGTTGTTACTCTGGCGCTAGAAAAAGGAAGGGGTGGGGGAAAAGAAGGGCAGGAGATGAGCAAAAAGGAGGCGTTGGGAAGGATTTGTTCTACCTCCGAAACATGAATTCTAAGTTCACATCCCGTTGATTAATCTGTTTCAAGCCCACTACATGTAGCATAAAGTTTTGAGGTTCCTTGTTAAAAATCATCAAGATAAAGGGGATTGTCTTGAATTTCTCTGTGCCACAGTTCTGTGTTGCTAAAGTTACTACTGTACTCTGCAGCTATTAGAAAGACATAGCTGACCACAGCTTTACAGTTTTCAAAAAAGGCTTGTGTATCAAGCAGTTTTCCAAAAAGCTGCATAGAAAATGAGGTAGATGGTGGATGTGTGGAGATTTCGTGGGAGAAGAAAATGTGTAGGAGGAGGCTGAAAATGTGTTTGCGTTTATAATGTGATTTGGGAAAGATCTCTGATGTATTATACCTGCTACTGGAGAATATGGAAGACTCACATTTTTTGACATAACTGAAGTTTGAAATTTATCTGTAATATATTTTTGTTCTTGTTAGAAAATGGGTGGAGGAATACTTTTCACTTTAATATCAGTCTAGACCTAACTTCTCTCTGATACTAATAACGTGAAAAATCAGGCAAATAAATACTTTTTTCCACTTACCAGAGAAAGGAAATACATACAATAATTTAGAAGTAACTCAAAGAGCCATAGATAACTTTTATTTTTAATTTTTTAATTTTTTTTTTGAGAGGGAGAGAATGCATGTGTGTGCACATGTGGGGGTGAAGAAGTGCACATGTGGGGGTGAAGAGCCCTTGGGACTCACTCTCATATCTGTGAGATCATAATCAGAGCTGAAATCAAGAGTCAGATGCTCACTGGACTGAGCCACCCCGGTGCCCCAAGTCTTGCTTTTTAAATGAATAACATTTTACTGGCCTACTGCAAGTCATTAACCAGTTGATTTTAATAAAGATAGGTTGGAGGGGCCCCTGGGTGGCTGTCAGGTAAGGGTCCTACTCTTGACATTGGCTCAGGTCATGATCTCACAGTTCGTGAGTTCAAGCCCCACATTGGGCCCTGTGCTGGTAGCCTGGAACCTACTTAGGATTCTGTCTCCCTCTCTCTCTGCCCCTCCCACGCTTGCTCTCTATCTCCCTTTCAAAATAAATAAAAATAAACTTAAAAAAATAAAAATAAAAAAGATAGATTGGAAAGTTGGATTTGACTGTACTCCACTACAGATTTGATCTTTTTCTTTGCTAACTTGGAAGAGTGTTTCTCACTCATACATCCCCACCCCAGCCACCACATATATGGGCGAGGGATGCTATGGTAACTTTTAGTAACTTTCAGACTGCAAGATAGATGTTATGATTGGAGAAAAAAATGGAAGTTCAGGTCCATGCCTGTGGCTGTTTAAATGACACTCAAAAAGGCTATGGCTAAATTAGTTACACCTAGGGAGATAGATGTTTACTCAAGGCATGCTGCCTGCATAAGATGTTTTGACATTTTCAGAAAGTTAAATATAGTACTCAAGATGAAATAGCCAAACATTGTTTTTTGGCTAAGAAACTCTCCAATAACATATGTATTTTGACTGAAGGGGAAAAAATCCCACCTGTCCCAGAACTTAGCCATTTTCTTCTCAGGTACAATACTGACGCATCCTGGCTCAAAAGCAGTATGAAGAATTATTTTTCCCCTTCATTGTTGTGAAGAAGAAAAAGAGACTAAATTATAAAGTGTCCCCCAGTAAGTGTGGCCCAGAATGAAAGAAACAAAAAAGCCAACTGTACAACATTGTGTGTTTTCCCACAGAAAAAAAAGATGGGAAACAACACCGAAATGCCATTACATTTTTATAAGGCCCAGGGATTATTTTTGCTGACTCTTTATTTGCCCACAATAGTTGATAACACTTCTCTTTCCCTGGCGGAAGTAGTTTCCTTCACACATGTGAGATGCACACTTAAATCCTCATCTGGCTGTTTCAGCCACTTAGAAACTTTGGATTACATTTTTGTTAGCAGTTTTGCAAGAGTAGCTCATATGTTGACCAGGGAATTAGAGAAGAGCTTGAAGAGAAAGGAATGTTGATGCATATTCCTACTTCCTTTTAAGAATCTTAAGAGATTTATCCTTGGCTCTATGTGTTGACTACAATTTTGGCCAGGCTTCTGACTTTGATTTTTATCTCTTGCAAACTGTGAAATGATTGGAGGTAATTTTTAAGGCCCTTAAGGCCTTTTTGTGAGTGAATTAGCTGATCTCTGGAAACTGAACAGTATCTCTATCAAAGGTGATTTAAACTAAATGGATTTCCCTGAAAGATGCTGAGCAAGGCTGGGGGTGAATAGGAGTCAGGTTCAAAGATGGAGGAAAGCTTTCTAGCTACATCTCCAAATATAAGAACGAGTCCTTCAAGAAGACTGGGCATGCTTAAAGAACAACCCTCTTTCTGTTACAATTGGCTTAGTACCACCCATTCAAGATGTTAAAAACTTAGAAAGGCACTAATTGAATAAAACTTTCATAGTCTGACAGAAAGTATCTGCCAAAAATCTAAAAAGAAAAGAGTCATGTTTAAATGTGAAGCATTAAAGGCAATGCCTTTAAAGTCAAGAACAAGATGAAGACACCCACTCTTCTAAACTGTACTAGAAATCAGAGCCAGTACACTGGAAAAAGATTAGTAAGTATTGCAGAAGAAGAAACTATTGCAGGTGATATGATTAAGTAAAAACTCCAAGAGACTCTACAGACAAGCTATTAAGGCAGCTCAGCAAGTTTGCCTTATACAAGACCTAAACGAAGAAAATAGTTACTAGAAAACCAAAAACCATATATAGCACCCAGCAATAAGTCTATCATTATCATTATGGGGAAATTGTTAAACTTCGTTGAAAGTCATGGAAAAATCCAAATAGGGATACAATGTTCATGAATAAGAAAAATTAGTTATCTTTAACCCCATCTTTAAACTCAATGTGTTTTGAATAAAATTACAAGAGGGCTGACACTGAAAATCATACATAAGAGTAAATTTAAAGAAGACTGGGGAAGGAATCATGATATCAGATAGTAGGTTTCCTAATCAAAGTGTAATTTAAATTAATGACATCACAGGAATAAAGAGAAAATAGAAAATCTGGAAATAGGTGGGAGTTTATTTGGAAAGTCAATATACAACAAAGTTGGTGTTACCAATTAGTGGAGAAAGATGGACTATTCAGTAAATGCTATTGAAGCTATGGGTTATCCATGTAGAAACAAAATTACATCTCTGAATTCTAACACATAAATTCCAGATGGATTGAAGACATAAATGTGAAATACTCATAGGATGTTTAGAAGGGAACAATGTAGGGAAGGATTTCTCGAAGGAAATAAAGAACAAATTTTAAAGGGAAGAGAAACTCATTAAAATTTAAGAACTTAGATACAAAAGAAGACTATATAAACAATGAAGAAAAGAGATATTTGTGACCCATATAATGTCAATGGATTAGTCTCCAAAATACACAAAGGTTATCGCAAGGCCTCTGTGCCATGTTGGAGGATTTTAGATGTTTTCTTAGAGGTCAGGATTTCTTAGCCTTTAACACTGTTGACATTTTAGGCTGGATAACTCTTTGTTGTTGGGTGCTGTTATGCACATTGTAGGATGTTTAACAGCATCCCTGGCCTCTATGCACTAGATGCCAGTAGTATCCATCCATAGTTGTAACAAAAATGTCTCCAGACTTTGCCACCTGGGCCTTGGGGAACAATATCACCCCTTGTTGAGAAACACTCCTCTAGATGCATGAGTTGAAATAGGAAATTCCTTTATAAGGACCAGGCATGTAAAGGGAAATGAGTAACTAAGCAATGTGGCTGGGGGGAAGGGGAGGAGCAGGGAGTGAGAGAAAGACTGGTGAACTAGAAAACTCATGCACCATCTCAAGGAGGGGGCATTTTTGTCATGTAGGAATTTGACCTAATTTTGTCATGGTTTATGATTTTGCAACAGTCTAAATCTGGATTTGTATGTCAATATGAGGTCCTAATTAATACTCTCTTCATACAAAATATTATTTCAGGGGCTACTTTAGTTGTTAAAGATACTTATTAATGCACTGAAGTTCAAAATTGAGAAGCCTTGTTCTTACCTTTTATTTTGATAGTCAAATCTTACTCCATTTGTAAATGTAGGAAATTTGTTATAGTCAAGTTTAAGGAGGGGATTTACAACTTAAATTTCTATAGAACTTTTAAAACTGTTCATAAACTTATCACATTTGTTTTAATATTGTCTGACAAACCATTCCAGGTGCTGTTAAATTTCCTGAATTTAAATTTTAAAAAGTGGTGGGAGGGAAGGGGAATATATTCTGTAAGTATTCCAATATTATTTGTAAACAAACTGCAATGTAAAACCAAGTCTAAATCAGTTACACGATTACATATTATAAACTGGAGTCACAAGTCAGTCTATTTCTGTAATGGGCCAAATTTTCAAATATTAGATACTTAAGTATCAAAGATGCACAAATTATTCTTTAGCATTATTATTACTATTCGGGGTTTGACTTTCATCGTTAGTGTATTTAGTGTTGCAGTTTTCCAGGTTTAAACTCTACTCACCCGCCTGAGAACCAGTCATCATCCCAACCTGAAACTGAGAAGTTTCCCATGCAATATATCAAGAGATTCCTGGCCCAGAAGGTAGAAGAGATTCTTGCCCACCAAGAACATCAGTGGGACATACTAAGTCCTAACTTGCCATAACAAACTCCCTAATTTACAAGGGGAATTGTTTTTGTCACCCATTCCCCTAGGTTTACTTCATTTTCTAGTTCTTCTCTACTAATCGAAGTCTTCTAACTCAATTTAAGATTATAGTTAACTGCGTTAGCTAACTTTGGTTCTCAAGGTAGATAAATGTAATCCAATTATATTGTACATATCTCAAGGTTTTGCTTTGCCTCATGGTCTCGTTTTCTTTGGAGAGAAACAATACATTTGTGAACTGAGTTCAGTTTACTGCCTCTGTGTAAGTGATGGAGATAGTTAATGAAAGGTGTAAGTAGGGGTGTGTGTGTTAGAGGAGGGGGAGTGAAAGACGATTATATTTGCATGTTGGAGTGTTCCAGCAATATTGTAGAGAAGCGAGTATAGGAAGGTGAATGTTGATTCTGAAGGCTGTTTGTGTAGTCAGGTGAGAGATGGTCCTGAACTGAGTGGCAATTGGAGTAGGGAAAAAGTGATACTAAGATATTAGGAGAGAGATTCAACAGAACTTTGTAATAGGCATCATGAGGTGTTCTCTAGGGCATGAATGGCACTACAAAGATGCCCCACTTTAAGGCAAGAAAACTGGCCTTTATATCCATGTCTCACTGGTTCATTGGCTTTGGGCTGTCCCAGACATCTCTGGGTGAGATGGCTTCTATCGGCCAAGGGTAATTTTCTGGAGAAGGATGCAGCTGTGAATACCAAGTGGCCAATATTTATAACAACTGGGGAATGGGAAAATCAGTCTGGTAAAAAGAAATCTGGGTAGGCATCAGCAGCTTTTACTACAATAGTTGACATTAAAATGCAACACTTCTGAATTTCTTTATGTGGGATATGAACTGAAATAGTGAAGATGGTCTTGAGCTAACATTTTCAAAAAAGTAAGCCTGCGAAAGCTATAACCTATTGATCAGCTATAGTGTAAACTGTCAGGAAAATAGCAGATAAGTAACTGAAAACAATACAACAGTCTAGTTTTTTTTGATAAGAGTTCTATTCCATCATATGTGATAGCAACACTTTGATTTGATACATACTGGCTACTAACAAGAATGATTGATCTGATTTTTCAGAGTTTTGAAGATTAAATAGAAATAGATTTATTCTTTAGGGCCAGATTAAGAAAATTCAATTTATTTTACAGGCAGGGATGGGATTCTTTCTCCCAAGGAAAAATTAAATTCAAGCAGAGTAAACAACACGCTTTCTTAATCGGGCTTTCTAGAGCCTAAGAAAAGCAAAATCTGCTAGATGCTACACCTTCATGGTACAACTCTGCATCTCAATGCATAGTACACCAGCCTTTCTGATGACCAGTTTCTCAAATGGTTATTGGCACCTTGTTGTGGGTGGAACCTGGTGCCCAAACCATTACATGCTAATAAAACATTGAATCCAATTACCTTATTTTTGTTCCTAGCTATTTAGTAGAGATGATTTCTACTCTATATCTACATATTTTGCTTCATGAATATAAGAAGTAATACATCCTGTCTTTACATTTAGTGAGACTTTGATAATGAGATAACATTTTTTCCTTTCTTTCTGAAGGTGTGAATGTGAAAGCGCAAACTAATAGATCCAGAGAACACTGTTTTGCTTTTGACAGCCATGGAGAGTATTTTCTAGATTTTTTTTTTTTTTTTTTTGCACAGCAAATATTTGCATACATATAATGTGTTAGGCACTATGTGTGGGCATAGCGATACACAGGCTTATAAGCCTGGTGTCTGTGCTGAAATATCACATGCACTAATGCAGGATATGATACAGGGAAGTAGGGTGTGCTTCGGAAAAAGGCTTTCCAGCCTTCTTTCTTCCTGCTCCTTAACAGGACAGAGATAGGTGGGCCTCCTCTATATTCCTCATAGTCTATTATACATTCTATGTCTCTAGTATCATTTTTTCCTAGGCTCTGAAAGGTTGGGAAGAATTAGCGAGGGGACACCAGTAGGAGAACCAATATGACTGCAGTAGATCTCTGGTCTGAGGAGTCAAACTTCAGAGCAAAGTTGATGGCTCTTCTCCTTTGTGTCTAACATGGGGGCTGATGCCCTTTAGACTTTTGTTTAAGTGTGCAGGGGCATGAGCTAACTCTTTGCCTAGGGATTTTAGCAAGGGGTCTGCTATATATAATCAGATATTTTCAGAATCTGGAGAAGAATATGCACCTATAGCCCATTTGCTAAGAATTGAAATTGGAATGTGCTTAAGTAAATCCCAAAGAACTCATCCCCAAAATAGTCCTGAATCAAGAGTGTATAATTAAAAACTCTTCCTATGACTTTCTAACAACTTATCATTTTCAATAAGTCTTTGTGCTTGATCTGCATGGCCAGTGTATGTATACGTGTGTGTGTGTGTGTGTGTATGTGTGTGTGTGTGTGTATTTAAATTGTAACTGCAGAATTCTCAGGAATACTCATAAACTTAGTGTAAAACTTTTTTTCCTTTTCCCCAGTACCCGAAGTCAGAGTATGAATTTTTCATAGTAACTTTCTGAGGAAGTTACTGAGGAAGAGTAGACAATTAATGGTACATAGACTGTGTGGTTGTCTCCCCCTAAAAGGGAGATTTTCCCCCATAGTTCCCCCACAGAATGGAGTTGATGGTTTCCTCTTCACCCCATACTGCTGTGAAAAAATGACTAACCATCTACCAGCCCATTTTTTTTTACCTATTAATGTGACATGTTTATACTTCTTTAGTCCATTTCCAGACTCCACACTTTGAACAGACTTCTCTTTGCTTTTTCTTATGCCTCTAAAACTGTTTTTGTTTTCATGGCTTTAAAATAAGGTTTACTCTCTGGTAGAACAACCCACCTTTCTCAATCTTGATTATCATATTTTTATTCTTCCAGATGAACTCTAAACTTGTTTAATATTAAAATGTGTGCTCTTAGGGTATTTTTTTTTTAATAATATTGAGTTTACCATCCAAGGATTTGGCACATACTTTATTTGAATCTCTTATTGGAATAAAAAGGTTTCTGAAAAACTGTTCTATTTTCAATTTTTAAACTGATAGTCAATTTTAAAACACAAATTCTTGCTATTTTCCTTATGCTTGTAATTTAGCACTGTTGAGTATGAAAATTCCATATTTTACTTTCTGAAGGCAAGGACAGATTGTTACATTGCAAAAGATTTGAATCTCCTCAGCTTCTTGGAGGAAGAATAATGCTTCTGAAATGGGAGGCAGAAGCTTTTATAAGTAAAATTAGAAATGCCCTAGAGGATCTTGTTCTTTCAAAGGAAACACCAAGTCCTTTTATGAAATAAAAAGAAAAAGGTCTTTATTCTTGCTTGGAATACAATGATGGCTTCCTTATAGTTGTCTCTGCAGACCTGGTCCTTTTTCACAGTTTTGTCTACATTGTTCTCAGAGTAATCTTTCTAAAATGCAAATATGGACATGTCACTGTCTTACCCGACATTCATATATAGATCACCGTTTGCAACAATATCCAAAATTTCTCAGCCTGCTATACAAGTTTCCTGGGACAGATCCAGGCTTTATGGGTCCTGAAGCTTATGCAATTTATGGGAAGTGGGGATCCCTTTTAATTTAAAAATATGAAATTTTGAATTCAAAATCAGCAACAGGACCTTAAAGGAGGCAATGCATAAATTTCACTCATTTCCTGGAATATCTGCCTCTAGTAAGAGAATTATCTTATCATCTCAAACAAGTTAAGGTTACCAGCTCAAATAAATAATGATCAAAATAACGCATCTAACAAGTTGAAGTTGAAAAAACTTTTTTCTTCTATCCTAGATTCTCTGACTGTGGCCCTACATACTAGACTGACAAAAGAGAATAACAGTTTATTAATGTGCAGTGAGTATACCTGCAGGAGAAACTTAATAAGAATAACTCAAAGAGGTGGTTAAAACTTGGGCTTACATAGCATCCCAACAAAGAATAAGTTTGTAGAGAAGTGACATAACAAAGGAAAGGAGTCTCAGGCTTCCAAGGTAAGTATATGGGGGAAATTATTGAAGATAAGGATTATTTTGGTGAAGAGTGTTAAGCAGATTTCCCTCAGTGCTGTCTCTGGGCTCCTAAGAGTCTTTGGTGACTGGGAGTCCAAGTTTGATTTTAGGCAAATATGGGGGAGGGCAGAGAGATTTTTTTTTGGTACCTGCTATTTCTCAGTTGTTTTCAGCTCAAAATAACCCTTATGCCAAAGTTGCATATTTTTGTGTATCATAATATGATCACCTACAGCCTACACATCTCTGACAAAACAAGGTGCCTGTGTGTGGCCAGGATGGTTCTTCCTAACATGAGATAGACATGCTGAGCCCTTTTTATAGTCATCACAAGAAGGAGAATATTAAGCCCGTAGATTTCAGATGAGGTTGTTTACAGTTAGGTTCAGGTTTGTGTCTTAAGTCATTAAATTAAATAAAGTGGATTCAATTACTTACCTGTGCTTTGAGATTGTAACTCTCTACCTCGTAGTAACTAACTTCCTTCACTAATCCTTAACTGCCTGGTTTAAATATCGATTTATCAGTCTTCTTGTCTGGTTGAGCCACAATTCTTAATGACGTTTTACTAATGGCTGATTGGATTCTCTGTCTCTGATATCTTTGTCTGGCTTTGTAGTCAATACCACCAAAGTCATTATTAATAATAATACCATTATTAACTCTTCCACACACCAGACAATGGTCTCTCTTTAGTTGAGGGTGGAGAGGGTAGAATGATGAGAAGTGCTACACAGTCTTGTTTTTCATACCCAAAAACCTATCCTACCCTCACACTGTAAATTTGGTTTCCCCCCTTTTATTTCCTCTAGAGATTCTTTTAAATTTTTTTAATGTTTTATTTATTTTTGACAAAGAGAGAGAGAGACAGAACATGAGTGGGGGAGGGGCAGAGAGAGAGGGAAGACACAGAATCCAAAGCAGGCTTCAGGCTCTGAGCTGTCAGCACAGAGCCTGACTCGGGGCTTGAACTCAGACCTCGAGATCATGACCGGAGCCAAAGTTGGTCGCTCAACCAACTGAGCCACTCAGGCACCCTGCTTCCTCTAGAGATTCTTAACAATGGTAATGATTCCTTACTCTTTTTCTTAAAGTTTATTTTGAGAGAGAGAGTGTGTGCATACACGTGTTGGGGAGGGGCAGAGAGAGAGGGAGAAAGAGAGAATCCCAAGCAGGCTCCACACTGTGAGCATGGAACCTGACACAGGGCTTGATCCTACAACCATGAGATCATGACCTGAGCTGAAACCAAGAGTCTGATGCTTAACTGACTGAGCCACCCAGGCGCCCTGATTCCTTATGCTTTAGGTGACTTTTCTCTATAACACTTGTGTTCGTCCAAATCTTCCAAGAGTCACAGGATAAATAGGATCAGACATGACAGAATTTTATTAGGCTATATGCCTGGGATTGAAAATGGGAAGGGAGCTGGGTAAAGACTGGGTCAACAGTCAGCTCTTGGTACAAGATTAATCCCAAGTGAAGAATAATGGGGAGGAACGTTGTGTGGAAGTACTCATTTTATACTACAATGCAATCTAAGGCCCCACTTAAAGCTGGCATCCTTTTGTTGTATTGTTATGCCCAGAATTCATGATCCCCAAAGACCACCAGGGAGCAGAGTCCAATGCAAAAGCAAAGAGCCTTTATTCGAGCTAGCTCAAGCTCAATCCCCTACCTGCACCAATGCAGCAGTGAGATACCAGAGAGAGAGAGAGCAGGTTTCAAAAGCACAAAGGTTTTATAGGGATCATGGCCCTAGCCAATTGGCTGGGGAAGAGTTGTAGCCTCAGTTGATTGGCTGGGGAAGGATAGAACAATGGCTGCCAAGGTGTGGTCCCAGATCAGCAATTATCAGCGTCACCTGGAACTTGTTAAAAATGCAAATGTTGGGCCTGGTGGTCAAAGACCCACTGAATCAGAAACTCTGCTGGTGGGGCTCAGCAATCTGTGTTTGAACAAGTCTTCCAGGAGATTCTGATGCACCTAAAGTTTAAGAACCACTGTGTCTGAGGATCTCTAACATGTTTGGCCTCAGTGTATACAGAACATTTCTCACTGGTCACCTATTAACCATTAGCTGTCAGCCTTGCTTTGCTATATAAATACCTAGAACCAAACACCATCCCCAGAGACTCTGATTTAATTGGTTTGGGGAGGGGTAAAATGCTCCTAGGTCATTCTAAGCCTGGGCAGGGTTGAGGGCTCCTGCCTCTGGCCCCTACCTGAGAGAAGCCCTCCCTCTTCTACTCACACTTTCCACGCCTCTCACACTCCCCTTCCTCCCACCTTAGACTTCGGAAGAATGCATCAATCGGTAGCCTGCTTTCTTAGAAAACATAAATTACTCAACGGGAGGAGGCGTGGTCTGAGGTTTGAGCAGGAACTTCTTTCTGCGGCCATGTCAGGGACATAGTCACTAGTCGGCCGGCCTAGGTCTGTTCTTTCAGTATCACCCTGTAAGATGGATGGAATGGAATATGTTGCCTCCAGAAGCCAAAGACACCTTTGAAATGCTTTCCTTGCTTCTTTGTGTAACGAATGCAAGATACAGTAATTTGTCTTTTACTTTGGAGCATGTCCCAGCATGCCCCTGATCACTAGGTTCTCAAAACTTCACTGAAAAGACTGGCACCTGAACCTTTGGTCCTTCATTCTCTAGAGTGAATGCATCTTACCAAGGTCTCCAACATCCTAATCATCTCTTACTCCTGTTTAATGGGCATCAAATCATGGATGTAATAGATAGGTGTGATGTTCTGTGGGGTTTCCTGAAGGTCTAGATCTCTCTGGACTATGATCGAGGGCAGGAGAGTGAACATAGCCCTGAAGGAAAATTTTGAAGGAATATTATGTCCATCCATGTGAATACAAACTGTTTCTGATCCTCTTTCCTGATGGGATTGAATAGAATACATACATTCACTAGATTAATGACTGCATATTGTGTACCTGATGCCATATTGACTTTCTCTATCTTCTATACCCTGGCTGGCATAGTAGCTACAAACTAGGATCTTGGTTGGCATTGTGATAGTCTACAGTTATTCTCCAAGATTCATCTGACTTTTCAAGGGGCCTGAGTATCAAATTAAATGGATATCTGATAAGAGCCACTCTTCCTGCATCCTTCAAATATATAATGCTGGTGCTCATCTTTGCCACACCCCTTCATGGGATATTACAATGTTTTAAATTTACTATAGGGAGGATGATTTCAGAAGTTTCCAAAAAAAAAAAAAAAAGTTTTCATCTGACTATCCTGCTATGATGATAGCTATTATTTCAGAAGCCAGGGACATAATGTGGGGATTACTCCAACTACCAAATGTATCAATTCAAATAATGCATATAGGCATTGTATTGTCATGGTACCTGCTTACCATGGTGTGGTAGAGTCCTTCCTCCTAGGGACTTAACCCCTTCTTTAGCAAATTGGTTATAAATATGAAAATTCATTCTGATCTGGGAACTGAGCAAGTAATTATGACTTTGTTAGGCAACCACTAGGCATCTCGCTCCTCTGTTCTTATCTTTATTTGGTTGTAATGTTAAGTAACACCCTCGTTAGCTGTCCATCTGTTTTGCCCCTAGAGACACTATGCTCTATTAACCATCTCTACAACTCCCTGTGGGTCAAGCAGCCTTGGCTGCCCCGCGGTCTTGCCAGTCATTATGGTAATTACAGCCTCCCAGCTCCTGATAGACAAGTGCTGCCATCTGGCCTCTATTACTTCAAGACCCCATCATCTCCAGGGATGCTAGCCAGCCCAGTTATGCAACTGTTTCTAGTACCAACATTTCCGGCCTGTAGAGGAAAGCCATCAGAGAATTTCTTAATGGTACTGGTTCTACTCTTACCAGTGCATTACTGATGGCCTTGGTGAATGGTGTGCTATCTGGACCCTCCTGTGAAACATAATCTTCTGATGGGTCTTCTGGCCTTATATATCCACACCACATGCTCACTTCTTTCAGCTACTTAATCCCTTCATTTGCCTTCTGCTAGGGCAATTTGGACATTTCTACTGAGAGTCACCCAAGCTTCTAGGAGCCACCCCAGCTGTGAGTTTACCTATCCTCTGGGTCCTTGGTGGGCTTTTAAATCCTGAATCTTAATAAAGTATCCCCAAGTCAATGGATTCTGGCTTATTCAGTTGTACACCTTGTCCCCATTGATCAAGAACTTTCAAAATCTACTTCCAGGAGTAATTTCCTGATTCTTACTAGGATATGCCAGCTCATTCATATAATTCGTTAGGGGGATAGTCTCTTTCCTCCTTTGTAAGGCTCAGCACATCTCCAGCTGTGTTAAGCTGAGATTTAACTCTAATTGTTGTCTTGGCAACCATGAAAGGTAGCAGGGGTAGCCCGAGTGGCCATCATCTGTTGCCTTGTTAGGGTGAATTGCTTCTGGGAGATGCTGCAGAAATGCTAGTTCGTGCCAGGGAGGGGTGTGTTACCTCTGCAATCCCAGAGTGTCTGGAAGGATGCAGAAGCAACATCCTGTAGACATTCAGATGTCCCTATTCTGTTTCAGAGTCTCAGGTTTTCCCCACTAGGGCCCTGACCTTCCCATGGCAGACCTTTTCTGCCAGAGAATTAAAATGTCTCAGGAGCTCTGATACTTTAGCAATCAAGTCTTCAGCCTGCTGCTCAACTGGGTCAGCCCCCCAGCAGGAGATGGGCATCTTTGGAAGCTACCTTCCAGGGTCTCTGGCTGTCATATTTAGGTGCTAACTGCTTGTTCATAACCCTTATCACCCATTATCCCTCTGAAGGGTGTCAGTACAATTTAGCAGTGATCAGCCAACTCCCCTATCTCTGTAAGCATGGTTCCCTCCATAGTTTTCAAATGCCAATACCATATCTACCTATCAAAGCATTTATCTCCACTTGAATGTTTCTGAAGAGCCCAACATTCACCAAGACCATCAGGAATGCACTGATGAGGAGTGCCTGGGTGGCTAAATTGGTTGAGTCTGACTCTTGATTTCAGCTCAGATCATGATCTCAGGGTTTTGGGATTGAGCCCCATGTCAGGCACTGTGCTAAGCGTGGAGACTGCTGGAGATATTCTCTCTCTCTTTCTCTCTCTCTCTGTCTCTCCTGCCCTTCTCCCCTCCCTCTTTCTAAGGGGGGGGGGGGGGGGAAAGGAATGCACTGGTGAAAACTAATTGAAATCTAGCAACTTAGTTACTACCTTTTGGCAGAAACTGTGTGCTTCACCTCCAAAGAATACAGCATCCTCTATCTGCATGGTGATAGGTGAGCCATTACCAAACCCATGGCTTACTGCCTTTTTGTCTCGGTCCTCTGAGAATTAGACACCAAGACTGGATTAAACATCAAAGGATTTTATTAGGGAAAATGCCTGTATGAGAAAATGATGAGAGAGATGGAAAAGGCTGGAAGAGCTTTCAGACCATGATCAAGTCTGACCTTGAGCGAGGAGGAAATGGAAGGGTGAGTGGAAGCATGCGGTTACTGTCTAAGGAAGGTTCAGCAAGGCCACTGAGGAAGCCCTCAAACCAAGATCAACCATCAACCCTTGTGTCCTCCAGTGCAGTCATTGCCCAGCGGCAGCCCTTGAGAAGCACTGCCTTTTACAAACAAGACAGTGTTTTTCAGATTCTAGCATTTGGAGCCTCTGCTCAACTCTGCTTGTTCTCATGGCCACCACAGCTTAATTAGGGTTTTGATCACTATGCATAGCAACACACATGAAACAGCAGCTCAAGACACCATTCTATTATGTTTGCAGTCAGTGTTAAAGAAAAACCCAAATGGAGGTCACAATTTGGATATACCCCTTGACCAAACACTCATAGTCATGTAACCAAAACTTAAACTGTCCTAATTTTCCTTGAAGTGCTAACTCTGACCTTAAACAAAACTTAAGCTCTCTTCAGCTTCCTGCCAATGAGCTACAAATAAGTAAGGTTATACAGTGTTCCTACCCTAAAAAGAATGTAAGTTTCTAGTAACCAATCATAACAGAAAACAATGTACTTTGTCACTCATGTTTTGTAAACTGAGCTGTAACTCTGAGACCCGAGCTTCATACTGTTAAGTTTGGGAGAGTCTGCACAGGCAAAGGTTTGCCTGAGGATCCCCCTTGGAATAAAGATGAGCTAGAAGGAAGGTAGCAAGCACAAAGCAGTTTATTAAGGACCATACACTCAAGGTGGGAGAGCAGGCAGGCTCAGAGCTGACAACTGCCTTGAGGTTACTGGGATCCTCCCCTTTTACCTGAGTGGGTCTTAAAACATGGACAGGGTGGTTTCTAATGGAGGTTGCTTCCAATCATTCAGGGGACTCCTCCCACAGGTTGGGAGGGGGAGTTTTTGACCCTATAAAGGGCGTACCAGAACTGTCCAGGCAGCCTTTCTCTATGGGGTGGGGGAGAGGGGCATAACTGCAATGCAAATGCATTATAATTAGTCTAGGGGTTATCCTGGGGCAGAGGTGGAAGAGGAGGGCACGTAGCTCTGCACCTGTGGCTCCTGATCTGTTAATCCCAGGGTCTTGGAAGCTACAAGGTCAGAATTGTGCCCTTAGGCTTCTAATGTGTAATCTATCGCTGTCCTTCCCTCCAGCTCTTGTCTAACCCACTGCCTACTCTATCATTCTCCCCTCAAGGACTTGGGAGCCTAATCTTTCAGGTCAAGGAAGAAGTTCCTCAGGGTGTTCCTTCCACTGCTCATATCTAGCTTCTACCTAACAACACCACTTTTGGTTTTAAAGTCTCTGCTAACAGTTCATTTCCTGTTCAATAAAATATTCGTATCAAGTAAAACTCTGAATTTTCTTTTGACAGTAGACTCTATTAGCCAGGAACTTAAATACAGCGTATCAAGCATGGATTGTCTTTGTAATGTTTCGGGACTCAGCTAGGAAGGCTCCAAGGTTGGGGTGATTCCATGGTTGGGAGTTGGGATTCCTCCAGAGGCTTGTTTGCTCATAACGGGGCAGCTGGGCTGGGAGGGTGTGAAGATTAGGACTGCCCACTAGAGGGCCTACACATGGCCTCTATGTGACTTGGCTTCCTCACAACTGATGGATGACCTCAGGGTAGTCAGACTTCTACAGGGTGGCTTAGTGCTCCAAGTGTAAGCGTTCTAGTGAACAAAAAACACTCTTTATGATCCAGCCTCTGCAGTACTGTACTGGTCAAAGTAGTCACAAGTCTGCCCACGGGAAGAGGACAAAGCCACACACCTATCGATGGCAGGAGTGACATAATCTTGTGGACATTTTTTTTAAGCATCAGAAGCAGTCAACAGGTTCCCGTAAGGAAGACTAGAAAACCTGCAGCTTAATTTGTTGCCATTTCTAGCTTCCTGGATTTGTGCTCATCATAATATTCTTCACCTTGTAATGCAATTGCCTGTTTACTTCTGTTTCAGTCTTGTTCCCCTGCATCTGGCACACAGGTGCTTAATAGGCATTCAATGAACTGTTCCTTCCTTAAACCTACTTTGGGAGCAAAACCAACATATAATAGTGTACAATGTAGGACAATAAAATCACAAGTTCATATGGTTCAAGTTGTTCTATAAGAGTTAAGTTTTCCTTGCTCCCTCATCTGAATTAAATCCAGGTTGATAAAAACCAGGAATTACCCAAACAAACTATAGGGAGCCATTTCAGGATTCTGGTTGAGAATTGGAATATGGTTGAGGTGGTTGATAAACCACCAGGAATCTGGTTGAGGTGGTTGATAAACATTTTGACTATGGTCTGACGTATCATTCCAAAATAATAAAATCCGAACTTGCCTCCTGAAAATGGCTTTTCTAAACTGGGAATTAGGGAACTGATTTCCTATCCAGAAGCAATTACGTGGCCTTGATAAGTAATTAATGACTTTTTAAGGACATCCTCGGTGTATTCAAATGCAGTGTGTTTGCCCCTATAAGAGAACTGTAAGAGAATTGGGAACAATGGCAGCACTTGGTCCTGAAGGATATTCAGAACAATTCTCTAACTTTTCCCTACTCATATCTCCCTTTAAAAATATTACCAAAAAGTAAATGAAGAATATTAGATAATAAAATTGATTAAAACAGTTAATCTGTATCTACATGGTAGTTAAAATACAAAGTATCAGAAGAAGCAAGAGGGAAATGAATGAGACCAAACTGAAATACATTTGATGGCTGTGTGTCAAATTACCCCTGAGTTTTTTAATCTCTGTGTGATTTATGCATGAAGAGCTAGCTAATTTGTAATATTGTTTGGAGAACTCAGAGGTATCAGAGTGAAGGCAGTTTTTCCAAACTAAAATGAGTTGGGAAGATAAGACAATCCACCATTTAAAATAAATTGGTTTAGGGACTAGCGAAACTCGGTACAAAGCTATAGCACAAATGAAATCCTTATTGGAAACTTAGCTTTGACCTGTCAGTAAATACAAAATTCTTATTTCAGTCTTGTGCAGCAGTAGACATAGTTTATTTATAATTTTGATTTTGCCTGTGACAATAGCTTTGCTAGCTTGGTAACTTAAGAAATTTATAGAATTTTGAAGAAAAAACAAAGATACATTGAAATTAGAAAAACACCTTTCCTACCAATCCACGCATTTCATCGTTGAACAGACTCTAATCATTGGTCTTGGGACTCTCTTTCTTGAAGATCAGTAGGATTTCACTGTTACCTTGTTTGTATTCCCCCTTGGTTTTTGCAGACTAGAATGGAACAAAGTAGGCTCCTTCCTCCATGATTTCTCTGTCTTAATTTGGGTAGGCCTGCTCAGAGAGAATACGTATGTGGAGATGAGAGGTAGCTGTTTAACTCTGTTTTAGCATAACATATTGGGTTGAAAGCATAAAATAAAAGTTAAAAGTACCATGAATCCAGAAAGACCTGGTTAGGTAACTATATCCTAGTTAGAGATCAGTTCTAAGAGTCATGGGGAGCGCTTATATCTGTCAGTTAAGGCTACAGAGCTAAAGAGAAAGTTCTTCTAGTTTGAGAAATTAACTTATTCAAGTCTGAAGAGAACATAGTCATGCAATACACATCAGTAATGCATGTCTTTTGTGATACCTATTTGTCATTGACAGTTTCTGGCTATAAAATCAAGGTAATTAACTGAAGATTAATCGTTTTCCATACCAAAGCTAACATTTTATGGGAGTCTTCTTAAATGTGTAAACTTCATGATCCTGCTCTATTAAAAACTAGTTCAGTGAACAGCAGTTAGGCTGCTGATCTGCAGATGCCCATCCCCCAACCAACAAGACATTCTAATTTACTGTGCTTGGATGGAGCCTGTACGTCTATGTGTTTACAATCTACACAGATAAATCTGAAATGCAGCTAGTAGTTATATCATCTTCCCGGCAAAGTTACTGCTTCTAACTTGTGTCATGTGCCTCTGTATAAAAATTCAGAACTACCTTCTTTCTTTTTCACAAAATACTGCTTGTCAGATTAACTACCCTATTTTGTGACATTTTGCAATGTGAATTTTCCTTCCTTAGTTATCACTTCACTCCATCCATCTTGGACTTCTTGTTAATAGTGTTCTACCTTATAGCAGAGATGTTTCTCCTTTATGAAGAAGAAATAAAACCAAAAGTAAGCAGTTTTTCCTCCTTTCACTGGATGATTTTTTTTAAAAATCATATTCTTTAAGAAGCAGGGTCTATCCAGTCTTTACTGCTGTCTTCTTTTGCAAACCTAATTTTGAGTGACTTCCTGATGCAGTCCTTTATTAGTTTTGGTTATACGCCTGTTCCCTGAATCTATAATCTGAGTTGTAGAATTTATATATAAGTCTCCCCTTTTTCTTTCCTCTGTTACCTCCCAAATGATTTGGGTGCCGGAGTTACTTCGAGGCTCCTATCAGGCCCAAAACCGTCTTTCACAATAATAGACTGTCTGGCATTTGACTGCTCTACTTTGAAATAAACCTTCTAATATCTGGCATACTTTTCACAATGTGCTTGACATGCTTTTCTTTGGTTGTAATAGATTCTGGGGTGTTTTTACTTTCTCCCAAAGTTTCTATTACTTCTACTGCAAAAAGCATTAATTTATGATGGTCAGAGTGAAATTAATTCAAGAAGAGCAAATGCTTTATTCCAGCAAAGCAACTTCTTAAAATTCCTGCTTCATTCTTTTCTGAATGATTTGGCAGGCAAATCATTTTAAAGAGTATATTCTTTTTCTCAATACCCCCTCTATAGGAAGCATTCCTATATCAATAGTCAACTTAGACAAAGTTTTATTAAATAGAATTTTTCTATTAGTTTCTATAATAGAAAGAAATTGGAATTAACTAACATGTCAATGGTATAGTTAATATTCTACTGTATTCATGGGCTCTAATTTAAGCAACATTGAAAAGATGTTTTAAGATATTTAATAACATGGAAAAATAGTCATGCAATCACAAAGTAGGTTTGAAAATTATATATAAACAGCATAATATCAGTGTTCTAAAAATAAATGCATATAAAAATAAGATTAATCATCATGTTAACAAAGTTATTCTGTAATGATGATTGCATTATCTGTGTTTCTTTTAAAAATTTCCTGTCTCTATAATCATATACTACTTTAAAAATGGGTAAAAGCAGGGGCGCCTGGGTGGCGCAGTCGGTTAAGCGTCCGACTTCAGCCAGGTCACGATCTCGCGGTCCGGGAGTTCAAGCCCCGCGTCGGGCTCTGGGCTGATGGCTCAGAGCCTGGAGCCTGCTTCCGATTCTGTGTCTCCCTCTCTCTCTGCCCCTCCCCCGTTCATGCTCTGTCTCTCTCTGTCCCAAAAATAAATAAACGTTGAAAAAAAAAATGGGTAAAAGTGGGGCTTAGTCAGTGAAATGTCTGACTCTTGATTTCAGCTCAGGTCATGATCTCACGGTTTCTGAAACTGAGCCCTGTGTGGAGCTCTGTGCTAACAGCATGGAGCCTGCTTGGGATTCTCTCTCTCTCTTTCTCTGCCACTCCCCCCCCCCCCGACATGCACACATGTGTGCACGCTCTCTCTCAAAAATAAATAAGTAAACATTTTTTAAAACGAAAAGTTATTGGACCATTTTTTAAAATTTACACACATGTTTTTGTTAATGGATATTTGCTTACTTGGGATTCTATATCCCCTTTATACTTTGTTTTAGATATGTTTAGTAATTACTTATCAAAGTTAATACAGGGGTCATAGAAAACAGTTTCTTGCTAGATAATTGGTTTCGTTCTTTCTACTTCATGATGCCTAGCATTTGAGTACTTACTCTGTGGAAGGCACAGTGCCAAGGGTGTAATAATATAGATGGTGTTTTATGTATCTAATTTAGATCATACCTCATGGGAGCCTTTAAAAAAAATCTGGTGTTTAACAAGTGAGGACACATAATCTCAGCTTGTCCAAGGTCACACAGCTCATATGTGGTAAGTTATAATTGATCCAAGGTCTCTAATGACAAAACTCATAGTCTTTCCATTGAAAGGGAACATTATCATGCTTCTTCCGTGGTACTTGTGTGATATAGCAGCCCCTAACAGAATTGTATGACTATACAATGAAAGTTCTCTTTGCCCTGCTTTTCAATTAGGGATTTCTTGTTATTAAATTAAACTTTATTTTGAGGTAATTTTGGATTCCTATGCAGTTGTAAGAAATAATACAGAAAGGTGCTTTGTACCTTATACCTAGAACACTCCATTGGTAACATCTTATATAACTATGGTACAGTATCATCAGCAGGTTATTGACATTGATACAGTCAAGGCACATCACCACAAAAATCCCTCATGTTGACTGTTTGTAGCCACATCCGTGTCTCTCCCCACCCCATTTAACCTCTCTCAACTACTAAACTGGTCTATGTTTACATAATTTGTCATTTCAAGAATGTTATATAAATAGAATCAAACAGCATGTAACATTTTGGAATTGACTTTTTAAACTCAGCATAATTTTCTGGAGATTCACCCTGGTTGTTGTATGTATCAATAGTTAAGTTTCTTTACTTTTTTTTTTTTTTTTTTTTTTTTTTTTGGCTGAGTAGTATTCTGTAGCATTGATGTACCACAGTTTAATCATTCACCCATTGAAGGATATCTGGGCTGTTTTCAACTTTTGACTATTACAAATAAAGTTACTGTGAACATTATTGTACAGGTTTTTGTGTGAATGTTAAGTTCTCATTTCCCTGGGATAAATGCTCAGGGGTATAACTGCTGAGTTGTATGGTAGTTACACATATATTTTTATTAAAATTTTTTTTCTAATGTTTATTTATTTATTTTGAGAGAGAGAGGGAAAACAAGGGAGGGGCAGAGAAAGAGGGAGAGGGAAACCCAAGCAGGCTCCATGCTGTAAGTGCAGAGCCTGACACAGGGCTCAATCTCACGAATGGGGAGATCATAACCTGAGCCAGAATCAAGAGTTGGACTCTAAACCAACTGAGCCACCCAGGTGCCCCACAAGTATATTTTTAAAAGCAACCACCAAACCATTTTTCTGAATTGGCTATCCCATTTGACATTCCAATCAGCAATGTATGTGTAATTCAGTTTCTCCACATTCTCATCAGTGTTGATGTTGTCATTATTATTTTTATAGTTGCCATTATTCATTTTATTTTATATTATTAATTCTATTTAAAAATTTTTTTGTTACAATAGATGTGCCTTTGCAGTTTTAATCTGCATTTCCCTAATGTCTAATGATGTTGGCTGGACATCTTTTCGTGGGCTTATTTGCCATCTACATATCCTCTTGGATGCAATGTTTCTTCATTCTTTTGCCTATCTTCTTATTGAATTCTTTGCTTTTTTACTGTTGAGCTTTGGGTGTGCTTCACAGATTCTAAATACTAGCCCTTTGCCAGATATGTGGCTTATAAATATTTTCTCTGTCTGTGGCTTATCTTTTTATTCTCTTAACAGTGTTTTTTTATAAAGCAGAGTTTTACGTTTTGATGAGGGCCATTTTATAAAGTTTTTCCTTTTATGGATTATACTTTTAGTGTTGAATCTCAGAACTTATTGCCTATCCCTAGTTTCAAAAGATTTTTTTCTTACTTTTGTTCTCAAAGTTTCATAGTTTTACATTTTATCTTTTAGTCCAGGCTCATCTCAGTTACTTTCTGCCCAGTCCTAGAATCAACCACTTCTCCAAGGAGCCCTTGTTCCATTGGAGGATGGTATCAGAAATGAAGATCTAGGCACTAAGTATACTTTTTGCCCCTGGAGTGTCCTTGATTTTAGGTCCTCTCAGCCTCTAGAGCAAGGAAATGTGCATTATACTAACCTATGCACTAAAATTTGCATATAAATACCTATAAATATTTTTTACATGTAGCCATCTATATCTGTTACATTTTTTTCTTTTTTTAATTTATATTTTAATTAACAGACAGTGCAATATTGGTTTCAGGAGTAGAATTCAGTGATTCATCACTTAGGTATAACACTCAGTGCTCATCATTACAATTGCCCTCCTTAGGACCCATCACCCACATCTCCCACCCACCTCCCTCTATCAACCCATCAGTTGTTCTCTATCATTAAGAGTTTCTTGTGGTTTGTTTTCCTGTCTTATCTTTTTCCCCACCCTTTCCATATGTTCTTCTGTTTTGTTTCTTAAATTCCATATATGAGTGAAATCATATGGTATTTGTCTTTCTCTCATTGACTTATTTCACTTAGCATAGTACATTCTAGCTCCATCCACATCATTACAAATGGCAAGATTTCATTCTTTTTGATGGCTGAGTATTCCATTGTATCTATATACCACTTCTTCTTTATTGATTGAACAGTTGGTGGACATTTGGGCTGTCTCCACAGTTTGGTTATTTTTGATAATGCTGCTATAAACATTGGGGTAGCATGTACCCCTTCAAATCTGTATTTTTGTATCCTTTGGGTAAATACCTAATAGTGCAATTGCTGGATCTAGGGTACTTCTATTTTTTGTTTCTCAAGGAACTTTGATACTGTTCTCCAGAGTGACTGTACCACTTTGCATTCCCACCAACAAGGCAAGAGAGTTTCCCTTTCTCTGCATCCTCCCCCAAACCTGTTGTTTCTTGTGTTGTTAATTTTAGCCATTCTGACAGGTGTGAGGTGATATCTTATCATGGTTTTGATTTGTAATTCCCTAATGATGAGTGACGAGCATCTTTTCATGTGTCTATTAGCCATCTGGATGTCTTTGGAAAAATGTCTATTCATGCCTTCTGCCCATTTCTTAACTGTGTTGTTTGATTTTTTGTGTTTTGAGTTTGATAACTTTTTTTTTACAGAGTTTGGGTACTAGCCCTTTATCAGATGTGTCATTTGCA
This sequence comes from Prionailurus bengalensis, assembly GCF_016509475.1. Taxonomy (NCBI): domain Eukaryota; kingdom Metazoa; phylum Chordata; class Mammalia; order Carnivora; family Felidae; genus Prionailurus; species Prionailurus bengalensis. The sequence continues at coordinate 55,470,198 of NC_057350.1, forward strand.
AATATCTTCCATTCTGTAGGCTGCCTCTTGTCTTGTTAATTGTTGCCTTCACTGTGCAGAAACTGTTTATCTTGATGAAATCCCAGTAGTTCATGTTTGCTTTTGTTTCCCTTGCCTTCAGTGATGTATCTAGTCAGAAGTTGCTGTGGCCAAGGTCAAAGAGGTTGTTGCCTATGTTCTCCATGATTTTGATGGTTTTCTGTATCACATTTAGGTCTTTCATCCATTTTGAATTTATTTTTATGTATGGTGCAAGAAAGTGGTCCAGTTTCATTCTGCATGTGGCTGTTCAGTTCTCCCAGCACCATTCGTTGAAGAGACTGTCTTTTTTCTGCTGGATATTCTTTCCTGCTTTGTTGAAGATTAGTTGACCATATAGTTCTGGGTCCATTTCTGGGTTTTATATTCTGTTCCATTGTCTATGTGTCTGTTTTTGTGCTAGTACCATACTGTCTTGATGATTACAGCTCTGTAATATAGCTTGAATCTGGAATCATGATGCCTCTAGTTTTGTTTTTCTTCTTTAGGATTGTTTTTGCTATTCAGGGTCTTTTGTAGTACCATACAAAGTTTAGAATTGTTTGTTATAACTGCAAAAAATGCTGGCGGAATTTTGATAGGGATTGTATTGAATGTGTAGACTGCTTTGGGAAGTACAGACATCTTAACAATGTTTGTTGTTCCAGTCCATCAGCATGGAATGCTTTTCCATTTCTTTCTATCACCTTCAATTTCTTTCATAAGCATTCTATAGTTTTCAGAGTATAGATCTTTTACTTCTTTAGTTAGGTTTATTCCTGGGTATCTTATCTTATTGTTTTTGGCACAATTGCAAATGTGCCAAATTCTTTGATTTCTTTTTCTGCTGTTTTGTTAGTGCTATATAGAAATGCTACAGATTTCTGCCCATTGATTTTATATCCTACAACTTTGTTGAATTCATGTCTTAGTTCTACCAATTTTTTGGTGGAATTTTTCCTTTTTCTGCAGAGTATCATATTGTCTTCAAAGAGTGAAAGTTTGACTTTTTCCTTGACAATTAGGATCCCTTTTATTTCTTTTTGTTTTCTGATTACTGAGGCTAAGACTTCCAGTACTATGTTAAATAGTAATGGTGAGAGTGGATATCCTTGTCTTGTTCCCAACTGTAGGGTAAAGGCTCTCAGCTTTTCCCCACTGAGGATGATATTATCTGTGGGTCTTTCATATATGGCCTTTATGATGTTGAGGTATGTTCTATCTATCCTTACTTTGTTGAGGGTTTTTTTTTAATCAAGAACAGATGCTATGTTTTATCAAATGCTTTTTCTGCATCTATTGTCAGGATCATATGGTTCTTATCATTTCTTTTATTAATGTGGTATATCACATTGATTTGCAGATACTGAACCAGCCCTCCCTACAGCCCAGGAATAAATCCCACTTGATCATGGTAAACAATTCTTTTAATGTACTGTTGAATTTGATTTGCTAATATCCTATTGAGAATTTTTGCATCCATGTTCATCAGGGATATTGGCCTGTAATTCTCCTTTTTAGTTGGGCCTTTGTCTGGTTTTGGGATCAAGATAATGTTGGCTTTGTAGAATCGGTTTGGAAGTTTTCATTCTATTTCTAATTTTTGGAACAGTTTGAGAAGAATAAGTAATAACTCTTCTTTAAATATCTTGTAGAATTCCCCCTGGGAAGCTATCTAGCCCCAGGACTCTTGTTTGTTGGGAGATTTTTTTTATTACAAATTAAATTTCTTTGCTGATTATGGTTCTATCCAAATGTTATATTTCCTCCTGTTTCAGCTTTGGTAGCTTGTGAGCTTCTAGGAATTTGTCCATTTCTTGCAGATTTCCCAGTTTATTGTCACATAATTTTTCATTATAATCTCTTAAAATTATTTGTATTGCTGTGATGTTGGTTGTGATCTCTCCTTTTTGATTCACAATTTTATCTATTTGGGTCCTTTCTCTTTTCTTTTTGATAAGTCTCACTAGGGGCTTATCAATTTCATTAATTCTTTCAAAGAACCAGGTCTTAATTTGGCCGATCTGTTCTACTGTTTTTGTTTGTTTGTTTCTATATCATTTCTTTCTCCTCTAATCTTCATTATTTCCCCTTCTTCTGCTAGCTTTAGACTTTATTTGCTGCTCCTTTTCTAGCTCCCTTAGTTGTAAGGTTAGGCTGTGTGTTTGGGAACTTCCTTGCTTCTTGAGATAAGCCTGAATTGCAATATACATTGCAATATACTTCTATCTTAGGACTGCCTTTGCTGTATCCTAAAAGTTTTAGATTGTCTTGTTTTCATTTTTATTTGCTTCTATGTATTTTTTTATTTCTTATTTAACTTCCTGGTTAACCCATTTATTCTTTAATAGGATGTTCTTTAATCTCCATGTATTTGAGGGCTTTCCAAATTTTTTTCATGGTTGACTTCAAGTTTCATAGTGTTGTGATCTGAAAATTTGCATGGTATGATCTTGATTTTTTTGTATTTTGTTGAGGGCTGATTTGTGACCCAGTATGTGGTCTATTCTGGAGAATGTTCCATGTGAACTCAAAAAGAATGTGTATTCTGCTGCTTTAGGATGAAATGTTCTCAATATATGTTAAGTCCATCCAGTCCCGTATGTTATTCAAAGCCATTGTTTCCTTTTAGATTTTCTGCTTAGATGATCTGTCCATTGTTGTAAGTGGGGTGTTAAAGTCCCCTACTATTATTATATTATTATCAATGAGTTTCTTTATGTTTGATATCTATATCTATATCTATCTATCTATCTATCTATATCTATCTATCTATCTATCTTTCAAGTTGGGTTCTTTCAAGTTGGGGGCATAAATACTTACCACTGTTGGATCTTTATGGATAGACCCCATAATTATGATATAATGCCCTTCTTTATCTCTTGGTACAGTCTTTGTTTTAAAATCTAGTTTGTCTGATATATATATTGATATATATATATATATATATATATATATATATATATATATATATGGCTACTCGGCTTTCTTTTGACATCCATTAGCATGATAGATGGTTCTCCATTGCCTCACTTTCAATCTGCAGGTGTGTTTAGTTCTAAAATGAGTCTCTTATAGGCAGCATATAAGTGGATCATGTTTTTTTATCTGTTCTGATACCCTGTGTCTTTCAATTGGAGCATTTAGTCCATTTACATTCAGAGTGATTATTGAAAGATACGAATTTATTGCCATTGTGTTACCTGTAGACTTGGTGTTTCTGGTAGTGCTCTCTGGTCCTTTCTAGTTTTTCTTGCTTTTGGTCTTTTTTTTTCCACCCAAAGAGTCCCCCTTGAAATTTCTTTAGGGCTGGTTTAGTGATCACAAACTCCTTTACCTTTTGTTTGTCTGGGAAACTCTTGATCTCTCCTTCTTTTTTGAATGACAGTCTTCTGGATAAAGTATTCTTGGCTGCATATCGTTTCCATTCAGCACACTGAATATATCTTGCCACTCCTTTCTGGCCTGCCAAGTCTCTGTGGACAGATCTGCTGTGAACCTGATCTGATCTGTCTTCTGTTGTAGGTTAAGAACTTTTTTCCCTTGCCACTTTCAGGATTCTTTCCTTGTCTGTGTATTTTGTGAATTTGACTATGGTATGTCTTGGCGATGGCCAGCTTTTGTTGACTTCGGTGGGAATTCTTGGTACTTCTTGGATTTTAATGTCTGTGTCCTGCCCCAGATTAGGGGAATTTTCAGCTATAATATGCTCATATGAACCTTCTGCCCCCTTTTCTCTCTTCATCTTCTGGGACTCCCATACTATGAATTTTATAATATTTTAATAAAGTACTGAGTTCCCTAAGTCTGTCTTCATAATCCCTGACCTTTTCTTTTCCATTTTTCTTTTCTTTTCCCTTTTATTTTCAGCTTCATTATTTTCCGTAATTTTTCTTCTGTATTTATGGTCTCTATAGTTATATCTTTTCCAAAATGTCACATAATTGGAATCATTCTGTATGTAATATACATTTAACATTAATCCATGTATTTTCCTTGTTTGCTAAACTGTTTCTTTTTTTTTATTATTCCTAATATTTCACAGTTTATTTACCTATTCACTAATTGAGGGAAATCTTGGTTGCTTTCAGTTTTTTATAATCATGAAGAAAGTTGCAACAAACATTCAGGTACAGATTCTTGTGTGGACATAAATTTTCAAATCAGTTGAGTAAATATCTAGAAGTATGCTAAAGAGTATGCTTGCTGGATTGTGTGGTAATACAATTGTATATATGGTAACACAGTTGTATGGTAATTATGTTTAGTTGTGTAAGAAACTTCCAAACTGTCATCCAAAGTGACTGTACCTTTTTGCATTCCCATCTGCAATGAATGAGAGTTCCTGATGCTCTGTACTTTCACCAGCAATTAGTTTTGTGATTTTTGTTTGTTTGTTTGTTTGTTTTTAATTTTAGTCATTATGCTAGATGTGTGGTGGTCAGAAAACAGGTAATTTTTCAATGTAAGATAATTAACGAAAGGCAGTGATACTGTTCAAAGACACTGATAACCACTGACTTTGCCTCTTCCCAGAATAAGGATTGGCCTCACTCCTAAGAGGTCTATTTCAAGACCCAGAAGAACTTGTGTTTATAAATGTTCCCTTGAATCAGTGATTCTCAGTCCTATCACACCCAGTGCTCCCTTACACCAATTGTTTTTAATGTCTTCTTTTCTATGCCAAAGTGAAATTAATCAGTAATATAACCTAATTACATGTTTTTTTAAAATAAATATAATGTTCATAAAGGAGAAATTTTTAAAGTAAGTTATATATTTCAGAATATAAATGTATAGTTATATTAAAAGACAATCAAGTAGTCAGGTATTAGTATCTTCTTGAAGAATCATGTGAGAAGATCAGAAGTCATTCCATACAAGACATATGGGGATATTGAAACAGTCTCATGGGTGGACACTAAAATAAAGTCTAGATTTATTCTTGTGTATAAAAGAAAGAGAGCTTATTTGTATATAATGGAAAGGAGCAACCCCAGTTGAAGTAGGAATAACATGCCAAGATAAACTACAGACTGTTGAAATAGAAACAATGAGGATTTATGATTCTTGCAAATGAATTCAGTATTACAAGTATGGTGTTAATTTCCTATATTATGACATAGGGTATGATAGTGACAAAGTGTCACATCTCCTATTCTGAAATCCCATTACGTGTGGGCATATGTTTAATCTCAGCTAAAAAAGGCCTGGAGGGCTATATTCTTCAAGAAGCAATAAGGATTGCAGAATAGATTGGAAAGAAGCCTTAAAATAAGAGGTTATCGAGAAATTGTATGATGAACCATTAGGGACAGAACTGTGGTGAGAGCTGAAAGCAGGAAAACCCCAAAATAATTTCAATGCTTTATCTTTGTACTACAAAAAATAACATAAGATGGTAAGAATGTGAAATTTTAAAAACATTTTTATAATGAAATGTGAGATCCCCATGAGTTCCTCTATTTTAATAATATTTGGCATTAAGTGTCTTAGAAGGAGTCCTAAAGCTATTATATATTTGCAATCTGCCTTGTCATTTTTGCAAGAACTATTTCTATAATATGAAACCCTTTTTAACTAATATGCATTTGAAAATGCTATACAGTGTTAGTAGATAGAAAATAAAAAGTAACTTATTCAATTGTTTTAAAATAGTCTTTACCTGATTTAAGCTTTTCTCTTTATAACATCCTTCTTTTAAATTATGTTGACTTGTGTTACAAATGTACATAAAATCTTTTCAGTATCTTATTAATAAAGTACCATTAGTTTATACTTGTAGTGGTTTTAGCACCTGGGATATTAAAAAATTGTTTAGGAAGATAACATCTTGTGTGGGATTGTCTTGTATGTTTTATAATATCTTCTATCCTTGGCTCCAACCACTAAATGCCTGAGCCCCCATGTCTCTGTCCCCAGTCATCACACAACCATTCATGTTCCCATGTTTCCAAGATGCACCCTCTGCTACAATACTTGCCTGGTTGAGAACCTAACTAAATCAAAAGTTCCTACTCTTTCATGAGGAATATTATAGGTTTCAATCATTTGAGCCTGTAGAGTGAAGCCTGGAGAAATAGATTCTGGAATGATTTCCTGGTGGCTGGAAAGGCCACCATGTGTTTGATGAAATGAGAGTTTGGGAGCTGAAGTTGAATGATAAATGTCAGATTTTGCTAAGATGGATGTCAAAAATGCCCTTGAGGAATAAACTGGCTATTAGTAAGAAGAAACTTAGGTCAGAAGTGAATTTTGCTCTTGTTTTGTTGTTGTCTTTCAGTCTGCAAAACTAGGTTAGGATGAGGTAACCAAGAAGAAAAGGAAACTAATGTGCAAGCAGGTACCATGTGCCAGAAACTCTATTGATACTCCCATATCTAATCTTCGTAACAGCTCTTTAAGGCGGCTACACTGTTCTCACTTAATCCTTGCTTAACAGCAGTGGAAACTTGGGTTCTGAGCAATAATGTAACTTTTCCTATCTCTGTTGAAAAACAGAATCTGCCAAAAAGAGAAACAAGAAGAAAATTGGATGTTGGAATTGGAGCAGATTGGAATATTAATGCTGTTGAGTAGGCAAGCAGACTCTTTAGGCGAGAGATTAGTATGTTTGTATAATAGTAGGTAACACCGAATCTCCTAACCTGATCTAAGGTCTTCCGTCCAAGTGGTAAGAATATACCTTATAGGTAGAATATGTACAAAATACATCTCCCAAGTCTTTAGGTGTTTCTGCAATTTAGGTTTTTCTGCAATTACGCATAACAAATTCAAAGAGGGAAGTTCTACTGAGGTCAAATTAAAGATTCATTGTAGGTAAAATGAGTTGCTTTCTGAGAGGTTATGGACAGAAAACCTTTCCGTGTTTATTTCCTGTGCTATCTTTGGCAAGATCTACATTTTTTTTTTAAACGTTTTTTTTTTTTTTTCTCAACGTTTATTTATTTTGGGGACAGAGAGAGACAGAGCATGAACGGGGGAGGGGCAGAGAGAGAGGGAGACACAGAATCGGAAACAGGCTCCAGGCTCTGAGCCATTAGCCCAGAGCCTGACGCGGGGCTCGAACTCACGGACCGCGAGATCGTGACCTGGCTGAAGTCGGACGCTTAACCCACTGCACCACCCAGGCGCCCCAAGATCTACATTTAAATCAGTGGGGCTTGTGCTTCAGTTCTGGAATCTTACAGGCAGTGTGCCGGAACATGCTCTTACCAGCTCATGGGGGCCAATTGTTACATTTTCAGGAGTTTTGCCATCTGTTTGTTAAATCATTGATAGTTTGAAATTAGCTCTGATGGGAATATTTACATCACAGAAATCAGCAAACCCTACAAATCTAGCCCCTCCCCTTCCTTTCCAGAACTAACTGTTAAACATTTATCTGCATACTACTGCTTAAAGGTTATGGAATGCTTCCACTGTGGTCATTGGCATTCACTTGTGCTCAAGGGATCTTGGGTTTCTTGGGGTATCTTTCTGTGGCTTAAAATCATTGGCCATAGGACAGATACTGAAAAAATTATTTGCTCCTTTGTATTAACCCACTTTCAGTTGGGATAAGAAAAGTAACTCAGTTACTAATTTTGGGGGAGCTCTCTAGTGCAGATGGTCCTGTTAATCAGTTTGCAGCTCATTATCATTAAGGCTCTTATTATTTCTACTTATCCTTATTCTTTACTCCCATTGCCCTCTGCTGTCACTGGCCAACATTCTAATCAATATAATGTTTATACTTTTGTGTATATTCTTATAAAATGTGCAATTTTCTGCATATATATATTAACTTACATAAAGCTTATCTCATTCTATTTTATTCTATTTCATATCTGTTACATACAGAACCAGTATTAAAGATTCTAAATTTGACCATGTTTTGACCAATTGTCCTCTGGTACTTTCCCATCAAGTGGGAATTTTCACATTCTTTCCAACACTTTACAACCATCTAGCTTTCTATTTCCAGGCTAATAGATATAAATAAAGTGATATCTTTTCTTCATCTACATTTGTTTGATTACTAATGAGTTAAGCATCTTGTTATATACTTGCTAGCCTTTTGGGTTTTCTCTTATGTAAATAGCCTATGGATATCTACTTTGCAAAACTTTTTTTTCCATGGAGTTCCTGTCTCTTTATTGTACATTCTAGACATTAATTTCTTATCAGCTTCAGTTCCTGCAAGTATCTTTGGAGGAACAAATTTAATTACCTTTAATGTCTTGGCCCTAAAACTAGAAGCCCATAATTTTATATTGCTTGTTGATAGTGTACCAAGAAGGAAACTGCTCCCGTTACCTTGCCCTCCACCCTCCCCCTTGGTTCTTTTATCAGTTAAGACAGATTATATTATGTCGTAGTATGAAACATTCCCCATACTTTTGTAGCTTAAAATAAGCAGTATGCCTGAGTGAGAAATGAACATGTCAACTGTGGATCAGCAGAGTGGTTCTGCTTGTCACAGTCACTCAGGGACTGATGGATCAGCTACCACCTCAAGCATTGCTGGTTGCTACGACAATGGGTAAGAGAATTCTGGGGGGAAGGAAGGGGGGGTCTCGCATCAACAATTCCATGCTTGGTCTGGAAGTGACACCTGTTGTTCCCAACTCATTGGCTGGAAGTGGTCATGTGGCCTTATCCATTTCCAAGAGGGCCTGGAAGTACAATCCTGTCATTTTACTAGAAAGAAGAGAGATACAAATTGTCAACAAAAAACATTAATATCTGCCCTTCTGGCTGAAACAGCTATAGAAATGCAAAGATGGGTGGAAATTAAGATGGACACACTAGTATTTCAGCAACATTTGACTTTAAAGTGAACCGGTTTTTCTCTTCCTCGTTCTTGAAGCCTCCCCCTCCCCTTCACTTGTTTTTCTGTAGAATCCTTTGTTCCAGGAACTCAGTATTGATATTGACATCTCGCTGACCTCAGTATATACTTAGTAACGAGACTCAGATGGTTGGTGCCAGTGCTTGACCATCTTGAGACCACCTTGAAGACATGATGAACATGGTTGGCAGCACGTACCAGAGTCCTATCAAAACCACCCAGATCCTGTATTTTCCTGTAAAGCCCCTCAACCTTTTTACCCCAGGCAGGTCTGCAGTTTTGAAGGCATTATCCTGCTACAGCTTACTTTGCCTGGCAAAGTAATAAAACCATCATTCCTCTTTATCCCCAAACTCTGTCTTGGTGTTATATTTCAGCTCTGGAGCACAAAGGTCAGTGTTCATTGATTTGGTTGCCACCAAATATGCTGGTCACCACTTTCTGTCCTGTAGCCAAAACACGTTTGACCTTTCTTGAGAGACAGAACCCCAGACTCACTTCCAGTCAGTGCATCAAACTCAAAGCCAAGGATCTTTGAGTGATAAACACAATTCTTTACATCAGGTACAGGTATGTGTTCTCCATTATCTAGAAACCTATGCAACAAGATGACAAGTTACTAGTTTTTCACACACCAATATACATTGTTGGAATACCAAAAAGATAAACAATATTTTTCAGACTGGGAAAGAATGGGACACTTGGGAGTCAATGGCAATTTAAAAATCACCCTGGGAAGATGGCGGCTTAGGAGGACACTGGGCTCACCGCACGTCCTGCTGATCACTTAGATTCCATCTACACCTGCCTAAATAACCCAGAAAACTGCCAGAGGATTAGCAGAACGGAGTCGCCGGAGCCAAACGCAGACGAGAGGCCCACGGAAGAGGGTAGGAAGGGCGGCGAGGCGGTGCGCGCTCCACGGACTGGCGGGAGGGAGCCGGGGCGGAGGGGCGGCTCGCCGGCCAAGCAGAGCCCCCGAGTCGGGCTTGCAAAAGCGGAGGGGCCTGACAGACTGTGTTCCCACAACAAGCGCGACTTAGCGTCTGGGAGGTCATAAGTTAACAGCTCTGCTCTGAAAGCGGGAAGGCTGGAGGACAAAGGGAGGGAGAGCTGCTGAGCCCCCTGACAACAGAGCTCAGTTTGGTGGGGAACAAAGGCGCTTGCCAGCGCCATCTCCCCCGCCCATCCCCCAGCCAAAATCCCAAAGAGAACCAGTTCCTGCCAGGGAACTTGCTCGCTCCGCGCAAACACCCAACTCTGCGCTTCTGCGGAGCCAAACCTCCGGCAGCGGATCTGACTCCCTCCCGCTGCCACAGGGCCCCTCCTGAAGTGGATCGCCTAAGGAGAAGCGATCTAAGCCTGCCCCTCCTGCCCCCGTGTACCTTGCCTACCCACCCCAGCTAATACGCCAGATCCCCAGCATCAAAAGCCTGGCAGGGTGCAAGTAGCCCAGATGAGCCACCCCACCCCACAGGGTGGTGAATCCCGCCCCTAGGAGAAGGGAAGAGAAGACACACACCAGTCTGACTGTGGCCCCAGCGGTGGGCTGGGGGCAGACATCAGGTCTGACTGCAGCCCCGCCCACCAACTCCAGTTATACACCACAGCACAGGGGAAGTGCCCTGCAGGTCCTCACCACGCCAGGGACTATCCAAAATGACCAAGCGGAAGAATTCCCCTCAGAAGAATCTCCAGGAAATAACAACAGCTAATGAGCTGATCAAAAAGGATTTAAATAATATAACAGAAAGTGAATTTAGAATAATAGTCATAAAATTAATCGCTGGGCTTGAAAACAGTATACAGGACAGCAGAGAATCTCTTGCTACAGAGATCAAGGGACTAAGGAACAGTCACGAGGAGCTGAAAAACGCTTTAAACGAAATGCATAACAAAATGGAAACCACCACAGCTCGGCTTGAAGAGGCAGAGGAGAGAATAGGTGAACTAGAAGATAAAGTTATGGAAAAAGAGGAAGCTTAGAAAAAGAGAGATAAAAAAATCCAGGAGTATGAGGGGAAAATTAGAGAACTAAGTGATACACTAAAAAGAAATAATATACGCATAATTGGTATCCCAGAGGAGGAAGAGAGAGGGAAAGGTGCTGAAGGGGTACTTGAAGAAATCATAGCTGAGAACTTCCCTGAACTGGGGAAGGAAAAAGGCATTGAAATCCAAGAGGCACAGAGAACTCCCTTCAGACGTAACTTGAATCGATCTTCTGCACGACATATCATAGTGAAACTGGCAAAATACAAGGATAAAGAGAAAATTCTGAAAGCAGCAAGGGGTAAACATGCCCTCACATATAAAGGGAGACCTATAAGACTCGTGACTGATCTCTCTTTTGAAACTTGGCAGGCCAGAAAGAATTGGCACGAGATTTTCAGGGTGCTAGACAGAAAAAATATGCAGCCAAGAATCCTTTATCCAGCAAGTCTGTCATTTAGAATAGAAGGAGAGATAAAGGTCTTCCCGAACAAACAAAAACTGAAGGAATTTGTCACCACTAAACCAGCCCTACAAGAGATCCTAAGGGGGACCCTGTGAGACAAAGTCCCAGAGACATCACTACAAGCATAAAACATACAGACATCACAATGACTCTAAACCCGTATCTTTCTATAATAACACTGAATGTAAATGGATTAAATGCGCCAACCAAAAGACATAGGGTATCAGAATGGATAAAAAAACAAGACCCATCTATTTGCTGTCTACAAGAGACTCATTTTAGACCTGAGGACACCTTTAGATTGAGAGTGAGGGGATGGAGAACTATTTATCATGCGACTGGAAGCCAAAAGAAAGCTGGAGTAGCCATACTTATATCAGACAAACTAGACTTTAAATTAAAGGCTGTAACAAGAGATGAAGAAGGACATTATATAATAGTTACAGGGTCTATCCATCAGGAAGAGCTAACAATTATAAATGTCTATGCGCCGAATACCAGAGCCCCCAAATATATAAAACAATTACTCATAAACATAAGCAACCTTATTGATAAGAATGTGGTAATTGCAGGGGACTTTAACACCCCACTTACAGAAATGGATAGATCATCTAGACACACGGTCAATAAAGAAACAAGGGCCCTGAATGAGACATTGGATCAGATGGACTTGACAGATATATTTAGAACTCTGCATCCCAAAGCAACAGACTATACTTTCTTCTTGAGTGCACATGGAACATTCTCCAAGATAGATCATATACTGGGTCACAAAACAGCCCTTCATAAGTTTACAAGAATTGAAATTATACCATGCTTACTTTCAGACCACAATGCTATGAAGCTTGAAATCAACCACAGAAAAAAGTCTGGAAAACCTCCAAAAGCATGGAGGTTAAAGAACACCCTACTAACGAATGAGTGGGTCAACCAGGCAATTAGAGAAGAAATTAAAAAATATATGGAAACAAACGAAAATGAAAATACAACAATCCAAACGCTTTGGGATGCAGCAAAGGCAGTCCTGAGAGGAAAATACATTGCAATCCAGGCCTATCTCAAGAAACAAGATTACAAATACAAAATCTAACAGCACACCTAAAGGAACTAGAAGCAGAACAGCAAAGGCAGCCTAAGCCCAGCAGAAGAAGAGAAATAATAAAGATCAGAGCAGAAATAAACAATATAGAAACTAAAAAAACTGTAGAGCAGATCAACGAAACCAAGAGTTGGTTTTTTGAAAAAATAAACAAAATTGACAAACCTCTAGCCAGGCTTCTCAAAAAGAAAAGGGAGATGACCCAAATAGATAAAATCATGAATGAAAATGGAATTATTACAACCAATCCCTCAGAGATACAAACAATTATCAGGGAATACTATGAAAACTTATATGCCAACAAATTGGACAACCTGGAAGAAATGGACAAATTCCTGAACACCCACACTCTTCCAAAACTCAATCAGGAGGAAATAGAAAGCTTGAACAGACCCATAACCAGCGAAGAAATTGAATCGGTTATCAAAAATCTCCCAACAAATAAGAGTCCAGGACCAGATGGCTTCCCAGGGGAGTTCTACCAGACGTTTAAAGCAGAGATAATACCTATCCTTCTCAAGCTATTCCAAGAAATAGAAAGGGAAGGAAAACTTCCAGACTCATTCTATGAAGCCAGTATTACTTTGATTCCTAAACCAGACAGAGACCCAGTAAAAAAAGAGAACTACAGGCCAATATCCCTGATGAATATGGATGCAAAAATTCTCAATAAGATACTAGCAAATCGAATTCAACGGCATATAAAAAGAATTATTCACCATGATCAAGTGGGATTCATTCCTGGGATGCAGGGCTGGTTCAACATTCGCAAATCAATCAACGTGATACATCACATATGATCCTGTCAATCGATGCAGAAAAGGCCTTCGACAAAATCCAGCACCCTTTCTTAATAAAAACCCTTGAGAAAGTCAGGATAGAAGGAACATACTTAAAGATCATAAAAGCCATTTATGAAAAGCCCACAGCTAACATCATCCTCAACGGGGAAAAACTGAGAGCTTTTTCCCTGAGATCAGGAACACGACAGGGATGCCCACTCTCACCGCTGCTGTTTAACATAGTGCTGGAAGTTCTAGCATCAGCAATCAGACAACAAAAGGAAATCAAAGGCATCAAAATTGGCAAAGATGAAGTCAAGCTTTCGCTTTTTGCAGATGACATGATATTATACATGGAAAATCCGATAGACTCCACCAAAAGTCTGCTAGAATTGATACAGGAATTCAGCAAAGTTGCAGGATACAAAATCAATGTACAGAAATCAGTTGCATTCTTATACACTAACAATGAAGCAACAGAAAGACAAATAAAGAAACTGATCCCATTCACAATTGCACCAAGAAGCATAAAATACCTAGGAATAAATCTAACCAAAGATGTATGCTGAAAACTATAGAAAGCTTATGAAGGAAATTGAAGAAGATTTAAAGAAATGGAAAGACATTCCCTGCTCATGGATTGGAAAAATAAATATTGTCAAAATGTCAATACTACCCAAAGCTATCTACACATTCAATGCAATCCCAATCAAAATTGCACCAGCATTCTTCTCGAAACTAGAACAAGCAATCCTAAAATTCATATGGAACCACAAAAGGCCCCGAATAGCCAAAGGAATTTTGAAGAAGAAGACCAAAGCAGGAGGCATCACAATCCCAGACTTTAGCCTCTACTACAAAGCTGTCATCATCAAGACAGCATGGTATTGGCACCAAAACAGACACATAGACCAATGGAATAGAATAGAAACCCCAGAACTAGAACATCCAATGGAAAAAAGACAGCGTCTTTAACAAATGGTGCTGGGAGAACTGGACAGCAACATGCAGAAGGTTGAAACTAGACCACTTTCTCACACCATTCACAAAAATAAACTCAAAATGGATAAAGGACCTAAATGTGAGACAGGAAACCATCAAAACCTTAGAGGAGAAAGCAGGAAAAGACCTCTCTGACCTCAGCCGTAGCAATCTCTTACTCGACACATCCCCAAAGGCAAGGGAATTAAAAGCAAAAGTGAATTACTGGGACCTTATGAAGATAAAAAGCTTCTGCACAGCAAAGGAAACAACCAACAAAACTAAAAGGCAACCAACGGAATGGGAAAAGATATTCACAAATGACATATTGGACAAAGGGCTAGTATCCAAAATCTATAAAGAGCTCACCAAACTCCACACCCGAAAAACAAATAACCCAGTGAAGAAATGGGCAGAAAACATGAATAGACACTTCTCTAAAGAAGACATCCGGATGGCCAACAGGCACATGAAAAGATGTTCAGTGTCGCTCCTTATCAGGGAAATACAAATCAAAACCACACTCAGGTATCACCTCACACCAGTCAGAGTGGCCAAAATGAACAAATCAGGAGACTATAGATGCTGGAGAGGATGTGGAGAAACGGGAACCCTCTTGCACTGTTGGTGGGAATGCAAAGTGGTGCAGCCACTCTGGAAAGCAGTGTGGAGGTTCCTCAGAAAATTAAAAATAGACCTACCCTATGACCCAGCAATAGCACTGCTAGGAATTTATCCAAGGGATACAGGAGTACTGATGCATAGGGCCACTTGTACCCCAATGTTCATAGCAGCACTCTCAACAATAGCCAAATTATGGAAAGAGCCTAAATGTCCATCAACTGATGAATGGATAAAGAAATTGTGGTTTATATACACAATGGAATATTACGTGGCAATGAGAAAAAATGAAATATGGCCTTTTGTAGCAACGTGGATGGAACTGGAGAGTGTGATGCTAAGTGAAATAAGGCATACAGAGAAAGACAGATACCATATGGTTTCACTCTTATGTGGATCCTGAGAAACTTAACAGGAACCCATGGGGGAGGGGAAGGAAAAAAAAAAAAGAGGTTAGAATGGGAGAGAGCCAAAGCATAAGAGACTGTTAAAAACTGAGAACAAACTGAGGGTTGATGGGGGGTGGGAGGGAGGAGAGGGTGGGTGATGGGTATTGAGGAGGGCACCTTTTGGGATGAGCACTGGGTGTTGTATGGAAACCAATTTGTCAATAAATTTCATAAAAATAAATAAATAAATAAAATAAAATCACCCTGGGAATGTGTTGTGAGGGTCTTTTATGCTGTAGGTGGGGGATGTTTCTAATGAAGGTTCAGTTGTGCTTCCTGGGAGGAACTTCCAAGTCCATTGTTTTCCAAGGTCCTTGGTTTCAGCCTTGGGGAGTTTCTCCCTTCTCCATTATCTTTCTTGGCTACCTTTGAGGAGGGAAGGAGAATATATCCTCCATAGACGGTGAAGAGCTTTCTTAGCCTGTGCTTTAGGGACTAAGGGTCATTTTAAAATTCAAATAATCAATTTAAGTATCAAATTTTGGTTTAGTCTTATGGTTCCTTGAACTACAACTACAAATGTAATTGGATTCCCATCTGTTTGATTCCAATCAGAAGCATGTGCCAATAGACTCATCCATAATTATTTTCAAGACTGGGATAAGTTCAACCAAGTGCATAGCTTGAACCTACAAGGATTTGGTGGGAGAATCATAGACTTTGTCTCTTCTCATCAAGACGTTTTGTCCTCTTAAAACAATGTTGTGGCTATTATAACCTTAACCAGATCTATGCTCCAAGATAGCTGAAACCATTCACAAGTTTTAAACTTCAGGCATGCCTTTCACTTGGTTCTTTCTATAAGGCTGAATCCTAATAAGCCTTTTTTGCTCAAAAGACTTCTCATTTTTATCTATTACCAGTTGCATATGAGAAGCAACGCCTCTCCCAATCCTACAAAGCCAGGACTTTCTGGATCCTCACTCTCTCCTTTCAATCTTGATTACAAACCAGCCAACTCTTTCCTGAATTAATCTAGTTTTTGTTTGTTGAAAAATATAGCCAGTGGCAATTAAAGTTCCAATCTGTTTCCTCAGCGATGCAAGTTTATCAAGCATATATATTACATACCTTCCAAAGTGTCACAGGTGACAATTTTACCAAATGTTTCACCACTGTATAACATGGGTTGTTTTTTTTCTAGCCTCCAAACTTTATTTAATTGCTATTAGTCCCTCAGCCAGTGTCCAATAATTTGAGATTTTTGTTATGCTGACACCCCCTTTTCCAAGTGCTTGTTTGTATAATGATCCAGGTGTTCTTCTTTCCAAGATGGGTGATTAATGTAGCAGGTTGCTGTGAGGTCCTGCTGCTTGCTGGAATGTCTTCCTGTGTTACTGAATTAGAAGGAGAAGACAACTGATTCATTTTCTTTTAAGGTCCAATATTTCTAAGTAAGTTACCAAAGATAACATGTTAGTAACACGAAATGAATATCTAAAAACAATATATTGAATATCTCTTTTCCCCCTTGCTATAATCATCGCAGTCTTAAAGATATTCCTCACATGGTTTGCCTCATTGCCTGACGCCTTCACACAGATATGAAGAATAAATGAGTAACTTGGCAATACCTGTCTTTTGTCAACATATACTTGCATAATCAGAAATTTTCAAGGAATTGAAAAGTATTGAGGCTACTCAGGCTCCAGCTTCATGGGTCTGTCCTTTCAAAGACCCGTCAGTAATTTCAGACACTAAAATATTGGAGTACAGATTTTTTGGGAGATAGAGAAATGAATGATACTTCTATACCATGGGGGTTGGGTTAATAGTTTCTTCCATAAGGCTGAGGGAGTTGATGCCAAATTGATGTTTAGAGTTTGTTGACTAATAGGTCTCAGAGTCATCCAGTACTGTCAGGGCATGAGAAGGATGGAGATGGCAAAGAAGACTGCATAGGCTAGAGACAGCCAAGATGACCCTGAGTTAACCACAGCCCTGGGCTTGGCATCCAAGAAGACTCAAACTCCTCATGAACCAGGTGGTCAACACCTGATCATTGGGTACCAAAGTACTAACTCCAGATTGTCTGATGGAGCAAAGTGACAGCATCAAAGAGAAACCCATGAGATCTCTATGTAGAGCAGGGGTTCACAAATTTTGACTCTAAAGGGCCATATAGTAAACATTTCAGGCTTTGCAGGCTATATGTGATCTCAGTCACACGTTTTTATTTTTCCCTTCTTCCTCTCCCTACACTTCCTTTTTCTTCTCTCTCTCCTTTTTCTTTTCCTACTTCTGTTCTTCCCCTTTTTCTTTCACAACTCTTTAAAAATGTAAGAATCATTCTTAGTTCCTGAATCATACAAAATCAGGATGAAGACTATATTTGGCCCGAGGGAGAATCTCTGATGTAGAGGAAGTGGGCCAAATCTCTATAAGACCATGGATACTAGGAAGCTACACAGGAGGTAAGGGGCCATCTGCAGGAAAAAAATTGATGCCATGTGATGAAGTCCTTATTGGTCAATGTCTGTGCTAAAATACCAAATCCCAAGGTACCAACACTTATGCATAGAAAGATGTGGTTATGCTCTTTTTCCCTCCCACAGCTGAATGGACATAATTTCTGAGCAAAGATAAAGAGGAAGCCTGAAAAAGGATCTTTAAATAAATAGAAATGTAATTAAATGATTTTGAACTTGGCTGGAAATAATCATTGAATTGGACCACGTTTTCTACTGCTGAGCAGAAGTAGGGCTCCAGAGCTAAGATGAAATTGGTTAAAGAGATAGTTTCAATTATGTTCTTTCCATATTGACTTTCAATCTATACCTGGTTTACAAAAATGTTTGAATTAGAGACAACACATTTCTGTCTGCCATTCTCATGTTGAGCTATCAAGTTTGTACACTGCACATTCCAGACCTCTTTTAGTCTGTGCCATACAGGTTTTGTATTCCTTTCTCTCTATGTATATCCAAACCTCTAATAAAAGATAAAGTTATTTATCTTGGAATCCTCAATTATTGTTTTAACATTTTTAAAATTTATTTATTATTTATTTATTTCAAGAGAGAGAGCACACACACAAGTGGGGGATAGGCAGAGAGAGAGAGAGAGAGAGAGAGAGAGAGAGAGAGAGAGAGAATCTCAAGCAGGCTCTGCATTATCAGCACAGAACCCAATGTGGGACTTGAACCCATGAACCATGAGATTATGACCTAAGCCAAAATCTAGAGTTGGACGCTTAACTGACTGAGCCACCCAGGCACCTGAAGGATCTCCAATTGTTTTAGCCACTTTATAAAAAAGAGGTAAAATATAATTCTTAAATTTTTTTTTCAACGTTTATTTTATTTTTGGGACAGAGAGAGACAGAGCATGAACGGGGGAGGGGCAGAGAGAGAGGGAGACACAGAATCGGAAACAGGCTCCAGGCTCCGAGCCATCAGCCCAGAGCCTGATGCGGGGCTCGAACTCACGGACTGCGAGATCGTGACCTGGCTAAAGTCGGACGCTTAACCGACTGCGCCATCCAGGCGCCCCTATTCTTAAATAGTTCAGTTTTTGAGAAATTTTCTAGACTTTTAAAATTGGGTACTTTTCAAACCAACTCTGACAATACAAAACTCACCAAAAGATACTGTCAAAGTTTACTTGATTAGAAAAAAATTAACACTATCTAGGCTGTAAGAAAAAATTGAGAATATTCTAATTATTGGAGACATTTAGGTTTTAAAACGTATCAAAAGTTCAATTATAAAAATAAATTTCAAAATGACCCCTATACTTGTTCTTTGTGACAAGTATATTCTTGTATATTCAGGCTCACCTTTAGGGCAGATAAACTCTTAATTGCAGATATTGCAGTATAATCCTGGGAAGAATCCTCTTATCGTTTTGAGAAGTTCTAGTCCACATGCCTTTGGTCTTTAGATCTTTTCTTTTGAAGTTCTTTCATTCTCCTGAAAGGCTCAGAACAGAGTTGTTCAGGGCTTGAGTCAGGTTGGCATGTGATGGTATAAATCAGGTTGGGCCTCATGGGATCCCCAGGGCCAAGACACACAGGAACTCCAAGGCTGGGGGATAGCTGTCGAGAGGGTGTGTTTACACCAACTTCTTGATGGCTTGATGCTTTTACTGTCTTTAATTCTGAGTCAGCTCAGTTTCCCTTGCCCAGTTCTATCCTGCCTCTGCAGTATCTTAAAAACTGAACATAAGGAGATTTAAAATTGGACTTGCATTTTATCTCTTGGTTTCATGTCCAGCAAGACTGAATTCCTGGATTTACCTGGAAGTCTTCAGAAAGATTTGAATCAACTATTTCTCAGAGATGGGTTACTGTCTTAGCAAGATCTCCCTCCATGGGAGGTGCATCTGGGAACAATTCTGTCATAGTAGCCTCCAGTCTATCCAGTTTTCCTTTGTTTGCCCAATCCTTGGGCAATGGAGAGGATGGCAATTAATGACTCTGTATAGCTTGTTCAGATGATTTGGGGCCGAAATGTCTACTTCATTCCACTGTCTGCTTTCTCCGAGGATTTTGCATCAGCACCGACCTGCAATTGAATGCCATTTTAAGGTTTAAGGTTTCTAGCAGTTGTTAAAAATTCTGTTAAGAATTTTCTCACTTTTCCAGAGGCTTGGGAATTAAGAAGGACAGTGAAGTTTCTGAGTCAAGGATAAAGTCTTTCATAAACCTTGAATAATTGCCCCTGCAAAATATCTTTCTTTATGAGTGGTTAGAATAGGTATATTAGTATGGCCTAGGTAGAAATCATGAAGTTGTAGAGTCTCTCTTTTTAAGTTATGCCATTGTTATTGCTACAGTTTCAACCCTTCCAAAAAATAAATATTGTATTACTACTACATATTTATTGTCTAGGCAGCCAAGTTTATAAAATTTATTTGGAGATGCTCAACTAATCCTGTCATTCGTGTTTTGGTGTATATCACCTTTATAGGTTTTTCTTTTTTTTTTTAGTATTATGTTAATTATAGTGAAGCATGAACTGGGCATATCCTCTCTTATTTTAGAAAATTTTTCCTGTTACTATTTAATATCAGAGGCAATTTGTCCAAATTGTAATGAAGTGTATCATGGAGGATTTTAGCAAGGTCGATTTGAAGTTGTCTGGAAACACTAGGCATCCTTCCTGGATTTGACAGATCTTATCCTCATGAATTTTAAAACTTGATGATTTCCACTTTTTTCCAAAATTCACGGTCTAATTTTATGCTCCTGTTTATGGACTCTTTGAACTTCTTAACGGACTTTACTTACCTGTTTTGTAAGGGAGTATTTGTGTTAGAACAGTTTTTTTAGCAGGGTGATCTGCTATTGCAATCTCCTTTATTATAGACCTCTATCTTGATAACAACCTTCTTGGGCAGAAAACATTTGTGTTTCTATGGCATTTCAAAATCATGAACGACTGAACTACTAATGAACTATTTCAAAAGCATATCAGTGATCAGTGTGTTTTATTTATTGGCAATTTAACATGCCTTTTGTATGACCACAAGTTCAACCACTTGAACTGATTTGGCTTCTGTTAAGGGATAGGGTTCTACAAGAGAATCTAGAATAGTTACTGCATGTCCATCTGGTATTATTACTTTTCCCTTTTAAGATAAAACCCATCAATAACAAAACAGTCATAATCTGGTGTGGGCATGTCCAAAAGATTTTTTTTCTGGGATGGGTACTTCTCAAAGTGCAGAAAAATAACCATGAGATTCTTTTTCTTTCATTAGTTCAAGTTAATCATGTTACTGGATTAAGAATGTTAAATCAATAGATAGGAATATAAGGAGGAGAAAATAACAGTATTTGATAATTAGTTCATCCTTAACAGAGAGTGCTGGATGTCTTCAATGAGCAACAGGGGCTGTACTGCACGTGGTACTTCAGATTTGTAGATGATCATATTAGTCCAAGACCTCTGGGAAAACAAATGTCAAGAAGAAATTAGAAGCGCAAGAGCTTTATTGGAAGTAATGATCCTGTGAAATATAAAAGCAAGAGCGAGGGAGGAGCAGTCAGGTAGTCTTTAGTCTGTGAAGCAGGGACAATACTTGTCAAAGAAGAGAAGAAATGAGAATTGAGAATGAACTCTGGTTCTTGACTTGAACACTGTGGCGGATCTCAAAAGCACAGTCCTTGGAGGCTGTCAGCTAAGTGCACGGGTAGAAATCATGGTGGGTTTTCTCTTTAGAGGAGGTACTGTGAAATATTACATTGCTGTCACAGTCCACGCTTATACTCTGCAGATTCACTGAACACAATGGAAGCAGCTTCTTTAGGGTTCCTATATACCTCTCTTCCTGAGTAGGGATTCAGGTAGGAGGTTGGTTGGAATAACCATAGCTTTGCCATAGCCGGTGGCCTTGGGGCAATAACACAACTGATATGTTGCGGACTACTTGACAGATGATCAGATTGTTAACTGTCCCTGAGGAAAACTGTAAAGGAATTTTGTCTTTACAAAATGCAAATATGAATGCAAGTTTTCTGATTGGGACAAGAAAGAAAACATTGTTAAATCCGTGGTTTCATACCATGTACTTTGAAGCCTTATTAATCTGCTAGCAGTGCTACCACATCCTGCACAGTGACTGTGACAGGGGCTCCTAGTTGGTTGTATAGTCTGTGGTGTAGTAGACTATGGGGCAGGGACGGGGAGGGGGGTCATTTACCAGGATCCAGTCAATTTCTCTAGGGCCAGAGTGGCAAGTTAAATGAAGATATAATAGAGACCACCGCCCTTGTATCCTTTTTGGAATGTGCTATTGTTTTATATTTCCTTGTCGTACCTGGGGTGGGGGTATTTCAGGGACTTCCACTTGGCCTTCCCCTCTATGATAGCTCCTATCAATAGAACAAGGACCCAATGTGAAGGTTATATCAACTGGCAAGTATGTC
This sequence comes from Prionailurus bengalensis, assembly GCF_016509475.1. Classification (NCBI taxonomy): domain Eukaryota; kingdom Metazoa; phylum Chordata; class Mammalia; order Carnivora; family Felidae; genus Prionailurus; species Prionailurus bengalensis. Next base: position 55,492,310 of record NC_057350.1, read on the forward strand.
AGTTGAGGATTATACATTTGAGGGTTAGGGAAATGATTACTGCATGTAGAACAGATATAGAACAGACTGAGTGGATATACTGTAAGTCAGTGCAATCTATTTAGTAGCTGGGGTTTGTGTGCCCCACTCTAGCAGTGGAAACTTTATTCTGTTCTGTGGGTATCAGTGTCAATGACGAACCTTTGTCCAAAAATCCTTGAAATGTCTGGGTGTTCCCCTTCCCCATATATTCAAGTAAATGGCCATTAATCTTGTTGGGGAAGGACTAGTGGAACGCTTAGTAGGTACCTACCATGGTTTTGCAAAGTCCTTCCTCCTGAGGACCCAGTCATTTCCATAGCCAGTGAGTTCCAGATCTTAAAAACTATTCGGGTCCAGGAACTGAGAAAAATATAATAAGACTTTAAAATGAGATGACCACCTTCAGCCTCCTGCTCTTTTATTCTTGACTTCTTTTGTTTGTATGTAGTAAGCATCACCCTCACTAACTGCTAGTCTATTTTGTCTGTAGAGACACTGCAATTCCTTGAAGGCTAAGCCCCCTTAGCTGCCCCTCCAAACTTGCTGGTCATGAAGCTAAATTTGACGCCCTGGTTTGTAGTATTTAAGCACCCCACCTCTCTCCTATTATCCCCCATTAGCCTGTGTTATTAATAAGCCAAATCCTGAGACCATGTTTCCTCCTCTTAGCCCTGACTTGAAGAGGAAAGGAAACGCCTTTTAGAGATGCTAGTGTCCCTTTCTCCAGCACATTCCTAATGGCTTGTTGAATGGTGGTGTATTCTGAACCCTGCTGTGGAGCATAATCCTGTGGTGAGTATTCTGGGCTCATATAATATGTTCACTCCAGCAAATCTACTCCCCTGAGCCTTTTAATCCCTTTTTCCAATGCCTGTCTCAGCAACTCAAACCTTTTTCCTTTGCACAGTATGGATGGACCAGCACTTCCCCAGGTTCCTAAGAACCATCTAGCAGCATGCTCACTGCAAACTTAGGGTCCTTGCCATATCCCATTAGGAGCCCTCAAGTAAATAAACTCTCATTTATCCAGTCTGGCACCCTTGGTTAAACTCTCAAAATCCATTACAATGGATACACCCCTTGGTCTTGTTAATAAAAGCTATATAATTCTTACGGTTCCTTTGTGATCTAATCTCTATCCTTTCTTAGCAAACCTGGCATAACCCCAGATGGCTCATGCTGGCATTTAACCCTAGTTATCAGCCTTAAAACCAGAGCTGTAGGGGCCGAGGGCAGGCAGCCCCAAGATGGGCTAGTTTGGCATGAACACTGTTTGGAGTTAAAAACAATCAAAACCCAGCAGAGTCAGGAAAAGTTCTTTACTCAACCCCCCTCAACTGCCTGCCTGTACCAGGAAGAAAGCTATTAACAGAGATTCCTCTTTACTGAGAAACTTATCTGCATAACATGGTAATGTTTCTTTTCTAAAAATCACCTTTCACCTTCCTGCTAATGGTCTTCCTTCCCTTTGTATCATTAGACTCTACCCCTCTCCTTAGCTCCTGTGTCATGTTGCTTCATTATCCTTGGAATTCCCATATCTGTGTGGATTCTCCAAATGTATGCTATCAAATTTGCTTTTCTCTTTTTAACCTGTCTCATGTCAATTTGATTCTTAGTCCACCTAGAAGGACCTTGAAGAGTATAGAAAATTCTTCCTCTCAACAAGACAAAATGGGGACATTTCTTGAGGTGGGCACCAGATGCCTTGTGAGGAAGAAACCTTCTAAGTATCTTGCTGTATGAAGTCAACATTAGCCTTCAATAGGGAGGGGATGGCCAACTTTCTCGGCTCTGATTCAGGGTGTCCACAGAGACACTGTCCTCAGGGACACCCAACCATATAGATACCCTCTTGCCATACTTCCCCCCCAACATGGCTTTATCCTTAACATAGTAGACCCTCTGTTGGATGAGTTTTCAATAGTCTTTGAACCCTCCTAATCTTGACTGTCAGATTAGGTGTTTGTTTCTCAGTTGTGCCTGATCTCTTTCTGAAGAATAAAAGGGCCTCTTTCTAAACTATTAAACAGCCCCCATGGTTCTCACACTTACTTTTGAACTTTTTAACTGCCCTACAATGTGTCATTTCCCCTGTGTAGTTCATCAATGAAGCAGCAATAGCCAGCCAATTCTACTTTCCTTGTATGTATTGTTACCCTTATTATCTTATATATGCTGAATAGTCCCACTGTTGTTAGCACTTGGGCTTCCTTTTGCCTTGTGTCAGGAGTAGCCTTGCCGCACATGCCACTTAGAATGAAGTCCTTATTACCTGATGAGGGACCATAAAGCAAACTGAGGGCAAAGCACAAACCAGCATACTCACCCCCTACTCCCCAGGAGGGATATGTGTGATATTCCTCAGGCACTCCTGGCTGCCCAAGAACTAAGGACAGGACAGAAAACAAATGTTTAAACCAATAGAACCTCTATCAGTTTACAAATATCTTACTACAATTACAAGAAAAAGACAATCTTATCAATAGCCTAATGTCCAGAAACTCCCTACTGTCTTAATGTTAATGCTTTGCTAGAGGGGAAAACAACCTTAGCTGGATAATAGCCAGGCCTCTAGAAATCTGTGAGTTGTTAGCATATGAAAATCCCTTTAAGAAACTTCCTCATATATATATATATATATATATATATATATATCCACTGTATATAACCAGTCACCCTTCACGACCATAGTGCAGCTCTTTCTGCCCACGGGTCCTGTCCCCATGCTTTAATAAAATCACCTTCTTACACCAAAGATGTCTTCGAGAATTCTTTCTTGGCTGTCAGCTCTGAACCCCCAATTACCCCCAAACCTCATCACTACCCAGCTGGTGACTGAACCAGTTCCCAAACCCCATTTTACCACCTGCTTTCTTGGGCCACTCCAAGTACCAATTGTGTTAGGTTATGCCTTTTAAGAAGCAGCACTAACAGCACTTCAACTAGTCTAAGGGTTAACTTGCCTCAAGCTTATGAACTCCTTGCTTACTGACCTAAGTCCCTTCATCTGTAGCAGAACTGCCTTACATTCTTTGACACTTGCAGACTACTAGTCTTGGGGAATGAAGGGCCACTTTACCAGAAGATAAGGGCTGACTACATTTGAAAACAGCTGCCATGGATGTCCACAACTCTTTTCAGGGTCATGTCAACTTATGACTAACCACCTGGGCACCTGCTTCTCTTACATGCAGCTCCCTTCCCTTTTCCCATGCCTTCCCTTTAAAACACTCTAGATTTGCCAGTCTTTGGTCTTTGAGATATTAGTCTGCTATCTTCCCAGATTGCTGCCTTTCCAAATAAAGCAACCTTTCCTTTCCCACCTCACTTTTCTCTCAGTATTGATCTTTGAGTGGCAAGCAGTCAAATCTAAGTTTGGAAATAGTTCTGTGTCCAGTAACATCACCAAGACATCCAGAAATGCATTAATTTTATTGCTGGTAATGGCTGTGAGACATAAAGGGGTAAAGAAGCAGGAATAGGGAAAGCCTTTAGACTACAATTCAGGTCTGACACTTATGAAACAAGGCAGGGAAGAAATGGGGATTGGATAGGAATAGCATGCAACAGAGGTGCAGCTTTGAGAGTCTCAATGAGCCTGACAGAAAGCTCCAGAGCAAAGATTGTCTATCACAGGAGGCTTGCACTGGACAAAATATCCACACTCTTGTATTCCTGTTTCTCTGTGTCATTGGGAGCTGTTGGGGTAGGGTTGTCTGATTCAAATACAGCAACAAATCCTGAAGATGCTACAACTACTGGTTGTCAATGGCTTGTACTTCTCATTACAGGCCCTCAAAGGGAGATCTGAGCAATGCATTTTGCACTGTCATGCTGCTAAATGAGGTATGTGCTAGAGGCTAGGCCTTTTTATATTGCAGATTCTATATCTGGGATCATTTCCCTTCTGTTTGAATAACATTTATTAGAATTTACTTAGTGGCTTTATTCTGGTTGTAAAACAGTTTTGAATGCTCTTTTTCTTGAGTGTGTATCTAGGTATAGAATGATAAGTTCTCTTTTCTCCCCCACTTTAAGTATATCATTTCACTGCCTTCTACCTTCTATGATACCCTTCAACCATCATTCTAATTGCCTTTATTTTGTAAACTATCTTTCATTTCGGACTACTTTTTACAGTCTTTCTTCAACATTTATAACGTGTGAGGATGTGGTTTTATTTTTATTTTTATCGCTTTAGATTGGGAGTCTTGGCTTTTTAATAACTATAAAAAAATTTTCGCTACTATCTATCTTTTCGTCATGCTTCCAAGTCCTTCTAGAAGTGCAATCAGACAAATGTTAGACTTTTCATTTAATTCTCCATGTCTCTTCTTTATTGTATTTATAAATCAGTCCTCCTGGAATACATTTTGGAAATTTTCTTCAAATTATATTTCTAGTGTAGACAGCGTAAATTAATCAGATTTTTAACTCATATTCTGAATTTTGCATTTTATGTACTGTATTTTTTCTACTTATTCCATTTGGTTGTGTTTTAAATCTCTTGGTCATTCTTTAAAATCTCCTGTTCCCAGCTCATTTTCAAGGATCTCATTTCTGTAAACATGCTTGCTTTTCACTCTGATTGTTAATTCTGATATCTGAGATGTTTGTGAGTCTACTTCTGCTAGTTCTTACTCATAATATGTTTTCATTATTATTTGTGGTTTGTATTTTTGTGCCTGTATGGAGATCCTCAATTTTCTTGGAGTTCTCTCTGTGGAAATTCCTAGAATTCTGGGTTGTTCAGTTTCTCAGTAAGGATTGATGTGTTCTTTTCTCAGTATCCTGGAAGTATGACTAATCCTACTGAGAAATTAAATTCTGTGCTTGGGGTTTCCTTGGACCACACAAGTAACTTGAATGCAGACAGTAAATATGAGGACCAGACTAGTTTATGTTTATGTACTCTCAGAAAAGAATTTATCTTCATTTCCCCATAACTTAGTGCCAAGTTTGAGAAGGCATGTTTCCTTGACATCATCTTTTCTGGCAATGTTTCATTTTCTGTTTTTGTTTTTAATATCCTGAAGAAGTCAAAAATTTGGGCAGTGATATACTGTTAGATTCCCTAGGTGGATGGGCTGTACATTTATTTCTTCCTCATATTAGCTCTCAAGAAGTAACTTGAGAATATCCAGTGTTCCACAGAAACTGAAGGTTGATTTGGTACCTACTTATTTGGCATTCCTGGTTTTAAATAATTTGGGGAGTTTTTCATATTCCTTAATTCTGTACCAATCTGTTGACACTTTATAAAAGATATTTTTATATTTCTATTTATTCTATTAAATATTCCCTCCTTAGGGAGAGACTGTTTAGAATATTGAATCCACCATATTTCTGCAAATAAGAAATACTAATAGCTCTTTATCCGTTAGTTTTTCATGGAATCCCAAATGTTTTCCAACTGTTTTTCACCAGAAAGTAAGATTGCATATTTTGGCAACTGGATACTTTAAATAAAACCAACTTTAATAAAACTCTAACTTAGCCCAAAATATTCTTGTGAAAAAAGCTTCCCGTTGAGAAGAAGGAAAAAAGGTAATGTGTGCCAAGAAGAAGCTGTTTGTCACAAAAGCGTTTTTGTATGTGTGTGTTTTGTTTTTAAGTCAACTTGCTGTTTGCTTTGTTATCCAATACAATCTTGATGTTAACAAAATGTTTATTTCTTTCTGGCTTATCCATATTTTGTTCTCTTAGGGCTCTGTTTCTTACTGTTGATCTTCTCTCTGTTCTTTTCCATCCCAACGGAGCCAAAATTCCAAGCTCTTGTGTTGGGGCGGCATTCAGTCCATTGAATAATAGAAATATGCATTTCTAAGGTTCCCATTTACATTATCTTTCCTGTGAAAGATACTGAAGGACAAGAAATTTTCTACTGGCCCCTGCAGGACCTTAGCCCCAACTCTCCCCTCCTCCTGATTGTACCACCAATGGCTGCTCCACAGCCCCACTCTTGTTCTTGCATCTTGTCCCATGATTAACACAGCCTGTTTCCCATATTTTTCAAGGTTTGAAAAATGAAATCTGATCTTCTTTAATAAAGTCTATGAAATCTTAAATGTCTTTCTCCTCTAGAACATTCAGTTTGAACACTTGTCACAGAGCAACTTTTAAAGTAACTGCTTGAGTTACTCCTTTTGTTTTCCTTCTTTCACACCTCTCTTGTTCATTAAATGCTTATTACTGACCAGACAATGAGTATTCTTGGCACTAGGTTGACAAAGTGAATAAATATGACCTTTGCCCTCAAGGTTTTTTTTTTGGTTTTGGTTTTGGTTTTTGGTTTTGTTTTTTTTTAGTAGAGAAGCAAAGAGTTCCTGTGTGATTTGAGACATTCTTCACATTTCCTGGTAACCAAAGTAATCCAAGTTTGGGAAAACTTAAACTCTACAAATGATAGGAGAAAAGAATAATGAGGGTGCATCTGATTCATCTGGAGATGGTAAGCTTATGTTTCTGGCCATGGAAGTTTCTTCTACAATACGCAGACAGAACACATTTCCACAGAGGAAGACATCTGATCTTCACATAAAATAAGATGCTTTTAAGGAATCTGATCCTTCAACTCCCTTCCAAAATGGGGAGGGAGATTCTGGCAAATTTATATCTTCCAGAAAAATAGGTATGTGAAAGTTGGATGGGTTCATTTACTGTGTTTAAGGAAATGTAAATATTTTAAACAGACCACTGGGGTGGCAATCAAGTCACCATATCTGAAGTTCCCCAAAATGTAAGAGAAAATATTTACCTTTAGATTATTTTGACTTGTTAGAACCTCAAGGCTGAACCAATCAACCTCAAGGGTTTTGACTGTATACCTTGCAATTGTCTCCAGCTCTAAAACTTCAAACTATTTAATAACTTAAGAAATGATCATTGTGTACTCCATTGTTATAAATGTCTAAAATTCATTAAAAGTTAGAGTTCTTCACCCAATAAATTATATACTTTTGAAATGTTATAGATTTGCTTATGCATAGCTCTAATCTGAGAATTTAATATACGATAAATAAGACTGTGTGTACATTACACCAGCTGTGTACCTATACTGCTATTTTATAGTAAAGGAAAACCCGATTTGTGATTATGAGAATGGAGCCCTGAGTTTTCCTTGTGGTGGCTGTAACTCCCTTATGCTCTACACCTTGGCTCTGCTGGCAGTGCTCTCTACTTCTGTTCTGCTGGCCTCACTGTAATTCTAGTTCACCCTGCTGTGGAACAATAGGGGAAATGGGAATAAAGACACCAGTAATAATGACAGCATATTATTATATTATTGCAGCAGTGTGCCCCCACGCCCCCATTTTTTTGGTACCACAAGATCATTTAGAAGAGAGTGTTTGTATGTGTAACCATTCTATTCCTATTAGGTAGATATCAAGTGTTATCCTCATTCTGTCACTGAGGAAATGGCCCTATTGCTAGGGATTGGCCCAAAGACACACTGTAAAATCACAGTAATATACGAGGAGCTAGCATTTTAGTAGACATTTGAGGATCTACTATGTGCTAGGAGTTTGTTAACGAAATCAAACTTCTTTATGGAGCAAAATTGCCAATGCCAGGGGGAAAGTTGGAAATGGTACTGAGAGAATATAAGGGTCTGGTAGATATGGAGTCTCCCTGAAACGAGAAGATTCAGAGGAAGTCTTGTAATGTGCACTTGAAAGATCAGATGACTGGTAGCACAGTTTCATTTCAAAGAGGAGCATTGTCTACAAGGAGTCAAGCACCTTACAAATGTTCTTGTTTAATTTCCTGCACCGCCCTATGAGGTAGGTGTTTTCCATGTCTCAGAGATAAGGAAATTGTGGTAAAAAGATCAAACTGCTAATGCGACAGAGAATGACTTCTGCTCCAGGAAGATCAAGTGGAAGTACTTATCTCTTTTCCTCTCACTAAGCACAAGAAAACACCTGAACACTTCATATAAAACAAATATAAGGCTCTGAAAAATAGAAAGAAGAAGGACAATAGACTAGGAACCCCAGGACCCAAGGAGTGACAGTGTGGAGAAATCCCTGGGTTTTCTTTTAGCCAGAGGTTGACAACCCAGAAATGCCAACAGGCATAGACTGTAAAGGCCCAAACAAAGGCCTTTTCTCTGTACTAAAAAGACCAGGAAAGAAGAAACCTGTCAAGACAGGAAGCTTTTAGACAATAACCCCTCTATTCATGCCAAGCATCACAGAAAAACTGTGGTGGAGAGCCTAGATTTCTGCCTTCTGGAGGCTGTAAGATCCCCCACTGGGGTTGTATCAGGGAAAGCTGAACAAAAAAATGAACTTGCATCCCTTCTAGGCAGTAAGGAGAAACTTGGCCTCACCCAGGGCAGTGGAGACTATGTTGGAGTCTGGGTTTCCACCTCCACTGAGTGGTAATGAAATGGCGTCCTTACCTTCCCTTACTGGATTTGTGTCCAAAAAAGCCAACTCAAATACAGTGTAAAGATAAGATCCAGAGTCTTATAAATTATAGAAGTGGAGAACAGATTAGTAAATTCCAAGGGTTAGATAGGTTGAGAGAAGGGAGGTGCATGTATCCATGAAAGTCAATATGAGAGATCCTTGTGGTGATAGATATGTTCTATCTATGAATGCCAATATCCTAGTAGTTATAGACTGAACTGCCCCCCCCAACCAAATTCATATGTTGAAGCTTTAACCCCAGTACCTCAGAATGTAACCATATTTGAAAATTGAGTCTTTGAAGAGGTACTAAAGTTGAAATGAGGTCATTAGGGTGGATCCTGTTCCAATATGGCTGGTTTCCTCACAGGAAAAAAAGGAAATTTGAACATAGACACTTATAGAAGGAAGATCCTGTGAAGACAGAGGGAGAAGATAGTCATCTATAAGCAAAGAGAAACCATCCCTGTCAACACCTTGAGGTGCTCCGCTCACCTTAACTTCAGCCTCTGAGGCCAAGAGACTTGGAAGAAACTGACCCTGTGGACAACTTGATCTCAGACTTCTAGTTTCCGGAACTATGAGGAGGTAAATTTCTGTTTTTTAAACCCATCTGATACCTACAGGACTTTGTTATGGCAGCTGTAGCAAATGTACACACTAGTTATGATCTTGTACTTTGGTTTTGCAAGATGTTCCAGGGAAACTGGGTAAAGAGTACATGGCATCCTTTTGTATTATTTCTCACAAGTGCATGTTAATTTATAATTATCTCAAAATAAAAAGTTTTTTTAAAAGTGGTCTGAGTTCCAAATGTAGATCTCTCTGTTGCTAAAGCTTTTACGCAAAAGTTACCCAAACATTTTTAATATAATTTATTGTCAAATTGGTTTCCATACAACACCCAGCACTCATCACAAGTGCCCTCCTCAATGCCCATCATCCACTTTCCCTTCTCCCCTACTCCCCATCAACCCTCAGTTTGTTCTCTGTATTTAAGAGTCTCTTATGGTTTGCCTCCCTCCCTCTCTGTTTGTAGCTTTTTTTCCCCTTCCCCTGCCCTATGGTCTTGTTAAGTTTCTCAAGATCCACATATAAGTGAAGACATATGGTATCTGTCTTTCTCTGACTGACTTATTTCACTTAGCATAATACCCTCCAGTCCCATCCACATTGCTGCAAATTGCCAGATTTCATTCTTTCTCATTGCCAAGTAGTATTCCATTGTATATATAAACCACATCTTCTTTATCCATTCATCAGTTGATGGACATTTAGGCTCTTTCCATAATTTGGCTATTTTTGAAAGTGCTGCTATAAATATTGGGATACATGTGCCCCTATGCATCAGCACTCCTGTATCCCTTGAAAACTTACCCAAACTTTTGACTCAGTCCTATGTCAGAGGCTCATCACTTCTGAGGCTGAGTTTAAAAATCAGACTATTCAAATTTAGGTGATTGGCATGGGTGCTGACATAGAGTCTTAGTAGTGATAAGTGAATATGAGCATTTTGCCATAAATTTTTCTGATTTTCTTCATTGTGGAACAATACTCCTGACTACTTTCTTTCTTATAGTAATGACCCTATCTTATAAATTCAGAGCTTAGAGTAAGGAGTAACCTCAGATACTATTGCTTTCATAGGTAAGTAAAAATACCTCACCAAACCTTAAAGGTAATTGATTCCACCCAGTATCCTATGACTTTCCAAAATTGTCATACTGTATAATTTTGAGTGCAAGTATTTCACAGTGATTAGGAAAAAATTGCTTTTAAATAGATATTTCTGGTACTACATAGACCCTACATGCAAGTAGCTATGTTGGCTCCTCAGCTGAAACATAGTAACCTGAACTAAAGAAATAATAGTCCATTTCCATTCTTAAACAATAAAAATACAAAAGGCAAAAACCTTGAACTCTGGATGTCTCTGTTTCTTATGTGGTAAAGGACTTTCATAAGGAATTTTCAGAGGTAATTTTGACTTTGTGAGTGTTTTGCTTTATATGCTGACTTTAGAAATTAACCTCCTCATAAAATCCAATCCCACTTTGCTATTTTGACACTTCTTTTGTCTGAAAGCATTCATTAACATTTCACATAATTGCCCCATTTCCAGAGCAAGTATATAATTTCCTGCAGAGTGAAGACTTTGTGATGCATATCCAATAAAGTCCATCCTGTCTGCTGGTAGTTGATGCCTTAGTCTCACCACGAGCTTGAAAGAGATTTTCCTGTTGTGGATCCTACTGAATCTTGTTGGTCATCTGCAGCATTAAAATGTGACCATCAGTAGTGACCATTTGTAATGTCTACTCTTCTTCAGTCATTGTTCCTTTAATGACTTCCTGGCTCTTTTCTGAATATATACCGTTAGTGGCTCTTGCCAAGTCAACATAGAATTTTAAGAAAAATTAAGTAAAGTACTTTCATAGCTTGATTTTTACCAAGATAGTCATGTAAATATGAATCTATTTTTATAATAACATTAGAGAATAGGGAAAGCCATTATAATATACTATGAGAACTTATATTTTAGTGAAATATGAAGTCAAAGGATGGGCTTGTTGAAATAAGGATATTTTACTTTCTGACTAAAAAAGTAAATTGCACAGAGATTCAAGAAGAATTTTTTTTAAATCGAGTATATATATTTTTTCCCAAAGTGTTAAGAGCAATTATGAAAACAGATTTCATGTCATTATTTTTCAACTGATAGGACTTACTATTTTTTATGTTCAAACAAACTACAATTTAGAAGTTCTTTAATATTTATGTGTAGTTGTTAAACACATGGATAATTCTGGTGTTCAGCCCATAGAAGAGTAACTATTTCTTCTATGAAGAAGGCCTATTTTAGGCCTTGACAGAAATGGATTCCTTGGCCACTCTATGTAGACTGTATATATGTGCTTTAGGAAGAGCATGACAAAATCTCCACTGTTTGTTCCACAGTGACAGATATTTCAATCAACAGATCTAAGTTCCAGAAGTTGTGTCTTAGTTTCTTTTTTTTTTCATATTTGTAACTTAACACACTACATCTAAGCCTTTAGTGACCAGCAATCACAGCAATGTTTACATTCAGACTGCTTGATGTCTGGCATCTGCCAAATATTCTAAAATGACGTTTGTTGGCTCTTAAATAAGAAGCATTGTGGCCAGTTGATCTGCTGGTCTGCACAAGCTGAATAGAATTGTTCCTTTTGTACTATTATTTATCCTTAAATTTGTCTTTCCAAATCAAGAATAGTCTGACATTCAGCAGTTGGTTTTTCTTGATCCTGTGCTGGTGGGTGATGCTTTTTTTGTACCAGAAACAAACAAATATGAATAATCATGTTCCATCTTTATAAAATTCGTGAGAGGAAAATCCCTATTAACACATATGTTTGTCTATAAATAAAACTGGTAAATGTCGATATTATTGCTTTAGAGCTCAACGCTATAAGACATCATCCTATTTTCTTCATTTAGGAAGACTTTTTAAAGTCAGCCATCAATATACCTAAAACAAGAAGCCATAAAAATTAAATATTTACTTTTTATTAGAAAATATAGGATGAAAAGAAACCGGCCCTAAAGCTTTATAGACATGGAACCCTTGTAAACTGATCCTAGAAATGACACTGAATAAAAATAGCTACTTCCAGCTCTTTTAAGTCATCTGTTGAAGATCAATTTACGTATTTCTCTTCATATTTATGCATACATAATTCTTCTTTAACAATCATTACCTTCAGGGTGACCACAGTTTCCTATTACTAAGCACCTAATGTGTGAAAGTCTCCACAGAACTTAAAGAGGTTATACTTGATATTCAAATGTTAAATCTATACCTGTTGTTTGTAAGTGGAAAAAAAGATGAGTATTGAGATTGAGTCTGGTGATTAATAGGGTAATAAGAAGAATGAACTAGAAAAAATCAAAACAATGTGTTTGCAGCCTGTTTTAACTTAGGTTCCTCTAGGAACTTAAGCCATGATCATGTTCTTAGGAAGAAGAACCTAAGATAAATTTTTTATGGAAGTAGTTGACTTGGAGGAGTGAACCCAGGGAATAGGGGAGGGACCCATGGGAATATTAAAACAAGGGAGGAGGGAGAGCTAACCCAAAGGTGTGCACTTGAGTTGGCTGTCCCTGTGGGCAACAGGGGTTTAGTCCTGGTAAGGATGCTTTAAGGAAACACATAGAAGACCCCTCAGAATTGTCAATCGTAGACACAGGAGAGAGGAACAACCCAACCTCTACAAACTAGGATTAACATTGGGGAGTGTTAATTTTCTCTTCTTCAGGATTTATACCATGAAGCAGAGAATCCCAGAAACAAACAAGACAGACACACACTACAGCTGACATGCAGTGCTGTCAAGAGCACCTGTACACAGCCAATGGTTGACTCAGCAATGGTCAGAGCCAAAAGGTGGGCTGATGGGATATGGGAGGGAAATGGCAAATATGCAGTGCCCATCTTTGACACTTACTCATTAGGTGCATCATTTGTACACTCTTTTTTTTTTTTTAACGTTTATTTCTGAGACAGAGAGAGAGACAGAGCATGAGCAGGGGAGGGGCAGAGAGAGAGAGAGACACAGAATCTGAAACAGGCTCCAGGCTTCGAGCTGTCTGCACAGAGCCCGACGTGGGGCTCGAACGCACGGACCGCGAGATCATGACCTGAGCCGAAGTTGGACGCCCAACTGACTGAACCACCCAGGTGCCCCTGTACACTCTTTTTTTAAAGTTTATTAATTTATTTTGAGAAAGAGAGAGAGAGAGCATGAGTTTGGGAGGAGCAGAGAGAGAGAGCAAGAGAGAGAGAATCCCAAGCAGACTCTGTGCTGTCAGAGCAGAGCCTGATGCAGGGTTCCATCTCTCGAACTGTGAGATCATGACCTGAGCTGAAATGAAAATTCAGATACTTAACCAACTGAGCCACCCAGAAGGCCCTCGTTTGTCCATTCGTAGTACCTGTTTCCTCATCCCAGAGGAGGCAGAGGGTAACCTACCCTGCCTGTTTCCCTGGGTGATCATTTAGGATTTATTAAAGGACTTGGTAGCAATTTACAGAATAAGTCACTACAAAACTGAAGGTAGTTGAGGCTGAGCTAGACCTGAGACATGTAGAAATACAGAGAAAATAGAGAACAAAGAGGAGGTCACAGAAAGAATCTAGAAGGCCACGAGAAGCCTCTGCATCTGATGTGGCAGCTCTGTAGCAACCATGGACCAGAAAAGGAAGATGTGCACAAATGATGACAAATATCACAGTTAGCATCTTGTAAAGTAAATGTGTGAATTTAATAGGTCAAATTATTTACCAGCTGGGATATTAGGAGAATGTTCCTTGTTAGGAATAAGTATTGATTGAACTGATTTAGCAAATGCCTAATATATGAAGACTGTAATGTCTAGTCTGTCTCTCAGACCAATTTAAGATCTTTTACATTGCAGTCATGTCTGTCTACCCTTCAGCTTTAGAGATCAAATTCACTTTCTTTTGCAGTGTTTTGACAATTGAAAGTCTCCAGTTGGGTTATTAATTTCAGTCCTATTTGATCTCTGAGGACTCAGCCAGCAGCTACTCTCCCATCCTCAAATTATATGACAGTTATACTTTTATTTCTTCAGAACTTTTGCAAATTTAATGAGTGCTAAATGCCAACATTACTTTAAATTTTCTCTGAGCTTTAGTGTAGGTGCATGTTCACGATAGATATCATCAAGGCTAACAACATTCCATATGTTAGATCTTCTTCCAGAGACTTGAAGATATTATGGAAGAACTTCGCAGTGGAGAGCCTGAACTGGTACTTGGAATAAACAGATATCAAAGCCTAACAGCTGAATTTCTTCAAGCAGTGGCCTCTGGGCTTCCCTAATATAGGATCCTAATGGCTCATCCTACTTCCTTCAAGGTACCTCTTCCGGGAGAGATAGTGACAAGTACATCACAAAGGAGAGAGGTATGTGACCTAAAACTGTCTATTTAGTCTTCAATTGTGGCATAAATGTTGTAGTAACTTTCCCTGTGACATAAACCTCAGAGAAACTCTTATCTCTCAGCTGTTGGCATTCTTAAAAACCTTAATTCTATTTTTGCTTCAACATGAACAGTCTCTGCATAATATCTTTGTGTGTATATGGCATTTCATCCTAAAACTTCAAAAATGTTCAAAGAATATCTAGTTCTTCTGTTATGAGATTCTGTGAAAGTCTGTTCTCCCCATGTGAATGCTTTGGGATCTTAGTATTCCTGAACCTAACATTAGAGTGGCTATAATGTACCAGGAACTACATGGCCCAGGGGACTGAGGGGTAAAAGCTGGGATTGCCTGAATCTTTAAAAGAAGTCCCATTTTGATCTTATGTCACTGTTGATCTTATTAAATAATGATAGAAATTGGCATGAGTGACTTTGGGGATTCTGGGAGCAGGGCAGGGACCTCCAACTCAGCTTCCAGTGGGTAGTAAAAGTCTCACCAAAGACAGCTCCTGGGTAGAAGTGCAAGAAACAGATGGGAAAGTAGAGGAGAGGAGTTCTCCAAATGTACCCTGTCCTTTGCTTCAAATGTCTCCATGTGGCAGGAGGAAAAAAATGGATGTGGGAAGTAATGCACAAAATGTAGAAGGCTAGGCAGAGCCAGATGATCAAGGGCCTTGAGTACCTGGCTAAGGCTTGGATGGTATCCTTTGATCCAGACAGAAGAGCCCTGTTGAAATCCCATTGAGAGCCCATTGTCTTCATAAAGTATCTTTTTGTTCACTTTGTAAATTTGTGTCCATGCATCCAACAAGCACAATACTGACCACCTACTATGCACTAGTATGTAATAGGTACAATGCTAGTTATTGGGGATACAGGGGTAAGTAAAGCATGGATCCTAGTGTCTACTGCGTGTGTGTGTGCGTGCGCGTGCGCACGTGTGACAGAGAGGAGAGAGAAGGAAACACCAATAATTTTAATAACAATATGTGATATGAAAACATAAAAGACAAACACTGTTAAGCTCACCCCCACAGACTTGAGGGAAGTCTTTACAAAGAAGGCTTTTCTCTGACTCCAACTTTGTTAAGCTTGGGTGTTCTAGCAACCAGAACTGCAATGAGAATTGTAGATGCAGATAAACTATGACTTTGTGTAGGATTATGGTTCTTTTTCATAGAACTGTCAGCACTTACTGCAACCAGAAGCACACTTCTCTTTGTCACTCTGCAGCAAACAAGACAGGTTTGCTCTGGATGTGGAGTATAGAGCAGTCTCACCCCGTAGGGTTGTGTGAATCATGACTTTTGATGATGTGACCGCTGGCACCCATAGCATGGAAATCATAGAAGTGCCATAGATCAGTGTTTTGCTGCTCCATTATATTATTTGTAATGGGGCATTCTGATTTCTCGACTTTAAAATCTATAAAGACCCCCTGATCTGGGTGGGCTTTAATTTGAAAGAAGTCCTGTGTTACATCATTGGTTTCTTTGATCTGTTATGGATAATTAACCAAACATATCATAGACTTTAGTCTCTGTTTCACACTGCATACCTCATCCCTGCTTCTTTCAACTGAATTCAAACTTTACTCTTATGGACTACTTAGCATTCAACTGAAAGGCACAGATTTCTAAGTAAGGTAAGAATTTCTTCTAAGTTGTTTATACTTAGATCTTAAAATTGGGCATGAATGAATCAAAAATACATGGTTTTACTTGATGCTTTATTTTTCTGTTAGGAAAAAATTGTTACTGGTTATTTAAATTGATTTTGTGCCAATATCTATAGTACATATGTGTAAAACAAATGCTTAAAAAAGGTTGTCTTGAAGAATCAAGCTGAAATATTTGAAATAAAAGAATTCACCAAAGGGGCACCTGAGTAGCTTCCGTGGTTAAGTGTCCAACCCATGATTTTGACCCAGGTCATGATCTTATGGTTCATGAGTTCCAGTCCCATGTCGGGCTCTGAACTGGCAGTGTAGAGCCTGGTTAGAATACTCTCTCCCAGCCCCTCCCCTGCTCACTCACTTGCTTTCTTTCCTTCTATCTCTCTCTCTCTTTCAAAATAAATAAACATTCAAAAAAGAATTTACTAAAAGTGATGAAATGCAAAAGATTAAGGTCAGAATGTTCTGATAAGATAGTGAAAGGAGGATGAGAAGTATCTGTTTTGAAAAGTATTTGGGGGAGAGGTGCCTGGGTGGCTCAGTCTGTTAAGCATCTGATTTTGGCTCAGGCCATGATCTCGCGGTCCGAATTCCAGCCCCGCATCAGGCTCTGTGCTGATAGCTTGGAGCCTGGAGTCCGCTTTGTATTCTGTGCCTTCCTCTCTCTCTGCCCCTCCCCTGCTCGTTCTCTGTCTCTCAAAAATGAATAAATGTGAAAAAAATAAATTAAAAAAAAGTATTTGGGGGAAATTTATGTCTGAGGGTATATTCTTATTTACACTGTAATTGTTCATCTAGTACACTAAGAAGACTTGTTAGCTCCCCCAAGGATACACTTTGCCCCACTCTGTGTGGAAAAAAGGATTGTGGATGTGGTTTTCTAGCAGAATCGAGTGATCATTGAATTCTAAAATAAGAAACTGAAGTCTACTAGATATTTACAGTGTCTCAAGGGAGAGTCATTAAGTTAATCTCGTTTGTTTTTTTTTAATGTTTTAATTTATTTCTGAGACAGAGAGAGACAGAGCATGAGCAGGGGAGGGGCAGAGAGAGAGGGAGACACAGAATCGGGAGCAGGCTCCAGGCTCTGAGCTGTCAGCACAGAGCCCGACGCGGGGCTCGAACTCAGTACTGTGAGATCATGACCTGAGGTGAAGTCGGACGCTCAACTGACTGAGCCACCCGGGTGCCCCAAGTTAATCTCGTTTTTAATGCCTAAGAAAGGATATCATAAGTTAAGATTTAATTCTCATTAGGTTCCTATTATTTGGGACTTTGGACAAAAAAAAAAAAAAAAGAAAAAAAAGAAAAAGTACTGAAAGATACTTTGGATTTTCTGTGTTACCAGTTCCTGACAAAGAAAACTTGAGTTTCCTCACTTCTTGGAAATTTGGAGGAAATCATTTCTGTCAAGAGCAGTAAATTGGTGTCATCTCACACATTTATAAGCATATTTTAATTAAATGATGTAATAAGGTGTAGTGCTGAAAATCATGGTCTCCAGGGTCAAATAATCCTTGATGTGAATACCTGCTTCACTGTTAGCAGTTGTGCACTTTTCTCTGAGCCTTAGTTTGCTACTCTGTAAAATGGGATAGATAGAACCTCCTAGTTTTGTTGTGAAGATTAAATGCAATGTTGTAAAGTCTTGGCAAGGTTCATGGTATGTAGAAAGTGTTCAATAAATATTGATTGTTATTACTTTAGAATACAGATATAAAAGACAAGTAATTTTCTAGTTTTATTATAACATGATATTATGATGTCGTGTAACACTTAATGTCCTGAAAGTTTGATGGGTCTTAAAGTAAATTAAAGTCCATAGTTGAAGACTCTGTCTGGTTTCAGGGCCCAGCCCAACAGCGTGCTCTATCAGTTGGCCTGTGTTGTCAATTGATTCCTGGATTTAGTTTCCCTCCAGATGATTTGAAGGGACCACAGTTGTATGAATATTTTGATCAATAACCAGGGATCCTGGGTGGCTTCTCCTTGCTGTAGTCAGCAACTGATGTACATTGTACACTAAGGCATTAAAGGTGTTTTTCTTCCTGTGACTGCCAACCAACTGGAAATTCCCAGAGCCTTGCCTAGGAGTGGAAATGTTTTCTAAACTGTTACACGACAGCACCCTCATCTTTGAGACTTTGAATGAATCTCTGTAACCGACTTGAAACATGCAAATGCCCGCCCCCCCCCCACCCCTGCCACCTAGTGAGAATGAATATCTTTTCTCTAGGAGGCCCCCTAACAGCTACCTAGGGGCCACCAAAGAGCCCTGTTAGTTTGGCTTATTTTAAGTTTGGGGAAGACCAAACTGCCTACTCAGGTAAAAACTGTCTCTCAACTTCTCCCAGGCGAGACTGGCCTTTGGGTACACACTCTCTAGGGCTCTGACCTGACTTCCTTACAAAAGAAAACTAGGATCCAAGTTTGTTCCATGTAATTGGAGCTAAAAACATATGTAGCCCTAAAAATCCTGCTATTCTGGTTTTCTTTAACTTCGGATTTGTCTTTCCAAGCAGATACTATCTTTCTAAAATATGTACACCTTTCACTGGTATTCAGTTGTGGTATTTATGTATTAAAAACCCCTCCAATTTGGCCCAAATTAAAGTTCCCAATCCATATTTTAAGGCCTCTTTTACTCCATGATCTTAATATATATATATATATATATATATATATATATATTTTTTTTTTTTTTTTTTTTTTTTTTCTTTCTTTTGAGATAGACTTTACCCTTGGAGGCTTTCTTTTCTCTGGGTGTTCGTATCTACAGCTCTCTGTGACAGTGCACCCTGTGCCATCCCTCTCTGTTGCGAAATCAGATGTGGCTAGCTGGGAAAGCTTCTCATCTCTTCAGCTGCAGATTTTTTTTCTCTGTAAAACCTGCTACGTGACTCTGCAGAAGCTTACTCTTAAATTCTGAGTAATGGGGGTTGCTCTTTCTTTGCTCTTGGAATCTTGTAGTCTTTAATTGCATTACTCCTTATCAGCCATGTAGAGTTCAAACTGCTAATCCCAACCAATAGGATATTAAGATTCAAACTGGAGATACATAAGCAAATGTACGCTTACAGCTCTATTGCTTTAATACTTTGTTTCACTCGGCATGTCTTCTCCATAGCCAGCCTGGTTCTGTCCTACACACCATCTTTGACGTATGGGGTCCTTGTAATCTAATTTAACCTAGATGAGAAGCATTGCAGAGAACACCTTCTGAAGAGAATAACCTTCTTGCCTTACCTTTCTATCCCATCCTCTGTTTTCCTTAGCTATAATCATTAGAATGTACTGACAATTACAGCAAATCAATGTTACCAAGACTGACTTTGGTAATATTCTCTCTACAGGATGTTAAGGCTTAATATCATTTCAAATTATGGTTTAACATCATTTCTTCTCTTGGAAAATATCACTGTCTTATACAAAGTTCAGTACTTCATTGAACATTCTATTCCCGGTTATATATTTAAAATTTTACTTATTGTTTTGGGACTACCTTACGCGTATTTTTTTCTTCTAAACCTATTATGATTAAATTGAGCCCTCCTGTCTGTGCTATCCCAGCCACACAATCCCCATTTAAGTCTGCATTTGAAATATTTAAAAAAGCATTTTCCCATGTTTAAATAGACTTCCTTAATTTATATATTCTTTGAACTATTTCATCTATCATCTGATCTCTAAAAATTTTGTTATACCTTTTTCAAAGCTGTGCTATATATTCTTTTAAAAAATTTTTTTAGTGTTTATTTATTTTTGAGAGAGACAGACAGGGGTGTGAGCAAGGGAAGGCAGAGAGGGAAGGAGACACAGAATATAGCAGGCTCTAGGCTCCAAGCTCTCAGCACAGAGCCTGACACAGGGCTTGAACCCAGGAACTGTGAGATCATGACCTGAGCTGAAGTCGGATGCTTAACTGACTGAATCATCCAGACAGCCCAAAGCTGTGCTATATATTCTTAAAAACCTAAAACACTTAATGATCACTTACCTCTAATTATGTGAGAACACTTTCCATAACTTTTGAGATAACTGAAAAAATCCCCTCACAATATGTTTCTAAGTAACACAGGCAACAGGTGAAAATATTTAGCAAAGCTGTCTCATTTGTTTAGAACATTATAATGTGAATTAATACAAGACAAAGGTGCCTCTTTTTATTAGCAAAATGTTTAAAGTACCTAATGCTGATGATATTGAGTTATGATAAGCATTTCTGAACATGGCAAGTGGGAGATTATATTACAAACCCCTTCTTGAAAGCAGGATCTCAGTAAATATAAAGCATGTATAAACCTAGAGTTAATATAAAATTTCATAAAATGATAAGGAACTGGGGTGTCTGAGTGGCCCAGTCAGCTGAGTATCTGGCTTTGGCTTAGGTCATGATCTCACCATTTGCGAGTTCAAGCCCCGCATCGGGCTCTGTGCTGGCAGCTCGGAGCCTGGAGCCTGCTTTGGATTCTGTGTCTCCCCTCTCTCTGTCCCTACCCCTGCCCCGGGCTCTCTGTCTCTCTCAAAAATAAATAAACATTAAAAAAATGCTAAGGCACAATATACAAAGCACCTTATTTCTAGACCTGGTGGGTTACTGGAAAGATTATCTCCTGGGTGTGGGGTTCAGGGGATATATATTGGAATAGAGTTCTAAGGGCTAAGATGGTAACTGTTGTTAACTTTTTCATCTGAGATACATTATTTGCCTGTGGGACCTGTAGACAATAAACATATAGATATTTTTTATTCCCAAGATTTTATCACTTTTAACTATAAGGTAGAAAGCCTTTGGTAACTTCTAAAATTCCATCTGGTAATTATTGGTAAGGGGGACTCATTTCTGAGTTCCAAGGTACTTATACTGGCTAAAACTTACTGTGTACATACTATATTCCAGGCATTGTTTCAAAAACTTTTATACACATTAATTTGTATATTAACCACCTCTGTCCAATGCCACAGACCTAAGTGTAAGAGCCAGGTTTATATCCCAACATTCTTATTCCTTATTGGTCTTTCTCAACAAGGTCATTTGTGGTATGCTTATATACCTTCCACCCAGATGTTATCAGATGTAGATAGCTATGGTCTATGCTATATTCTCAGTTGCCATAACTATTTCTGAAGAGTTAAACTTCAGGAATAGCTTTCACTTAAAAGGTATAGATTTGATATTTATCCATGACTGAGAGTGTAGTCAAAATATTTATCAACCCTTAAGGCAGCAGCACTAGCCAGTCAGTGAAGACACCACCTAATCAGATGCCCCATAAGCAACCAGT
Organism: Prionailurus bengalensis; assembly: GCF_016509475.1. NCBI lineage: Eukaryota > Metazoa > Chordata > Mammalia > Carnivora > Felidae > Prionailurus > Prionailurus bengalensis. Next base: position 55,513,700 of record NC_057350.1, read on the forward strand.
GAAATCATATGGATGCAAAGTGATTGGGTATAAATCTCCTCCATGACTAACTCATTCAGGGATGTCGATGTGACTCAAGAAAATTAGGAGGTACGTTTATCATTAACAATGTGCATTATATTTAAAGATAGCCTATGGAAATCAGAAGATTGTGGTGGAGCAGGAGGACCCTAAGCTTGCCTCGCTCCGCTGATACAACCAGATAACTATCAAATCATCCTAAATACCCCAGAAATAGACCTGAAGATTGGCAGAACAAACTTCACAGCTAAAGGTAGAGAAGAGGCTACAATGAACAAGGTAGGAAGTGCAGAAATGTGGCTTGGGAGAAAATGGATTATGGCGTTATGGTGGAAAGGGAGCCACAGTCACAGAGAAGGGCAAGAGACAGGTTCACACTCAGAAGAGTACATGAAAAAAATAAATCCCCATAGTAATTGGCTTGGAGAGCAAGAGGGCTTGAATTTCATGAGTTCTTGCAACCAGTGGGGCTTAAAGCCTGCAGTTTTAAAGGCCAGTGTGCTTGACTCTGGGAGAACTCAAAGGACATTGGGGCTGCTCTTAGAGAGAAGGCTGGCAAACAGCCCACAGACATACAGTTTGGAAACAACAACCTGAAAAGTGCCTGGGGCACACAATGGGGAGGTTAGTTGCTCATCTTGGAGTGGGTCCCAGAGAGGCAGTGTTCACAGAGACTCTTCCAGGAACAAAGGAACTGGCAGGCACCATTTCCCTCCCCTGTTTCTCAGCATAAGCATAGGGCCACCTGTGGGAACCAGTGCAGCACTGACACTGGCTACCTAACTTGCTTTCACCAAGTCTGGCACCCCCACGCTCCCGTGAAACCACTCTTCCCAGTCACACTTGCCTCAGTCCCAGCATGGTGGGCCCCCTCCTTCAGAAGACTGGCCCAAGCCCCTGCCAACATTACACTTTCCAACCCGGAGTTTTGCGAGGCCTCAGTTCCAGCAGTGGCAACAGGTCTTATTTCACAAGCAGACTAGAGCACACCTAGTTAAAACGTGCCACATTCAGGCAAGGGACAAAAACACTACCTGCAACAGGCAAAGAGAGCTTCTGTAGACAACTGTCCTGAAGGATAAAGCAGCCAGTACACAATAGCAGAGAACATGCAGCACACATTGGAGACACTCCCAGAAGCACCAGGCCCTGGGGCACAGAGGACACTATATGGCAGGGCACTACAGGACCTCTTCTTCATAAGGCCATTACCCTTAAGAACAAGAGACATAGCTGATTTTCCTAACATACAGAAACAGGCACAGAGACTTAGACAAAATAAGAAGACAGAGGAATTTGTCACAAGCAAAAGAACAGGACAAGGCCACTGCTGGAGACCTAAGAGAAACAGATATAAGTAACATACCTGATAGAGAATGTAAAGCAATGATCATAAGGATGCTTTCTAGGCTTGAGAAAAGAGTGGAAGACATGAGTGAGTGAGACTGTTAATACAGAGATAAAGAATAACATAGCAGAGATAAAGGGCTCAATAAAGGAAATGAGAAACACACTTGATGGAAAGAATAGCAGGCTGGAAGAAGCAGAGGAATGAATTCATGACCTAAAAGACACAGTAATGAAAAGTAATCAAACTGAACAAAAGAGAGAAAAAATAATTATGTAAAATGAGAATAGACTTAGGAAACTCAGTGACTACATCAAATGTAATAACAATTATAGAAGTTCCAGAAGAAGAAGAGAGAGAAAAGGGGGGACAGAATTTATTTGAAGAAATAATAGTTGAAGACTTCCCTAATGTGGGGAATGAAACAGATACCCAGATCAAGGAGGCATAGAGGACCCCCAACAAAATCAACAAAAGCATATCCACACCAAGCAATATTATAAATAAAGTGGCTGAATATAGTGATAAAGAAAATATATAAAAAGCAAGACAAAAGAAGAGTATCAAATATAAAGGAAATCCCATAAGGCTCTCAGTGGATTTTTCAGCAGAAACTTTTCAAGCCAGAAAGGAGTGGCATGATATATTCAAAGCAGTGGATAATAAAAACCTGCAGGCAAAAATACTCTATCCAGCAGGGTTATCACTCAGAATAGAAGTAGAGATAAAAAGTTTACCAGAAAAACACAAACTAAAGGAGTTCATGACCACTAAACCAGTCCTGTAAGAAATATTAAAAAAAAAAATTTTTATGTTTATTTATTTTTGAGACAGAGAGAAACAGAGCATGAATGGGGTAGGAACAGAGCAAGAGGGAGACACAGAACCGGAAGCAAGCTCTGAGCTGTCAGCACAGAGCCCGATGCGGGTCTTGAACCCACCAACCATGAGATCATGACCTGAGCCGAAGTCGGACGCTTAACCCACTGAGCCACCCAGGCGCCCCTCCCCCCACAAGAAATATTAAAGGCCACTCTTTGAGAAGAAAGGAAAGACCAAAAAATGACAGTATGAAGGTAGGAATATGAAAGCACTAAAAATGAATATTTCTTTTTAAAAAGCAGTCAAGGAACTCACAAAATAGAAGGATGTAAAATACGACACCATATACCTAAAACATGGGGAGGACAGGAGTAAAGAATGGTTCAAACTTAATATAGACTGATAGATGCAGAAGATGTTATATAGAAACCTAACGGTAACCACAAATCATAACCACTACCAAATATGCAAACAATAAAGAGAAAGAAATCCAAATATGTCACTGAAGAAAATGAACAAATCATGAAAGAAAGAAAGACAAGAAAGGATCAGAAAAAAGTCTCCAGAAACAACCACAAAACAAGTAATAAAATGACAATAAATACATATCTATTGGTAATTACTTTGAATGTAAATAGACTAAATGCTCCAATCAAAAGACATACGGTGACAGAATGAATGGGGGAAAAAAAAGGACCCATCTATATGCTGCCTAGAGGAGACTCATTTTAGACCTATGGCACTTGCAGATAAAGTGAGGGGATGGAGAAACATTTCTCATGGAAATGGATGTCAAAAGAAAGCTGGAGTAGCAATATTTATAGCAGACAAAATAGACTTTAAAACAAAGACTGTAACAAGATAAAGAAGGACACTATATAATAATAAAGAGGACAATTCAACAATAAGATATAACAATTATAAATATTTATGCATCCAACATAGAAACACCCAAATACATAAAGCAGCTAATAACAAACATAAAGGAACTAATCAACAATAATACAGTAATAGTAGGAGATTTTAGGGGCACCTGGGTGGCTCAGTTGGCTAAACATCCAACTCTTTTTTTTTTTATGTTTATTTAATTTTTGAGTAAGAGAAAGAGAGAGTGATCAGGGGAGGGGCAGGGAGGGAGGGGAACAGAGGATGTGAAGCAGGCTCTGTGCTGACTGCAGAGAACCCAATGTAGAGCTTGAACTCACGAACTGTGAGATCATGACCTGAGCTGAAGTCTGTTGCTCAACTACCACCCAGATGCCCTAAGCATTTGACTCTTTATTTCAGCTCAGGTCATGATCTCATGGTTCAAGAGATATAGCCCCATGTCGGGCTCTGTGCTGTCAGTACAGAGCCTGCTTCGGATTGTCTCTCTCCCTCTCTCTCTGCCCCTCCCCTACTTGCTCTCTCTCTCTTAAATAAATTACAAAAAAAAAATAGCAGGAGACTAACACCCACTTACATCAATGGACATATCATCTACACAGAAAGTCAACAAGAAAACAATATCTTTGACACACTGGGTCAGATGGATTTAACAGATATATTCAGAACATTCCATCCTAAAACAGCAGAATGCACACTATTTTCAAGTGCACATGAACATTCTCCAGAATAGATCATATATTAGACCACAAAACAAGCCTCAATAAATTAAAGAAGATTGAAGTCATGTTGATGAGTTTGTATTTTTGAGCAAAATGAATCTATTGAGTATTTGAAGAGGAGAATAAACTGGTCAAAGCATGCATGTTGGTCATAGTCTCTGTCCTCTGTGATATGTAGTATAAGATTAATAGCAAGTGCTTTTAATTAATAGCAAATGCTAAGGCCTTACCACTTGCAATAAATTCAAAATAAATTATTCGATACCTTAATCTACTCACCTATAAAATGGACATATTAGTATGTATTTTACAGAGTTATCACTATGATCAAATAAGGCATGTTTATAACCTACTTAGCAAATTTCCTGACACATCACCAACATTCACTGAGTGACTTCTATTGGTTATAAAGTGAACCACAGGAGATGACTTCTTGTGTACAGGGATGAACAAGGGGGTCTTTCATATTGCTTAAGCCATCTTTATAGACAGAATAAAAATCAGAGAGTTTTTTTTTTTAATTTGAGAGAGAGAGAGAGAGAGAGAGAGAGAGAACATGCAAGTGAGGAAGAGGGACAGAAGGAGAGATAGAATCTTAAGCAGGCTTGACACTGTGGGCAGAGCCTGATACAGGGCTAGATCTCATGACTCTGGGATCATGACCTGAGCCAAAATCAAGAGTTGGACACTCAACTGATTGAGCCACCCAGGAACCCCTGAGAGAGCTTTCTAAGATCAATTCTTTTGTTGTTTACTTGATTTACTTTCTATATCTGGGTTTGAGTGCACACTTAGAAGGCAAGAGCATTGAGAAACTATCTTACCTGTGTGGCTGAAATGGTCACCCCTGAACATGCCCAAAAGATAATTGGCTTCTCTTCCTCTTGATGATGCAGACAGTGTGGAGTAGAAGGATGAGGATGAGCTTTGGAATGAGACTCAGGCCCACTGCTTAAGAATCTTTGTGACTTTGAGCAATTTACTTACTTTCGGCACCTCCATTTTCTCATTTTAATAGAGATCAAATAGGGACTTAAATGGAGACTATTATAGCTCATAACTAATTATCCAGGCTTTTAACATCTTTTCAAAGATATATCTCCATAAAGAAGACTCTCTTAACTTTTCATCTTTTTAAGGCTGTCTCTATAGGTGATCTAATTGAAAAATGTTTTTCTTTTCTGTAGTTTAGACTCCATTAGCACTGCCAACTAAAGAGGAAAAAGATTTCTGGGAAGATAAAATCTCTTACTCTTCCATAGATTTTTCTAATGAGAGAAAATAATCTGTAATTCTGAGTTTTTATAATCATATTTATGAATTCTGCCAACTTTGAATCTTATTTCTCCTTATACTGTTTTACCCTTTGGTCAATATAATAAAATACTTGAACCTCCACTTTCCTCCCCGAATGGAGTTGGCAATATTTTTTAAAATCCAAAAATATATGTTCCTCTGAACTTGTTCCTCTGTGATTTTTTTATACCTAACCTCTTTAGATTAGAAGGATGTCTATCAGAAACAGCTTCTACACCCTCGCCCACTTAAAGTCAGTATCTGCAGAGGACAGCTATGAATATGGCATGTGGTATATGAATGCATGTAAAACATCATCCAGTTTACTAAAGTGGGGAGCTGCTGGAAAAAATGTGAAATCTTTGCTGATGGAATAAATAAAAATTATGCTTCTGAAATCTGTGCCCCTGAAGAGTTATGTGGACAGATTGTATAGTGAACAGGGGAGTAATCTCTTCCCCATGTACCTTTTGACTAGGGCTTGTGGGACTGTTGAAGGGAGGGAACAGATCAATGACTTGTACACAATCCCATCAAAGGAGTTGTTGGGAGAATCTTGCTCTACCCAAGTAGTTCTGAGAGTCCCTGTTTCTTTCCTTTTGAACACAGGAATGCCTTCATGTGGACTGCTTTAAGATTAACCTGTCTCAGGGCACCTGGGTGGCTCAGTCAGTCACGTGTCCGACTTTGGCTCAGGTCACAATCTCGCAGTTCATGAGTTCAAGCCATATATTGGGCTCTATGCTGACAGAGTGGAGCCTGCTTGGATCCTCTTTCTCCCTCTCTCTCTGCCCCTCTCCCCCTCGCACTCTCTTTCTCAAAAATAAATAAACATTAAACAAAATAATAAAAAAAGATTAAGCTGTCTCACTAAATACTTCCTTTCAGCCTTCCTCAGTTTCCTTAAAAATCATGGGTCCATCCTTAGTGTGCAAATCTTCAGGGTCCTGGAAAGTCATTGTGATCTTTTACTAGTTTTCCAGCCTTGGAAAGGGTACTTTCCCTTTAGCAAGTAATGGATAGTTGTTTCCAGAACTGGTTGTAAGCCATGGGCATGTTGTGTGGTCTGGGAATGCTAATTAGGAAAATGAAACCTGGCTTCTCTCTTTGACATCAGGATTGTGTAGCCTATTAAAACAAAAACATCCTAGCATTTCTTGGAGAAAGAACTGTCCAGATGACATCAACAAGAGCCCACATGCTTCAGTGACTCAGGTGTTGCTTAAATGCCAAAGACAACTGGCTTGATCTCCAATTCGAAATGTACATGGTGGAGAATAAGTGGGTGTGAGGGGTATGTGGGGCACTTCCCTTCTTCCATTCTTTTTAAGAGGGCATGCACTTAGTGTTTTTGATTAAAAGGAGTTATTAATCTCCTCATAGAATTCAAAATAATAAACACTCATGTTAATTGTAGGATAGATGCTTTAGAGACGTTGGTTTATTCATTCATTTCATCATTGGTTGCATTAGGTGCTAATTGGAAGTGGTGGACCTTTCTACCACATTTTTGTCTTTTTGGGGAAAAAGAAAACCAAAGCCTTATTGCAGTCTAGGAGTGCTGTACCTATTCTTTTTTGTCTACGTGACTAGTCTGTGAGAATCTGAATCTCCTCTAAAATAACCACATCAATTGCTAGATATTGCTCTCAGAGATTTACAAATTTACAAATTGTATTATTAATATGTATTATTAATAATTAATTAATATTAATTATATTAATAATAATTAATATTACTAATATGTATTATTAATATGTAAGCTAAGCTAGCAGATCTGTAGTTATCAAAATTAACTTGGCAAAAAAGAAAAGAAATCTAGTCTTTTTTTTTAATCAGCTCAAAATGTTAAATAGTTTTTGTCAAAAGACCCAAGAAATACATAATAGCCTAAGTGAGAATGGGAGCAATTGATGAAGTCAGGTCTTAGAAATCGTAAGATTGTTAGGTTAGTGGGAGGGGAGAAAGGATGTTTTGGGATGACAGAAAGTTGTGTCAGGGTAGGATATCCTTGTTTTATGATCTTGTTTGTTTTTAGTTAAAACTATTTTGGTTTGATGTATAAATTGACATACAACATCCCATTAGTTTCTGGGGTACAACATAATGATATATTTGTATATACTGTGAAATGGTCACCACAATAGATTTGGCTAAAATCCTATTGTAAAATGTAAATTGTAACACATGGTTACAATTTATTTTTCTTGTGATGATAACTTTTAAGGTGTAGGATATTGAGTTTGATACTTCAGGGATGAAACAATTCTGGGCAGGAATCCATCTATGAAAGTGTAGAGTGAGTGAAGAAGTGACTTAGTTTTAGAGTTCTCGATCTTCATCAAGAGAGTTTTGTATTTCTCATCACATGGGCATCAAAATCAGCCAGAATGTTGATAACAATGGGGATGGAGAGGGAGACTGAGTTTTGGTGCTAATTCTCAAAATCTCTGGGGCCTGATTGGAATTTAGTAGGTAACAAATGAAGGCATAAGAATGCCAAGACAGATGATCTAAGCCACAGACATTCATTAAAAAAAAATCTCATACCTGATAAAAAGTACAGCATAGGGAATATAGTCAATAGTGTTTTAATAATGTTGTATTATTAATTAATGTTATATCACCACTTATCGTGGGGAGCAGTGAGTAATGTATAGGATTATTGAATCGCTACATTGTACACCCGAAACTAATATAATATTGTATGTTAATTATACTTCAATAAAATTTATTTTTAAATTTCATACCTATAAAGGATGTAAAGAATACTGTAACATAATTATATATGCCCCATCCACCTTAAATACAGTTGACACTCCCTAGGTACCTTCCTATATGGGAGTAAGGATTACTTCAGAAGAAACAGATTCTACAGTGATATCACAGTGAGATCTTGAAACCCTAATGATACAGAAGTGACAGTTTGGAAATAACATTGTACACAGAGATTGACAGCTTTATATCCAGATTCCAGTGTGGAAGAAGATGGGAAATGAGTCATCTCTTTATTAAGAAAAAGGAAAAAGGGAAATGATGCCTTTGGGAATGAATCACGTTTCAACTGAAGCTGGAAGGCAGTGGGAACCTACATAGGTATGGGCAGAGGGAAGCTTATCATGAAATGATGTTTTCAGAGGGCACAGAAAAGAGGTCTCAGAATTGCAGGAGAAGTAGGAGGCTGGGTCAGGGGAGGAGCAGCACAGAACCTGAGGAAGGGTATGTATGAGAAGATGAGAGTGTCTTATTCACAGTGTGAAATGCCAGCATTTGCAGAGACGTGAAGGTGGGAAGGAACCGTTCAGGGCTTTCAAGGATAACCTGTCAGAGGATTTCAGTGCATTGTTTGTGTCTTGAGGACGCTTCTACTAGAAGCAACTGCTTAGCCAAAGATTTAGGTGCAAATGATTTATTAAAATAGTGCTCCCAGGAGAAACTAGTTAGGGAGTAGGAGAAACCAGCTCCACAGATGGGTAGGATAACATGACCCAGGTGAGCCAATCATGTGCAAGGAATTGTTTGATTGGGTTTCTGGGTAACACATTTCTCCTCAAAAGGTGCTGGCTGAAATACCTATTCTTTCCATCAGGGTTTGGTGGTGTGCAGATGTCAGGTCTGAGACATCCGCGGCCACGTTATTACCATGAGCAAAGCCAGACTGTACATGAAGCAAAGCCAGAGAAGGTAAAGCAAAGATATGGTACGTGGTAAGATGGTTCCTGGGTCACACTGGCCTGGGACTCCCAGAATCTCAGAAAAAGTCCTTTGTTGTGTAAACCAAATTGTTCTGAAATTTTGTTGTCATTATTGTGATTGTTATTGCTTGTAACAAAACTGTAAATTCTCAAACTCTTTAGACTCCTGTCGTGTTTATCCAAATGTGCTTTAATCTTGGAATTGAGAGTAATCAAAAATGAGTAATGACATCACATATCCGGGTTTAGCTTAGAACACAGAGGAAATATTTCATAGCATTACAAGTAAATGAAAGAAAACTTCCTTTCTCATTGAAAAGGAAAGAGGAGATTATACTTCCACAAATATCTCTTCTAATTTATGTCTTCTGGTCTTGCAGTTAGTTTTTTTTTTAATTTGAGAATGAAGAGACTGGGCCCTCCAAACCAATTTTCCCCATTGAATTAAGCTTTTTATTTTATAGCAAAACAACTTTACATCCTCCGTGCACTTCCTAGATTACTTTTCTAAATCTTCTGCATTCTTGTGCTCTTTGTGTTGTGTGCTCTGAGGTGGTTCTCCAAGTTGTCTTTGCAGGGATTCTGCCTGCCTCTAGTCTGTGAATTCTAGAGATGCGGCAGCAGAAACAGATGGTTGAATTCCAAGTGTATTGTTGCTCTAGTTCCCACGTTTATTCATTTCCTTTCCGAAGATTCCAAATTTTCTGTTGTTTTCTGAGGTATTTGCTTTCTCCTACAGTCACCTTCTTGGGGTCTTTTTTCTTAAGTTACCTCCTATTCCATCAAAGTTCTTTCCCCATGTTCTTCACCCACCACACCTGAAGTCTGCTGTATTTCCCTCCTCTGCCCCCAATTATTTCAAATGTCCTTATCTCTTGCAGGCTTCTTTTCTTCCTTCGGGTAATTTGAGAGACTTGATTGTTCCTCTTTTCCTTTTTGACATTTTGAGGATGACCCATGGTCGTTTTTATCTCTGTGACAAATTCTTGTAATCTCTGCTTTATAAGGATTCAATCCCCATCTCCCTCCACTCAAGCAGGTAAGCTCGTCTTTACTTCTCTCTTCTTGTAACCAAGTAGCATATTTTATTTCCCACTTTTCTCTACCTCCTACCTTAACCCTGCATTTCTCTTGTGTTTCCAGGTTGGTTTAATCAGAGTAATTCATTCGCCGAGGACCTGAGTAGCCTGGGTGGTTTTTGTTTGTTTGTTTGTTTTTGTTTTTTGGTTTTTTTTTTTAAATAAAAGATAAAACTAATTCAATCCACAAAACTGACCTGAAGTACTGAGTTGACATTTTAATTTTAAAAGAAAGTTAGATCTGTTACAGGTTTAGGAAATAAGGTTAGTAAGGATCTGAGATTTTATTTCTATATTGCTATTTATATTCATCTAATTCATACAAGAATGTATACTTACTAGTTACATAGATGTGGTTTTTCTAGTTGGGAAGTAAAATTTTTAATATGAAAATTCAACAACAATCTGACATTTTTATGGTATATAAATTGGGTTAGAGAGTACCTCATTTCATTTTCTATTTTACTGCAAGAGTTAGTCACTAGAAAATAGGTCTGAAAGAGTAAGCAGTAGATTAACTGGAAACCTGTAAATATTTTACTCTCTGAGCCTCCACCTGTCTACTTTTGCTGACAGTATGTTGACACAAACATGATTTTATTGACAATTTAACATCTCCCCCAACTTTCTGCTCTGCTAATTGTACTTTCATTTGTTCAGGTTACAGTTGGGGATTTCTGGATTCTGACAACCCAAGACATTCAGATCTATTCAAGGCAAGTAATACTGCTTTTTGAGTAAGTTTATCATTTTTTTTTTCTTTTCCCCAATTCAGTTTTAGCCACATATTTAACATAGCCACAGGACTTGTCTCAGGTAGAAAATGGCTGCTACTTTAGGGATGTACCTTTTTCCTATTTTTGTTCTTGGGAGTTCTACCTCAGAAGACATTGTGCAAAAGGTCCTGAAGTTGAAAGGAGAGGAGGTAGGAAGGAAGAGGAGAAAAGGAATTCCTTGAGGGCATTTAATAGAAATATTTCCTTGGTTCTCCATTTCTGTCATAGACTGGTGCTCTCCATGAAAACAGCACAGACTGATAAGAAATGGAACGTTATGAAGTCATCTTCTCTGTTGTCTTTTGTAGAGAAGTTAGAGGTCGTCCCTTGTCTTCTCCATCCTTTTTCTACTGTTTTGTTACAAAATTGTTTCAACAAAAAAGTAAAATTTTCTCTCCTCTTCCCTTTTATTTGATATTCAGCTTAATTAGGGTATGTCTTGGTCCTGGAACATGGATGTCCATTTAACAATTCAATTTTGTCTTCATTTCAGGGAAATTTTCTTCTATTTTATCTATGTATCAACAGCTTAATTTGATAGGCTTTTTACTTCAATTCCAATAACAATTATCTTTATATTGCATCATCTCTGTTTTATGGCTTAACTTTATCTAATTGTATTCATCTCTTCTTTCATCAGAATTATCAGGATGTATCAAATCTTTCTGTACCATGGTGTGAGATAATAGAAAATATATACATTGGTCTCTGCCTTTGGATCCTGGCATAGAGCTCCTAAAACTCTTGTAAATTCCTAAGTGACGGGAGCAGTAGGAGCATCTTTTGTTCTAATGAGGGACTCTGAGTAGGCTCCTGGATGGAGGCTGGTCACCAGAAAGACCAAGCCATGATTAGAAGCTTGGAATTTTCAGCTCTATTGCCCCTTCTTTAGAGAAGGAAGAGGGACTAGAAATGGAATTAATTGATCATGCCTGCATAATGAAGCCTCCACAAAATTCCAAAAGTATGGGGTTCAAAGAGCTTCCAGGTGGGTGAGCACTTCTATATATCGGAAGAGTGACGCACTCTAACCCTTGGGACCCTCTCAGACATTGCCCTATATGTCTCTTCATCTGTCTGTTCATCTGTATCCTTTATCATATCCTTTAATAGACTGGTAAATGTGTTTTCCTGAGTTTTGTGAGCTGTTCTAGCAAATAATTGAACCTAAGACACAGGAAGTAATAGGAACCTCCAATTTATAGCCAATTCAGATAGAAGTTGTGGTTAACCTGGGGACCTACAACTTGTGATTGGTGTCTAAAGTGAGGGGAGGCAGTCTTGTGGGACTGAACTTTTAAACTGGGGGTTCTGACTCTATTTCCAAGTAGATAGTGTCAGAATTGAGTTAAATTGTAGGACACTCAACTGGTGTTGAAGAATTGCTTGGTGTGAGGAAAAAACACCACACATTTGATAACTAGAAGTATCTAACGTGTTCTATATGAGTAGTAAAGGAGACACACAGAAGAAATGTAGGGTTTTTTTGTTGTTTTACTTTAATGTTTTTATTTATTTTTGAAGGAGAGACAGAGCGAATGTGAGGGGGCAGAGAGAGAGAGGGTGACACAGAATCTGAAGCAGGCTCCAGGCTCTCAGCTGTCAGCACAGAGCCTGACGTGGGGCTTGAACTCCCAAGCTGTGAGATCATGACCTGAGCTGAAGTCAGACACTCAACTGATTGAGCCACTCGGGCCCCTAGAAATGTAGGTTTTTAAAAAAATAGATGGTAATTGGCTTTCAGTAGTATCTCTTCTGTACTTAACTAACTCTATATTGTTATTGGTTCTCTCTAGAAATTTTTTTTTTAATTTTTTTTTCTTCAACGTTTTTTATTTATTTTTGGGACAGAGAGAGACAGAGCATGAACGGGGGAGGGGCAGAGAGAGAGGGAGACACAGAATGGGAAACAGGCTCCAGGCTCCGAGCCATCAGCCCAGAGCCTGATGCGGGGCTCAAACTCACGGACCGCGAGATTGTGACCTGGCTGAAGTCGGACGCTTAACCGACTGCTCCACCCAGGCGCCCCTCTCTAGAAATTTTAATACATGTTTTGTTTCCTTAGTCACATTTTCATCTTTCATTTATCTTGTTTTTGTGTACTTGTTTTACTGTACATGTGTTCTGGGGGTTACTTTCTAGGGATATGGATTTAATGTAAGAAAAGGCTTTCTGGTTTTTTTTGAACTGTTTTATTCTAGGTTGGGCTTTATTTTTACTTTTTAGTCATTTGCATGCTATTGCTGCACCCTCACCCCTTTCTGGACTGTGGTATCTATTCTATATTTAGTGTGTCATTTTTTGGTTTTGCTCAATTAGTGACAAAACAGTCAAATTGCTTTGACATAATATGTATGTGTTGAGTTGATTATTGCACACCACCACCCCCCGCCCCCGCCCCCGTACTATATCTGAGATCTATGACCACTAACACAACCTCTGAGGTCACCATCTCATGTCAAGGAACTCTTTAAGGACTGTTATTTTGTATTCTATCCTGTTTCTTAGCCTGATTTATTGGCCAGGGGTGGACATTGACCTTTGCAGTTTCTGATAGGTAACTGGGCTGAAGTCTTTTTTTGGAACCTGCTGAATATTCTAGTCATTACACCAGTTAGTTGTGTGTGTGTGTGTGTGTGTGTGTGTGTGTGTGTGTGTGGTTTTCTAAAGGAGAATATGTCAGGAGGCTTTGAATGGTTTCTCCCATTCGAGGTACTGTTGTATAAGCTCTACTTTCACTGTAGAGTCCACTTTATTGTTTACGTTCCCATTTCTTTCCTACTACTCCTCCAATTAAGAAAAAAAAGGAGAAAAATGACTCCTCTTCAAATCTTGGTATTAGTTTCCTAGGGCTTCCATAAAATGTACCACAAATATGGTGGCCTACAACAACAAGAACTTATTGTCTCACAGTTCTGCAGGCTATAAGTCTGAAGTCAATGTGTCAACATTCCCTTTTAAGGTTCCAGGGGAGAATCCTTCCTTGCTTCTTCCAACTTCTGGTGACTGCTGGCATTCCTTGGTTTGTGGGTACATCACTCCAATCTATGCCTCCATTTTCATATGGCTGCCTTTTTTGTGTGTCTGTGTGTCCCCTCCTCTCTCTCACTGGACTTAGGGCACACCCTCCTCCAGTGTGATTTTTGTTTTGATACTTAATTACATCTACAAAGACCCTATTTCCAAATAACGTCACATGCTGAGGTTCTAGGTAGACATGAATTTTTGGTGGATACTAAAGGTATAACTACAGGTTATAAAGGTATAACCTGTATAACTACAGGTATATTAGGAAAAACTTTACTTTCAAATTTTTGTCAACCACAAAAACAAATCTACAGGATCACTGAAGGTTAGCTGTATTTTCTCTCCTAAAGACTGCAGTTCATATCCTACAGATGCCTGATGTCCCCAGATCTGGTAAATTGCTCCTTTAGCCCAAGGCAATGAAGATTCTCTTCCCTGTTGCTAGCCTTGGAGGTATAGCATAGTTCCTGTTAGTTTCCCTTAACTGTGCCCATCACTTTGTAAATAACCACATTAGTAAACTATTCTCAGCTACCCAATATATTATCACATTTGCTGCTCAGTCACTACCTGATTCTGCATCCTTGCTTTATAACTGATTTTGCAGGGAGTATTTCTATTTTCCCATTTAAGACTGTATTTGTTCCAGGTTTTTCAGACATACGCTTTATCATATTTTTAAAAGTCCTTTACTCATGTAATGAGTTTTTAAAATTATTTTGCATACCAATTTTTTCTTCATGTATTCAGGTGATTGGATTTTCCACTTTAATCTGTTTAATGTGTGTGGTAACCTGCGTTCTCTAGGAAGCAGAACCTGAAGCAAGGATTAAAATGCTGATGCTTTCTTAACTTGGGAGGTGCAAACCCAGGGTAGTGAGAGAGAAGAATAATGGAATTGAGGCAAGGAAATATGGGAAACTTTGTGAAGGGATGGCTTACCATGCTGGCTTCTGCTTCATGGGTAGCCAAAAAGAGAGCAGTGCTCTTGGTAGTTGTATTCATTCAACACCAGAGACTTTCCTGAATGTGCTGCAAAGGGAACTGTGTCTCCAAGCAGTAGTACTTGGGAGGAGTGTGTCTGCCCAGGTCCACTGGTTCCTACTGATAGAAGTTTACCTCACAGGAAGTAAATTGCCCTGTATATCCAGGTTTCATCATCTAGCCCCTTTGATAGAAGCTTAAGATACCTGGTCCCATGCCCTGCAGTATAGTGTTTCATTCCACACCAGAAGTAGGAGGTGTCAGACATCCGGGTATTTGGCTGACTGGCTCAGTTCTGCAGTGGTGAGTAAACAGGAGGGCCTACTGCTAATTAGGGCCAATTAATAATCCAAAGCTAACAGTGATGGTAAGGTCTGTGAAGCATTTGAGCCAAAGGAATCTGAAGAGGCACATAGATCTGGGTCTAACACATGTGGTAAGTCACATTTACAGATCTGACTAATACTAAACCTTTGGATTCCTGAAGAAAACCCAACTTGGTCACTGTGGCAGCCATGAAAATGTAAAGCTCAGGATCTCCTGGGCAGAGTATGGTTGATTAACAGCCCCAGTTGCCACCCTCAGTATTAATCACCACCTTTGTGTTATGGCCATGTTCACCACAGGCCTTGATTAATCTCCCCCAATGCTCGGTTATTTACTTAGCTGATGACTCAGCATGGTGGTGAAACTAATGCAGGCTCATTTCTGAGGGCCATAAAATCCTCTCATGGGTGACAGGCTTAAGGACTCACCAGTGGCCTTGCTACAACTTTCTTAGAACTGCACTGCATTTGAGGGTCTTTTTAATTCACTTCCTCCTTTCACATGAGTCTGAAAGTTTTCTGCTTCCTCACCTTTATCCTTCTCAGGAATTTCCCTCAATAAATTCCTTGCACATATTATGCCAACTTGGTGTCTGCTTCTTGGAGGACATGATTAGCATAGGTACAGTATATTATCTGTATAAACATTGCTAGATTTGGTTTACTAATATTTGTCTAGATTTCTATGTTTATTTTCCAGAGTAAAATTGGTTGATTATCTTTTGTCCTTATGCTGTCTTTGCCTGGTTTTAATACTGTGGTGATACTGTCCTAGAAGTTTGGTAGAGTTCATCTAAAACACCATCTGGGGAGTGCCTGGATGGCTCAGTTGAGCGTCCGACTCTTGACTTTAGTTCAGGTCATGATTTCACAGTTTCCTGAGTTCAAGCCCCGTGTTGGACTCTGTTGACAACGTGGAGCCTGCTTGGGATTCTTTCTCTCTCCCTCTCTTTCTGCCCCTCTCCTGCCCGCATGCTAGTGTGCTCTCTCTCTCAAAATAAATAAACTTGAAACAATAAGATAAAAAATAAACTATCTAGGCCTGCTGAGTGTGTGTGTGTGTGTGTGTGTGTGTGTGTGTGTGTGTATGTAGGAAGGTTTTTAAACTATTATCCAATTACTTTAATGAGTGTAAGATTCTTTATGCTTTCTATTTATGTGTGTGTGGCAGTTTTGTAAGCGAAAGATGCCTGGAAAAGGGTTTCAAACCCATTTGCAGAAAGTTGCTGATACTCATTTTTCAAATCTCTGCTGTATTTATAGTTATGCCAACTTTTTCATCATACTTTTGTATTGAATTTTGCCAGAAATTTATCTATTGTCAATTTCATTACTCTTGTTGATCAATTTTTGACTTTAACTTCTTCTATTGTATGTTTTCTATCTTATCTCCACTGTTACATTTTCATGCTATTTTATTTTTCTAACTTCTTAGATTTAACACTTCATAAATTTTAACGTTTATTCATATTTAATGTAAGTATGGCTATAAATTTCCCTTAAAGGACTAATTTCACTGCATTGCATGTGTTTTCGTGTACGCTATTTTTTTCATTTGGGTGTAATTAAATTTTTTTTGTTTTGTTTTGGAATAATTTTAGTTATAGAAAAGTTGCAAGAATACTAGAGAGTTCCTGATTACTTTCATCTAGTTTTCTCTCTGTTAACATTTTATATAACCGTAGTTCGTTTATCCAAACTAAGAAATTAATAATGGAAAAGTACTATGAACTAAACTACAAATTTTATGTGAATGCCACCAGTTTTTCCACTAATTTGTTTTCTGTTCCATTGAACCCAAATACCACATTGCTTTTAGTACTTACATCCCCTTAGTCTTTCCTAATCTATGAGAGCTTCTTTCTTTTCTTGTTTCTTTGTGACCTTGACAGTTTTGAGATGTAATCATCAGATGTGTTGTTGACTATCTCTCAATTCAGCTTTGTCTGTTGTTTCTCTCCTGATTGATGAGGGAGCCAAAGGCAAGCTGAAGGCAAAGCAGAAGCTAACATCCCGTGACCTGCTCCCCTTCCCCACCCCTCCACGTGGGATATGTGTGACACTCCTCAGGCACTCTTGGCTGCCCAAGAACAAAGGAAAAGGAAAAACAAATGGTTAACTGATAGAAATCACAGTCCTGCAAGACAAGAATCTCCATCAGTTTGCAACTGTCTTAATGATTTACAAGAAAAAAGGCATCTCCAGAAACCTATAGACTCAATTTCCTGGAGCCCTAACATCACCCTCCCCTCCACAGAGATGTGGGGAACAAAAGCTAGAAGAAAATGTAGATAAAAGTAAATTTCTTTATAACCTGCGGCCCACTGACAAATACTGAGATAGGTAGAGTGAAACATACCTCCAATAAACTCCCACATGTTTTGTCTTAATGTTAATGCCTTACTAGAGGGCAAAATAACTTTAGCTCAGCAATAGCAAGGCCTCCAGTATTGTAGGAGTCCTCTTTAGCATATGAAAGTCCTTTTGGAAACCCTTCTTTTTCCTTACCCTACCCTAACTCCATAGTATATAATTCGTCACTTCTCACAACCCCAGTGCAGCTCTTTCTGCCCACCGGGGTCCTGTCCCTGTGCTTTAATAAAATCACCTTTTTGCACCGAAGACACCTCAAGAATTCTTCCTTGGCCATCAGCTCCAAAATGGCATCACTGATTAGACTGGGGTTGTGGGTTTTGTGGCAGAACACTGGACAAGCAAAGTGCTCTTGTTATCATATCAGGGGCACATGATATAATACTAACTTTGATCACTTAGTTAAGCTGATGTCTTTCCACTGTAAAGTTACTATTTTCCCCCTTTTCATAGTGTATTGTTGGAAGTGAGTGACTAAGTCCAGCTCATACACAAAGGAAGGTGAGAGGGTGATATGTCCTATGTATTCTTAGGAATGTTTTGGTAAGGAAAAAGCTCTTTATTCAACCATTAATAGATGTATAGATTTTTAAAAATATTTTGGGTTTCAAAATAGGGTTACTCTACAATCCAGGAATTGCACTACGATTTACCCAAAGACTGCAAAACCCTAATTCAAACATATACATGCACCCCTATGCTTATTGTAGCATTATTTATAATAGCCAGACCATGGAAGCAGCCCAAGTGTTCATTGATAGATGAATGGATAAAGAATATGTGGTAAATGTATACAATGGAATATTATTCAGCCATAAAAAGAATGAAATCTTGCCATTTGCAATGAACTACATGGAACTAGGGAGTATAATGTTGAGTGAAATAAGTTAGAGAAAGACAAATACCATATGATTTCACTCATATATGGAATTTAAGAAACAAAACAAATGAGCAAAGGAAAAAAAATGGCGGGGGGGGGAGGCAAACCAGGAAACCAATCTTACCTACTAAGAACAGATGGCTACCAGAGGGGAGGTGGTGGGAAATGGGGGACATAAGGGGATAAGGATTAAAGAGCATACTTTCCATGATAAAAGAAAGTGATAAAAACAATATTTTGGGTTTTTTAATCTAATATTTATTTTGCTGCTTAAAGTTGCCAGCGTTGGCCATTAGGGACTCTTTGAAGTTGATGCCTGTGTGTGTGTGTGTGTGTGTGTGTGTGTGTGTGTGTGTGTGTATAATGTTTTTAATTAAAATTTTTTTTTATTTTTAGAGAGCGTGCACAAGAAGGGGAGAGGGGCAGATGGTGGGGTGGGGGGAGAGAGAGAGAAAGAGAGGTGCACACTGTGCAGGTTCTATGCACAGTGTGGAGCCAGACATGGGGCTCCATCCCATGACCCTGGGATCATGACCTGACCCAAAACCAAGAGTCAGACACTCAACCAACCCAAAAAGCAATTACATATTTTTAAAATTGCTTTTAGGGGAAAAATATCTAAAGAATGCAAAACTTGTCAAAAGTGTCAGTTAATACACTTTTGTTATTTTCATCAATCATATTCTATCAGAGTTAATGGATTATTGTTCCCCTCTTGTTGGAAAAAATCAGCTAGCTTAATCATTAATTTTTTTTTTGAAATTTTTTGGCAAGTCAGAGTAATTCATTTGGATTATCAAGAGAAAGTTTATAGTATAATGGGCTGAATTCTCAAAAGTTGTTAATCGTTGAAACTTAACTGCATTCCAGATCCATACTGGCAGTGAGAATGAACTTACTTATGTGTTATGATTATGGATTTGATTTCTCATCTCAGCAGATAAAAAACTGGATGCCTCCCTGGTGCATCTCAAAACTGATCTGAAAGCTTATAAGACTATTTAAAATTTGAATATGAGGAAGACGTGAGTATTTGGTATATTCTAAATATTTGACTCAATGTCATTTGCCTGTGGTATATAAGTTCCTTGAAGGCAGAAATTTTTATTTTAATACAACATTTAGCAGATACATTTAGCCATTTTTTTTTAACCAATAAAGTTTGGGCAACTTTGTGCTAATATGTCCACATATAAATACTATTTCTTCCATAAGATTTTACCATTCACCAAAATGCACCATGGATGTGGCAACGGGTTATAGCTTTTACATCTTCTAGGTTGTTTTAAAGAAACATAGAGTTAAGAACACTTACAGAATGCTATTTATTGTCTTCAGTTTACTAAATAGAAATGGATGTGTGTGTCTACATGTGGTATATATACTTGGAAAATTGTTACACTCATAGCCAACCTGTATGTTTGTTTGATTCCCACCCCCCAACTATTTGATTTGCAAGTGGTAGAGAACAACACCTGAGAGGCTGGTCTCTGTTTCCTAATAAGCCTGTAATCACTTGGCTAATCCCCTAGGGGCAGCCATTGTGTAAACTGTCTCTTGAGTAGTCCCAAGTACTGATGCAAATTGACAAATAATTAAAAACATATGTAAATGTTCCCACTAAATTTGGACTTATGGTTAATGCTTAATTATGTTATTTTAGTGCATGGTGAAACATTTCAGGTGATGATTAACATTTTGAAAATATCAAGTAATAGTAAATACTAAGTATTTACTCAGACATGTGAAAGAAAAATGGAAATTCAAGCAAAGGGAAGTCCTGCCAAGTCAACCTATGCCAAAATTATTAATAGAATGGAGCTCAATTCTTTGTTTTTAATGTTTATTTATTTTTGAGAGAGAGAAACAGAGCACAAGTGGGGGAGGGGCAGAGACAGTGAAGGAGACACAGAATCTGAAGCAGGCTCCAGGCTTTGAACTGTCAGCACAGAGACCTATGAGGGGCTCAACTCATGAAGCCTGAGATTATGACCTGAGCCAAATACAGACGCTTAACTGATTGCACCACTCAGGAGCAATTGGAGAATGGAGCATGGAGCTCAATTCTTTTTTTTTTTTTTTAATTTTTTTTAATGTTTATTTATTTTTGAGAGAGAGAGAGAGACAGAGTGCAAGCCAGGGAGAGGCAGAGAGAGAGGGAGACACAGAATCTGAAGCAGGCTCCAGGCTCTGAGCTGTCAGCACAGAGCCTGATGCGGGGCTCGAACCCACGAACTGTGAGATCATGACCTGAGCCGAGGTCTGATGCTTAACCGACTGAGCCACCCAGGTGCCCGGAATGGAGCTCAATTCTTAATGTTACTTTCAAAATCCTCCAACTTTTTTCTTTATCCCTTTGCTTAGATTTTATTGGGTCTGGGAATGGGCATCAGGGGGAGCGTAGCTTTTGATTTTGGTCTCTTCCATAGTTTGAAAACTAGGAACCAAGCTAAAACAGCAAACTGTGGTGTACATTTGATTGCATACACTGAGACCTGGCATAAGTTTCATTACTTCTATTTTATTCTAAGGGAATGTCTGTGTCCCCTAAACTAGTTTATTATATATAATAGCAAAGAAAATGGATGACACACAGCTGCTTTGGTCAACGTGTATCTCACTTGGTATAAACAGAAGTGCTTACGTGTACTGTACCAGGGTCAGTCACCTGCCCATTGGCTCCTGTTCTCTTTCTGCCCTTCCCCTATTCTGCATCACAGGAAGCTACATTTCCATGGCCTCTTTCCTTCTGGCATCTTTGTAGGTTTGGCCAAGAGGGAGCACAGAAAGAAAGCTGGAAGGCTGGAGGTGAGAGGAGAACGCAGCTTATACCCCTATCCTTATTTCCTGAGGTGTCCCTTCTGCATCCCCTCAGGGGTTCTATATCCCCTAGACAGCCCTGACTGTACCACCTTTCATTGTCCCTCAAACCCTAGGGGGTGATAGCAGCTTCTCGTTACTGCTACTTAGTGGATTTTCTTACCTCTCTTGCTTTCCATCTGTCCCATCACCCATGTGGCCAATTTCCTGTAATTACTTCTTTATTAAAGATCTATGGTTGTTGCTGCTTCCTGGCTGGACCTTGTAGACTCCTAGTTATGTCAATGAACAGGAGTCAGGATGAGAAGTAGCCCATGTTGGTGTCCTGTGCAGATCCAATTTGCTGGTGAGATGCACCCAACCCCCAGCTGCTGTGAATGTTGGCTATTAATGGCTCAGGATGCACTCTTTTCCAGAGATGTCTGGGGAACAATGCCGTCCCACCTGACCAACAACTGACTGATTTGAGATTACAAACCATCCATTCTTTGCCTTAAGGATAAACAAGTCTATGGTGCCATTCATGCCCCAGTGCTCCCTGTGCCATTCATCAGGGACCAGACTTCAGCCAGCCCACCTTTGCTTGGCTTCCTTGCCCTTCTTGGTTCTATTCCCTCACTTCCTTAACTTCTCTTGGAAGTGCACCCTCAGAATAATCAATTGTAGGAGAACCTCCATCTCTGGCTGCGCTTCTAGGGCACCTGACCTAAGTATATTTCACGGCTCATTTTATCCATTTCTTCTGTCTTATGAGGTGGTTAAATGGAAGTTGTGAACAGAGCTTCAATTACAGTTCCTAACAGAGTGGTAATGGTGAGAATATAAAAAAAAAAAAGAGAGAGAAAAGCAACAGCTGAACATCTTAGAGGATCTACTGTTGTTGAACTCAAAGCTTTACTATATAGAGGAAGAGTGCCTTACAAAATTAAGGGTTAGAACACTATGTATTATGGCAAAAAAGATGATATTATGCTTTTTACTAGGTGAGTGTGGAGCCCTAACAGTTTGAGTGAAAACACCTGGGGGTGATTAGAAATGCAAGTCAGATTTAAGACTAGAAATAGAAACTGAGACAATTATATGAAAGCAATTTTTCTCAGACTTGAATAATACATAACTCTCCTTTGGGGTGATAATTCTCTTGTATTCCTAGTATTGGCTTAAGTGTTTTTTAGTACAGAATTACTTGTTTTTTAAGCTACTGGTGACACCTTCCATGTGGTATGTCACTTGATCTTCAGTTCATAAAAATATGTCTGCCCTGTCCTTATTTAAAAAAAAAAATGTTTATTTTTGAGAGAGAGAGCATGCAAGCGAGCACTAACGGGGGGTCTCATGTTCTCCCCTGAATGCCCACTCTTTCTGGCAGAAGTCTAGCATGTATCACGTTTAGTGTAACTGCATATGCCTTTATTTCTGCTGGACTGCACTGTGTGGGACACAGATGGATTTTTGCCTTGTGCTCATAACACTAGCAAGTTAGCAAAGTGCTGTACTAATGAGCACTAAGCACATTCCCTGGGTAAGTATCTGAAAATACTTGACATAAAGAAGGAGATTAAAGGAGAAAGAAGTTGGGGGTGGGGGCAGCCATGGAACCACATTCTGTATTCTTGTGAGCACCTGTTCTTTTGTTACCATAAGCAAAGTAAGTCCATAGCCCTGTTTTCTTTGAAAGAAGAAATTTTCTCCATTTCCACATTCTTCAGCTTGCATTTAGCCATTTTGCAGATTCCTTCCCCTTTTGCCTTGCCTTGCCTTGCCCTTCCTTTCCTTCCTTCCTTTTTTTTTTTTTTTAAAGGTTTATTTATTTGAGAGAGAGCACAAGCTGGGGAGGGGAAGAAAGAGGGAGAGAGAATCCCAAGCAGGCCCTGTGGGGGACTCAAGGAGGTGGGGCTCCACTTCATGAACCATGAGGTCATGACCTGAGCCAAAATAGAGAGAGATGAACGCTTAACCGACTAAACCACCCAGGCACCCCCAGATTCCTTCCTCTTTTGAATCTATTATTACAAGTCCTTCTCAATTTGTAAATAGGAAAAGAATAGTGTTGACAGTGAGAGAAGTTGACAGGAGAAGGGGAAGAATTTTCCCTGGCCCCAGATGTGATGGATCCAGATCTGGAACACCCACAGCTCCTTTCTCCAGGTCTCCTGTTAGGAGAAAGGCTAGAAAGACAATAGAAGGTAAGGAGAGGATGGTAGAATGTGAAAAAATACATGTACCTACCAGCATAGAGCCAGGCATTTTATTTCATAAAGGTGTCGTAAAGATTAAGAAATTATTTGTATCCACCACTGCCCCCAACCGCCATTTTACGGGTGAGGAAACTGCTCCTAAACTGGCATATCATCAAAGTCCTGTAACTAGTACATTTTGGAGCTGGAAGTAAAAACCTAGGCCTGACTGCAGAGCCCAGGCTCTCCCCTGCCTCCTGCCAGAACACCTACTGGTACAAGACTCAGGTGCCCCACTATAAAAGCCTGCCACTCTTATGTGGGGCCTTACCCCTACTCATCTGAATACAAAGGTTGCTGTGCCTGCCAAGAAGGATGCAGGCTCTGTGCCCAAACTTCTTTTCGGCTCTTCAGAAGGACAAATGCCCCCATTTTCCCACATGGGTTGAAAATGGTACCTTTGTACTCACATTAAGCCTTTCATCAGAGGCTCTTACCCTGTGAGATTAAGTTCAAGGTGGCTCACTGAGTGCATTCCCTTGCCTCCCTGCTCTTAGAAGAACCTGGTGTTCAGACTGAGCCCTGGGTGCACACCAAGTGTATTCTGTGGCTCCAGAGACCAAAACGGCAAATGGAGAATCCTCAGATATGACAGAGAGAGCATGGCTTCCTATTACATAGTATGAGAGTAATAGTCTCTTGGAGCCTAAGCATGTGCCCAGGGTTAACACATGTGCTTCCTTAGAGCTGTTAACCTCTCCTTTGACACTCGACTCTTCTTCAGTGGATCCTCCCAGGTGGTTAGTTCTCCCTGCAGAGGCTGCGGGTGCAGAGGAAGCACTTGGTCCCAACTGTGCTCATCCTCTATGTGGTTTTAGCCAAGTCTGTTAACTCCTACTACAGTGTATCTATCTCATGTGCCAGGAGGAGGCAGGCTAGCATTCCAAGAGACCTTCTACTTCCAAGATTCTAATCTGCTTTGGTAGGTGAGCTATTAGATAAATTAAGATGGTGTATCTTATGTCAGGAACTTTCTCTTCTGGAAACCCCAGGGGTGGGGAGGGGGCTTTCCTCTGAAATAACAAAGTGCTGCCAGAGACCACAGGTGATATATTTTTAATATGAGTAATTAAGCCAATTAGGGATTATTAGCCTATGCATATTTTGTGTTAAATCCTTTTTATTAGAATATAATGCAGAATTAGAAGTTTAATTGATATGTGACCTAGTGTTAAGCACTGTTTATGAATCTAAAGATAGTAAGTCTGATCATTGTAAATGTTAAGAGCAGACCTACATAAGCTTATTTTCATGGGAGAAAAGAGTCTTGATGCTTGATGGTTTTCTTAATTTTTTTTAGTTTTATTTTGAGACAAAGCGTGCACACAAGTCGGGGGGAGAGAGAGAAAACCCCAAGCAGGTTCCCCACTGTTGGCGTGGAGTCCAATATTGGGCTTGAACTCATGAGCCATGAGATCATGACTTGAGATGAAATTGGATGTTTAACCAACTGAGCCACCCAGGTGCCCTGGCTTTTCTTAATATTTTAAAAGGACATATAGTAAGCATGAGTAAAGTATATGTGGTAATTTTCTTAAGGTTTCTTGTTTGTTTTTAAACTAGAATGCTATGCCTTGCATTTTCTTTTCTTTTGATTTTCAAACATGTATCTGTCCTTTAAAACTTACCTCCACTCAGAAGCTTGATTTATTTGTGTGGTTTGTATGCAGTTGATGTTTATTTGGGTAATCTGAGGTAGCAGAAGAGGAATATATTTAATCATCTAACCTTTACAATAAGGAACATTTGAAATGTCAGCATTTTATTTCAGGAACAGGTGAGCTATTGCACTATGAGGCTTTTATTTATTTATTTACACCATGTGTCTTTCTGAAAAGGAATTTGAAATAGCTTAGAAAAGCTTATAATAAGGGTAAAATAGTAAGAAAAAAATATGAAAGATGAAACAGAGTAAATATTCCAACCAGAAGAGTCAACATAGCTGCTATGATGGAATATAAGCCTGTGTCTCAGATTCTTGGAAGCAGGAAAAGGCAAGAAACAAATTACATACTTCTTAATATTCAAAAGCAGGGATCAAGTTCTTCTGGTTCAAAACTCAGATCTCTAATAGAGTACATTATATAAAGGACATTGGTTTAATCCATTCAACAAATACCTAAGTACTTACTATGTAGTCAGATCTGGGTCAGGTGTTGGAGGCAAAGCTATGTAGGTATGAGTGCTCTTCTCATGAAGCTGTGTCTATGGGTACAATACAGATCAAACCTATTTATAACCAATTACACTTTTCTTTTATGCAGTTTAATGAAAGTAGCAATTCCTAAGCTCCTAAATTAGCTTAATTTTTTCTCTGACTCCCCAACTGAGACCTGAAAGCTGAGTAGGCACAAACCCAGTTGAGGGGACAGAAGAAGTGGCTGGATAGGTTGGAGAAATGGCAGAAAGTTGTGTGTCTGGAGGAGGCGGTACAGACAGGAGAGGCCAGGAGAGGCAGGTGATGACAAGGTAAGCTTTACTTTATCAAAGTAAAAAATGTGGGTCTAAGTAGACAGCGTTTATTTTTCATTTTTATTTATTTTGAGAGAGAGCATGTGCATGCAAATGCAGGGAAAGGGCAGAGAGAGAGAGAGGGAGAGCCAGAATCCCAAGCAGGCTCCACACTGTTAGCGCACAGCCTGACGTGGGGCACAAACCCAGCACCCACAAGATCATGACCTGAGCTGAAGCCTAGAGTTGGATGCTCAACCAACTCAGCCACTCTGGAGCTCACAAGTGGGGGAGAAATATTTATTTCTTGAGAAATATTGGCCTTTATTTTAAAATTACTATGCTCAAGAAATTACATGCTTTGTCTTCCTTTTTTCAAGTAAAACTTGACAATCCTTTGTCAGTTCCCAAGAAAACTTTAAAAAAAATTTTTTAAATGGTCCATGAAACCCCAAAACCTGGGAAACATTGGTCTACATAGGACCCTCAACAATTATGGCTGGAGAGACATGAGAAGAGTAAAAATTTGGAGTTGAAGCATAGTGTAGTGGCAGGATTTCCTCATGGGACTGAGGAACACATAAACCATGGCTACCCTGGACAGTTACTCAGACTGAACAGTGTACTGAGCACCTAGCTCATGAAATAAGTGGAAAATGAAATCTGATCCTCATTCCTCTTACTGAATAATGTATCGTGGTACAGGGCAGTGTCTTCTTGGAAGAAGGGAGGCTTTTTTTAGGAAGACACTGGCCAGTGGTAACACATACTGTCTTCCAGTGATCTAGCTTGATCCAAAGATAGAATTTAAACCTGTAGGAGTAGATACATGGCATGAAGCTAGAATACCTGTTACACTTTTTCTGCCAGGTATATTTTTTAATGTGTACAACTGTTCTTCATTACCCTCTAGTAGGGGTCTAAAGTGCTAGCTGTTGATGATTAAAGATGGATCTATGTGTTTTAGAAATTAAGTTGGCAAGTGGAAGCATGAGTAGCAGTGAGGGAAGAAGAAAATATTGTGTCCTAGTCATTGAGTTAGATACTTTAGTAATTTTACATGATTGTACGTAAGTTTGCCCATAGAATCCTGACGAGTCCTGTCCTTGAGAGGTAGCATATGATCCAAGGAGACTGCTTCTTGAGAAAAGTGGTAGCTTTAACTATTCTCAACTTTTAATTTAGACTTCACTGGAGCAATCTTTTTCTCAAGACCTCACAATAAAAGTAGAGATGGTTCTAGTCAAAAACTTTTCAGAGAGGGTATAGCCAGTTATTATCAACAGCTCTGAAAAGAAAAAAAATCTTAACCAAAAGGTCTACTTTGGCTAACATGGACTACTAAATATGCCTTCTAGGATGAATTAGCTGCAAAATGCATCCAGGGGTTATAGGGGAAATTGACCTGCTCTATGGAGTGTTTTTTTTTTAATATTTAATAATTGACCAATTATGTTGGAGACTGTGCAGAAAACATGGACTTAGTTAATGTTTAGTAATTCTTGGAAATAAGCAATTGCCAAAATTATTTTTTCCAACATATTTTTCTTTATATTATATCAATTCATTTTCATTGTAGAAAATTAGAAAATACAGATTAAAAAAATCATAACTTTATCCTGTAAAGAAACAGTGGTAACATCTTAATCATGTTCTCAAATATTTTCTACCCACATATAGTTTGTGTATGTATATTTTTACCTAAGGTGTCAGTTGTGGTGACCCTGCCTTTTACAGCCTACCTCAGATCAGCTGGTACCCCTCCTACCACTCCCCAAGTTAAGTGGGAAGTTTAGTGCATGACTAAGATTTCTGAAATTGCTCAGGGACTTCGTCAACCTTGATTATCATTTCTTTATTTTGTAGATGCTTCCCTAGGCTTACTTGGCCTGCAGCTGTTTTTCCTCATTCTTTCCAAAACACACAGAATATTACAGGGCAGCATCAAGTCCCTTTGGCATCTGAACACCTTGTTACTTCACTCTTTCTCTGTTCCTTACCTAGTTTGTTCTTTATGTCTTCGCACACCCCAAATTGCTGTTTATTATTTCTTATTCACAGTGGCTTAGGAAAAGGCCTCGATAAGGTGGTTGCATAGGGGATTTAGAGCCTCAGGGCCTGGGTAGCAAAGTGGCAAAATCCCTAAAGGAATTGTAGTGGTGCATAGTAAAATACTAAAAAAAAAAAAAAAAAAAAAATCCACCATAGACTGTATTTGACTTTAAAACAAAGAATGGGGCCATGCTACTGAACAACCCCTCCCCCGCTTAACTATATTGTTAAGAATAGATTTCAGCAAATTTGGACACTTAACAACCATCAGATTCTTTTTCTGTTATCTGTTTATGATAATTAGATTATCAGTGAGGGTACTCAAACTGTCTTGTAGGTGATTTGCAGTCTGAATTCTGCCATGCATACTATAGCAGCCATGAAAATACTCAGGTCTCCTGCTGTGGGGAGCATAACTGACTGCTAGTGCCAGCTGCTGCACCTCTGGACACACAGCCTCATTCACCCTGACATCCTGCTTCCTATGGCTACTTCCAGCCAGTCACTGAGCACGGCTAGGAGTATTAATGCAAGTCCTTGGTTGCAACATGAGTGACTCCTGGATGAGTGACTTTAGTATAGGAACTCCCTATCAAATTGGCTAAAAGTTTCTTGAAACCCCATTGTAAACCAAACCCTTCCCACCTAATCTTTCTCTCTCCTTCCTTGGCTCCTTCATAAATGTCAGAACTTCCTCATGGCCTTGAGGTCCTTCCTGCCTTCATCAGCCCTCTTCTCCTTTCCTTCATGGGTATGTCCCCCAATAAATCCGCAATAATCCTGTCTTGGCATCTGCTTCTCCAAAGTACCCCAAATATTCTGTTTAGTAAGCGACCATTAAGAGTCCTAAAACCTGTTCATGCAAGTTTGGGGAAGTACCAGAGTACTTGTCTCATAGGTACTCAAAGTTCCTTGCATGACAGGTTTACTTAGAGGGAGACACTGAAGTATTCTTGTGTTAACTGCTCTTGTAGGTATAAGCTTCCATTATACCCCTGTTCGTGCAAGAGCAGACGTGTCTGTAGTTTTCACCACTGAAAATCTATTTTGAGCACCTCTTACGCTAGTTAGCAAATCCTCCAATGCTGCTGGAGCTAGTTGTTATCATTGAAGCCCTTGCCGGTGTTGCTTCTACAGCAGGTCACCTGAAGGACACACACTGCACAGGGTTCTTCAAATATTAACTAGCCACCCCTGGAGGTAGATTAAATCAGTGCATACACACACATCCTATGGTCTATGCCTAAGTATTTTAAAGTAAATTACAGAGTAATGTGAACTTTACCCATGTCAGCAAATGCACCATATCAAATGACTGCATAATTGTCAATGGCATGAATATCCCAGTTATTTTAATCAATTCTACAAGAGTGGGCATTTTGGGCTCCTAATTTTTAACTGTTAGTGTCTGATTTAGCAAAGCCTTTCAGTGTACTTTGGGCATTGTTCAACTTTTCACAGACTAATTTTTAGAGGTGGAAAAAAGCATGCCCAATTTTAAGATTTTTTGATATTCATTGCCAAAAAGTCACCCAGGAAGTCTGTTTTAATTTACAGTCCAACCATTACTATATGAGTAGGCTTCTTTTTCCCTTATTTTCTGCATTTGAAGTTATGTGAAAAGTGTAAATTTTTAATTAAAAAACCAACAATTTAAAAAAAACCTTTAAGTCCTTCACTCTAGTTATAAAATAGAACTAAAACTCTCCTGTGTTTGTTGCTTCTCAACATTCCTCTCCATGCCTTTCCTCCCATAGGGTGGCAAATACAAAGCTAGTTGTGTGAGCAGTTCCAGGACAAGATAAACCCAATAGTTGCTGGGTCTTAGGCTTCTGCTTCCTGGGAGTTTACAAGAGGACCTTCTGGTGTATTCAGTGGGGGAGGCCATGCATGTGTTCTAGGAAATCTGAGCTCACTACACTCTGAATTTGGAAGGATTGTAGTGTAAAACAGATACCAAACACGAGCAGTGGGAGTGAAGTGGACTGCCCTGGGTTTCTTGCTTCGAAGCTCACCATGGCCTTGTTCCAGCTTTCAGAACTAAATTGAAGCAGAATACTTTGGTGGGGTGAAATAAATGTCCACATCCATTTTAGGCAGCAAAACCTGGAGGAAAGAACAGAACATTTATGAGCAAATTGTCAAGATCACCACATTCTGATATGGGCCGGGCTCTCCAGGGCATTCATCTAGGTATTTAAAAAAAAAAAAAAAAAAGACTAAACCAAAGCAGTGGGGTTCATGGTCCTATGTCCTGCAGCATGTCTGTCTAGACTTGCATTACTCCACTCTGGTCAAGTTTCCAGCTAGCATCTCAGGATGCCTGTTTGCTATCCTCCTAGGAATCCCTTCATCCTATTTGGAACTCATGCTGCCTGTATCCTGCCTTCCTTTTTCTTGGTTTATACTTTTATTTTGGTGGAACACATTTCTAGCAGCTTCTTGAGAAAGAGGATGGGTATTATATTGTGTGTGTGTGTGTGTGTGTGTGGGTGTGTGTGTGTATGTCTGTGAATGTCTGAAAATGTCATTCTACCCCCACAAAGTTTGGTAGTTTAACAATAATTATAGGTTACAAGTCATTTTCCTTTACATTTCTGTGTATTAGTTCATTATCTTTTTGCTTACAGTAATGTTGGTGCAAAATCTGAAGCCATTGTGATTCCTGATCCTTTCTGATCTGCTTTTTCTTCCTGGAAGTTGATAGAATCTTCTTTTCTGCCGGTGATCTGAAATTTCAAATGACTTTATGTAGCTATTTCCATCTACTACTTCTATTCAGAAAACTTTTTTCCCAGTAATAGCAGTTCGAGTCCTATTTTTCTGGGAAATTTTCTTGAACAATTTTGTTTTATGCTCTGTTTCCTCTTTTTTTCCTAGATTTTCTGGGGCTGACATCCATTTTTTTTTATTTCTTTTTCTCCTATTTTCTGCCTCTTTGTACTTTTGCTCTACTTTCTAGGAGACTTCCACGACTTTATCTTCTAACCCTCTAATGACTACACTTCTGTTATGTTCTCAATTCCAAGATCTTTTCTGTTTTCTTAAATTTTTATGACATCCTGATCTTCTTATATGGATGCAGCATTTTCTTATTTCTCTCAGGATGATGATGATTTCATTTCATTTGATTATGTTGATTTCCTTCTTCTCCAACTCCTACGTTCTTTAGCTACTCCAAGATGCCTTTTTGTGAAGGAAATTACTTTTTTTTTTAATTTTTAATTTCTGTCTTCCATCATAGGAGCTCTCCTCAGATATTTGATAATATCTGAGTATCTTCTTAATATTTAGTATGGGAGATCTAGAAAGCTCTTTAGAAGCTCTGAGAGCTTAAAGTATGGGCCATGCTAATCAACTGAATTCACTAGAGTGTGATCAAGATTGGTGGTGGGGGAAGATCTTTTACTCAGCTTTAGGTGTACATTTTTAAAAAAATTTTTACTGCTTGTTTATTTTTGAGAGATAGAGACAGAGACAGAGTGTGAGCATGGGAGGGGCAGAGAGAGAAGGAGACAGAGAATCTCAAGCAGGCTCCGAGCTGTCAGCACAGAGCCCAATGTGAGGCTCAAACTCATGAACCACGAGATTATGACCTGAACTGAAGCCAGATGCTTAGAAGACTGAGCCACCCAGGTGCCCCAACGTTAGGTGTACATTTAATCACTTACTCCTGACTTTTACCCTAACTCTATTGAATGCCAGGATCATCAGTCCAGACATCTTGCTTTTAGTTTCTCCAGAGAACAAGCTTCTAGATTTTCCTCAGAATTGGGAGGGGCAGTTGCTCAGCAAAATGGAGTAAGAGAAGAAATCTGCAAGGTTTAACTTCTTAAATAGTATAATAGAGTCTGAGTCCATTTTTAAGAATCTTTGACAGCTGAGAGCTGTCAAGCCCCAGTTTAGTCCTTCCCCACTGCCTTCTATTTAGGCAAGCTGACAAGAAATCCATGGCACTGCTTCCTTTGGCACTGGAGAGGAGTTCAAACAATTCTGGGAATGAATTCTCCTGTAGCTCCACCCCCTAACCATGATAAAAAACCGGAACCACTTGCCCTCACTCTCAAGACACTCAAGCCAGTTCTAGATCATTTTGGGTACTGTACTGTTCTGCCCAGAAAGTTTCATGATCTAATACAATTTTTTCTACCTCTTAATGTGTGCATGGTGTCATCATCTGGACATCATCTGTTCACTGGGTGTCTTAGACTGCTTGGGCTGCTGTAACAAATTGCCGTAGACTGGGTGATCTAAACAAACACACAAACAAACCAACAAAAGCAGTTATTTCTCATAGTTCTGGAGGCTGGGAAATCTAAGATAAGGTCCTGGCAGATTCAGTGTCTGGTGAAGGCACTCTTTCTGGTTTGCAGAAGGCCATTTTCTTATTGTATCCTCATACGGTGGAAAGTAGAAAGGGAGAAGTATGCTTTTTCCTTATGAAGGCACTAATCCTATCCTGAGGGTCCCATCTCCCAATACCTTACATTGGGTATTAGGGTTTCAGCATATGAAATGGTGGGCATGCAGGTGGATAGAAACATGCAATCTACAACAGAGAGGGCCCAGACCATCCATATTGCATAACTATAAGAAATAGCTTTCAGAAATTTTCTTTTCTTATTCTTCCTTTCATTACCAGTTCCAAAGACAATTCTATGTTTTCTGAGCACTCTGTAGTATAAATTGATTGGCTCTCACATTTCCCCAGTACTAGCTAGAGATTAGTTTTCTTGGGCCTACCAAATCAGTTCATATTTACCCACATTTCTCTAGCTTCCAAAATTTTACTATATTCACCCCCCTCCTGGTTTTCTGATTTGTATCTTTCTCTTTTTAAGAAAATCCTTTTCTAAATTTTTATTGACTTGAGGTAAGAAACAAAATTAAAAAACATGTGTTGAAGTTGCTATCTTAACCCGGAAGTCCTGGGTGGCTCATTTATTCACACCTTGTCAACAATGGTTGTTACCTTTTTATTTATTACTGAATTCCCTAAATATATTCTGCATTTAGTTCTAATCATTCTGGCAACTCAGATTATCCACATTATTGAAATATGATCTGGTTCACTCTTCATATGACAGTTTACAGTACAATTTCATGATTTATGGCAGATTCTTAAATTCAGCCATTCAGTTTACTCTAAGTTTGCTTCTTCCTATTTTTAGTAGCACTCCATTGTAATGCAAATGGAGGCTTCTACCAATATTCTAGAAACAAGTTGAAATGAAAATGAATTAACTATACCTGTCTCCGTTGCATTTGTGTGAGGGCAATGGAAAGACAACCAATTCATGGGTGTCTGTTTAAAATAAAAGCCACTTTTCTTCCCTTCTAAGTTATGAAAATTTGAGCCATCTTTTGAACAAATTTAGCAATGATTTAAAATTCTTGGTTTTACATGCCAGGTTTAAATTAAAATTTCAAAATGCCGTTGTTAATTTTAAAATAATGATTTGATCAAATAGTAACCCTATTTTTTCAAAATTGATTTATAGGTTGGTAAGATTTCTTTTAATTAAAAAAAAATAATTCGAGTTAATTTCACAGTAAAAAGCATTTGGATGAAAATTAGTCCCTTCTTTCCATAAAGAGCAGAGTCTTAGACTCCCCTCTAAGAGGCAGGGGGTCAGATTAAATTTATTATGTAGGTTTTGAAAAATGATCTGTGTGAATGCAAGCATGTATATAAGTATGTAAGCTTTTTTTTATTACTAACAAGAGCATACTATTTCTGCTGTTCTGAACTTTATTTAACCATATATTTCTGATGATTATACTATATCAGCACATTTAGATCTCCCTTATACTTTTATTATTTTTTGTGGAAATCAAATAAATACAGGGAAAGGCACAAAATACATATAGTTAAATGAATCAGCACAAAACAAAAGCCCATCAGGTTAGCCAAGCAACAGAACATTCCTAACCCTTCATGTCCCCTCCAAATCACCCCCATCTCTCTTTCCCTCAAAGGAAATCTCTTCTGAACTTTTATGATCATCCTTTCCCTGCTTTTCTTTAGTTGTACTACTTAAGTGTGTATCCTTAAACCTTATAGTTTAGTTTTGCCCATTTAGAATTCTTTGCCTCTGTTAGAATTTCAGACAAGTGGAGTTGTGCAGTATGAATTGTTCTTGTCTGACTTACCCAGTACTTTCTATTTGTCCCATCTATTTTATGTTCTATTTTATGTATTTTCCTCCAAATGTCCTTCTTTCTGGCCTTTACTTCAAATTTATTGATCTATTTTTTTTGTTTGTTTGTTTACTATCCTGGAGGTTACACATTCTTTTGCAGTTCTCCTGGTTAACCACGGATTATGATACACATTGTTGGTTCTTAAAGCCTCATATTAATTGTATTTTACTTTACTTGAATCTTCATGGACAATTCAAGGACCTTAGACTCCTTTTAGTTACTTCAATTCCTTTAGCCACCTCCATACGTTCAAGTCATTATTATTATATTCTTTAATTCTGTCTGTACTTTTTTAATTGTTTTATTGTTTATTATTTTTGAGAGAGAGACAGAGACAGAGAGACAGAGAGACAGAGAGCAAGCAGGGAAGGGGCAGAGAGAGAGGGAGACACAGAATCAGAAACAGGCTCCAGGATCTGAGCCCTCAAGCCAGAGACTGACACGGGGCTTGAACTCACAGACTGCGAGATCATGACCTGAGCTGTAGTTGGCCGCCCAACCGACTGAGCCACCCAGGTACCCCTAATTCTGTCTGTATTTTAAACGTTATCATCTTAAGTTCACCTACTTAAGTTTGCCCCATATTCCCCTTTTCATTGCTCGTCATTCCTTCCTGAATCTTAGCTTCTACCTGGTATCATTTTCCTTCTGCCTGCGAAAACTGCCTTTAGTATTTCTTTTAGTGCCGATCTACTGGTTACAAATTCTATTTGTGTATCTTAAAATTAATTCACCTTATTTTTTATTCTTCATTCTTGAAATATATTTTTGCTAGACTAGTGATTCTAGGTTGGAAGTTATTTTCTTTTAGCACTTTGAAGATATTAATCTCTTTGGACTTCTGGTAACTCTGTTTAAAAGTTAGCTGTCTATGGGGTGCCGGGGTGGCTCAGTCGGTTAAGCATCTGACTTCAACTCAGGTCATGATCTCGCCGTCCGTGAGTTCGAGCCCCGCGTCGGGCTCTGGGCTGATGGCTCAGAGCCTGGAGCCTGCTTCGGATTCTGTGTCTCCCTCTCTCTCTGCCCCTCCCCTGTTCGTGCTCTGTCTCTCTCTGTCTCAAAAATAAATAAATGTTAAAAAAAAAAAAAAAAGTTAGCTGTCTGCTTAATTGTTATTTTGAAGACAATATGCTTTTGTTGTTGCTGCCTTTACTTCTGACTACTTTAAGATTTTCTTTGGTTTTTAACCTTTCACTTTGAGGTACATGGTTGTTTTCTGTTTAGGGTTTGTTGGGTTTCTTGAATCTGTAAATTAATGTCTTTCAGTTTTGGAAAACTTGCATCCATTATTCAAATAATTCTTCTTACCCATTCTCTTTTTTCCCCCTAAAGTTCCTCTTATATTGCTTCTTCTCACTGTTTCCTCTGTTTCTTACCTTTCTTTGTAATGTTTCCACTCTTTTGTTTCTCTTGACTTCATTCTAGGTAGATCTTTCTGACCAATCAATATTCCAGGATCCTAATGCTTTGACTACCTAAACAGCTGTTAAATCAATCTATTGAGTTGTTGCTAACTTTAGTTGTTATTTCCCAGTTCTTGTAGTTTGTTCCTTTATCATGGTTTTCAGTTTTCTGCCAAAATTCTCCTATCTTGTCCCCTTGAACAAAATAAGTGTGGTTATTTTAAAGTCTATATCTAAAAACTCCAACATCTGAAGTGCTCGTGAGTTTTATTTTCAGTTATTTCTGTTTGATTGTTACTTTGTCTCTGAGTGCCTGGTTATTTTTTATTGTGTGCCAGACTGTATTTGCAAAAATGTTACAGAAATAATTTTCAGCTTAGGATATCTTGTTGCAAAGAGGATTGATTGTTTTATTCTTTTAGTCATATGGGGTACTAATACTCTGGAATCACTTTAATTTCACCCACACAGTATAAGACTACTAATGCTACACGAGATGTGATAGTGATGCTTCTTTTGAATGATACTAAAGTACCTTCTATGCTAAGTGGGGAGATATACAATCAGATTTCAACGAGATCTGTGCTGGCTATTTAATACTTTGTACCAGGTAGTATGTTAAATGCTTTCCAAATATCATTAAGGTAATTCTTACAACAATGATTCTGAGATGGATATTACTATTATCTCTATGTTACAGATGTAAAATTAATACAGAAGAGTTGGACAATTTGGCCAATGGTAAGGGTTTTAAATGCAAAAGCCAGCTTTTCAATTTGGTTTCAGAGTCTCTGATCATTGTTTTTTTTTTTTTTAATGGTTATTTATTTTTGAGAGAAACAGAGTGTGAGCAGGGGAGGAGCAGAGAGAGAGAGGGAGACACAGAATCTGAATCAGGCTCCAGGCTCTGAGCTGTCAGCACAGAGCCCGATGTGGGGCTCAAACCCACAAACTGTGAGATTGGACCTGAACTGAAGTCGGTCACTCAACCAACTGAGCCACCCAGGCACCCCTCAGAGTCTCTGATCTTAACTTATGTGACAGAGTTGAGAATATTCTCTAAGGGGGCAGATTATTGTTTATGCCAGTTCCTCTTAGCTCCCTTAGCTCAGTCCCTGAATGCTTAGTGCATTAAACCAAAGGATAAACACTATTAATAGGATTATGTAACTGAAATTTTTTCCAGGGGCAATTTTGTGAATGGTCACCAGCTTAACTTAAATTGTCTTGGTGAGAAAGAATGATGTTGAGGTGAATTTAGACTTTAAGTACTGTATTATTCTGGGAAATGGCAAAATTTGGAATTATGTGGGCAAAGGCAATTAGGAGAGGCACTTATGACTTTGTCTAATGATTACAAAGTTTAAAATGCATGATCTGTCATTTTGGCAGTGGTGTTGGGTGTTTAGGAGAGAATCACAATAAGATTATCACATGGGTTAGGAGACTCCCTGAGAAAGATCCCAGTTTGTATAAACTCACTGCTGTCATTCAAAATTGGGAGGAAGCAGAATTGTGGGTTAAGTGTGGGGTCTCTACAGACTCTCTCGTGCTGAGAGCAGCAAGTATGGAAAAATGGCATCTCTTAGAACTCAGAATTTTTGCTTGATTTGTGTGTGGGATTTGTTTGTTGTGTTTCTTTTCACAATGACTGCTAGGGCTGTTTCAGCATGAATAGTCAGCTCGGTACCCAGAGAGTTTGACTAGCTAAGTTAGGAAGCAAAATGCTATACACTACAGAGGAAATTTACC
Organism: Prionailurus bengalensis; assembly: GCF_016509475.1. Classification (NCBI taxonomy): domain Eukaryota; kingdom Metazoa; phylum Chordata; class Mammalia; order Carnivora; family Felidae; genus Prionailurus; species Prionailurus bengalensis. Next base: position 55,550,853 of record NC_057350.1, read on the forward strand.
CTGGCATAAATGTAGATCATTTAGTCAAATTGCTATATTCTCAACATGCTAAGGCTTCCCTGGGGAAGAAAAAAAAATGTCATAGGAACTTTCTTGTAAACACAAGTAAATAGAACTTATTTTCCAGCAAATCTAAAAAGCATGACCTAGCATGTGATTCAGGACCAGCCAACATGACCTTGGAGGGAAAGATATCATAAAAAAAGTAATAATAAGAGTGAGGCATGAAACCAATACTACAGAGGCTTTTATGAGTCAGAACTCCTGGTTGCAAGTGACAGAAACCAGATTCAAATCAACTTAATCACAGCCATCAAGAGAGGGGAAAGAGAGACAAATTACTGAATTTGGCTGATTTGCATATACTGATTGCATATCATTATAAATTTATACTTGTTGGAGATGGAGGGAGGGTCAAAATGTTTTCAGCAGACCTAAATGTACTTTGGAAGGCTCTGAATTTAAAGGCCAAAAAAAAAAAAAAAAAGAAAAAAAGAAAAGGGAATGTGTTGGCTCATGATACTGGAAACATCAGGCATGGCACTAAATCACACTAGGCTGGATCAGAGGCTGAAAAACACCCCTTTTGTCCTTGCATCAGCCAACCTGCCTTTGATCTCTGTTCCTCTCTTTGTGGGCTCCTTAACTCCTATAGAACATGCTTATCCACGTTGTTAGAGAAGGGAGACACCGGCATCTTTCACTCTAGATTTGTCAGGCCTAGGACAGGTGTTATATGAGTTAGCTACTGCTCCATGACAAATCATCCCCCACATCAGCAGTCCTTTATCATCTCACAGAGTTTTTGAGGGTCAGAAATCTGGGAGAAGCTTAGCTGGGGGGCTCTGGTTCAAGATCTCTCATGGCATTGTGGTTAAGGTGTTGACCAAGGCTGCAGTCATCTGAAGGGACTAGAGAAACTGCCTCCAAGCTCATTGACGTGGTTGTAGGTAGGAAGCTTCAGTTGCTTGTCATGTGGACCTCTCCACAAGGCTGCTCACACGGCATGGCAGCTGGCTTCCCCCAGAGTGAGTGATCCAAGTGAGAGAAACCATATGGAAGCCACTATACCTTTTAAAACCCAATCTCAGAAGTAATGCGTTGTTTCTGCTTGTTCTATCGGTTACACAGATCAACCCTAGTAGAGTGTGTGAGAGGACCAGACAAGAGTTTGAATACCAGGAATGGAGTGATGGCTGAGGGCCATCAGAGAGGCTCACTTCCACAGATGCTGCAATAGACAGGACTGTAAGATGGCCCCAGATTCTTGCTTCTCTCTATACACCTGTTGTGTAATTTCCTCCCCTAGAGTGTGGGCCATGCCTCTGAATATGATTGGGTAGTCAAGGCCTTGATTCAATTCATTATATAACAAAGGTGAATGTATTGTGCAGATGTCCTTAAGGTCCCATACCAGTTGATTCTGAGTTAACTATAAAGGGGATTATTCTAGGTTAGTCTGACCTAAGCAGTGAGTACTTTGACAGAGGGTCAGAGACTTGAAGTAGTGGAGATAGTCTCCTATTGGCTTGAAGAAGCAAACTGCCACATCACGGAGAGGGCTATGTGCCAGGGAATGGAGGGTGGCCTCTACTTGCTGTAGGCCTCAGTGCTATAGCTATAAGAAACGAGATTCTGCCAATGGTTAGTGAGCTTGGAAGAGGACTCCAGGCCTTAGATGAGACAGTGGCTCTGGCTGATACCTTGATCACAGCCTGGTGAAACCATGAGCACAAGATACATTTAAGCTGTGCCTGGATGGGTGTTGTTTTAAGCTGTTAAATTTGTTAGTAATTTGCTATGCAGCATAGAAAATGAATACAAATGCCCACCTTTGAAAGGTAAAGGATATGCAGGTGTTCTGTCAGTCTCTCTCCATATTGTGAACTTGGAAGAAGACTCCCCAAGGCAAGAAAGGTGCCAAGAAAGGAGGGGGATAGCAAGGACTGTAGGCAAACTGAACTTAGCCCTTGGAGTTTATTATAATCTTCCAAACTTGGAGATCTTCACCATTTCAAGGATGTGAATCATTGAGCAACAATGCTCCCCACTAATGTCTTAGACATTGTTCTTAATGTGGTCGGTATACCACTCATAAGGGAACTTTCTGGAGTGTTTGTTAAAATATAAACTCCTGGGCCTCGCTCTAGATGAAATGACTCAATTTCTATGGGGTATAGCTTAGAGATATGTATTAATAATTACATAGTTTTTTATTTTGAAAATTAGAAAAAAATGTGAAGTACAGTGAATGCTTATATGCCTTTCACCAAGAATCCTCAATTGTTATTTTATCCAATTTTATTTCTCATATACATATTTATGTATAATTTTGTTGGTGAACCATTTGAAAGATACAAACATCATAACATTTTACCCCTAAGCACTTTAGTACAGATCTCCTACAAATGAAGTTATATAATCATTTACTCTTACCACATTGACGAAATGAAACATTGATGTATTATCTAATACAGCCAATATCTTCCAGTAATTCTCAAAATGCCCTTTAGATGATTACTTCTTAAGGTTTGATCCATAAACCTGTAGCTTAGGCATCACTGTATTTTGACAAGAATGCAGTGATTCATATGCACATCAGTTTGAGAAGCCCCGTAGCAATTTTTTGATGGAATGCCTAATCAAGGATCACATTGCCTTTTGGTTACCAATGTTGTCTTTACTCTCCCCAGTCTTTAAACTAGAATAGTCCATGTTTTTTCTATTTTCAATTCTCTTTTTCTGCTACCTTCCGCCTTCCCTCCCTTCCCTCCATCTACCCTGAATTTAGAACCTCTTCTATGATTTTGAAAGTAGCCATGGATAAACTGTGTAAAGGTTCAATGACTGCCACAAATAAGACGTAGAAAAGCAAGGTGGCAAGTGATATCACTAGGATTTGACTGAAGTTTCATGAAAGATGTGGTACTTCTGTGGATCTTGAAATCACAGATGCTGACTGCAAGGAAAATCACTTGTGGGGATAAGCATGGTGCATTTGGGAAACTAAGTCTATCAAGTCACTAAGTCAGGAAACAAAGAACATCCTTTGAAAGGTAAGTTGTAGCTTGATTCATCAACAGTCAGAAATCTTCAGTAAAAAAATAATTTCCAGACTCACAGAAAAACGTGAGTAGGCTACTTAACTGTGGAAATGAAAATTATCTCTGTTTGGTGTAACTAGTGAGTTTTAGTTTTTAAGTGTACTTCCTACCAGTCTTTATAAAAAGGGATCATTGTAAAAGCCTGACTAGCATTATAAATTTCATACAATAACTTCCCATAACATTAAATATCAATCCAGCCCTCAAAGTCACCTCAAATAATGTACATTTCCATATCCTATTTTATTTCCCCATATTATTTTAATCTTCCCCCTATTATTGGACATTTAAGCTGCTTCCAGTTCTTCACTGTAACAAAAAGCCTTGTTCATACATCTATTATATTTCTGATTATTTTCTTGTAGTAGTCCTAACAGGGTTGCTGGGGCAGAACTTAAAATAGACTCAAACTGGGGTGTGTGCCCAGCTCACATCAATTCCCTCCGAGGCTCTGGCTGTGCTATCATTCTGTCTCTGTCCCTAAATCATCTGATCCAGGAATAGAGGACCTAGATTGAAGCTGACCACCACCACCTCCCTAAAAAAGTGAAGATTTGGAATCCTGACAAACAGAGGCAGAAAAGATAGGACCATCTCAGATAGGGACTTGGTGCAATGCCCTCAGGTGTCTGCAGCTGGGCTTTGACATTACACTATTCCTATTCCTTCCAGAAGCTGGTTTGTGCAACCCTTGCTTGAGTCATAAGCAATCTTAGACTTCTTTCCCCAAATCTATGTTTTGCTTGTTATTCTGAGTTCCTCTCTGTTGCTACCAAAAAAACAAAAAACAAAACAAAACATCCCAACTGATACTGATGGTGGATGGCATAGAGTTACATGTAACATACAATGATACCTAGAGAACCATAGTATTTGGAATCAGTCATTCAACCTTACCAGTTTGAGAGGCAGTGAGACACCCTGCTATGTTCTGGGAGAGAAATGTAAAAGCTCACGATAAGTGGTTGCCAAATATCTCATCAACCTCTTACCCTCATGCAACTGGACCTCTCCTTAGAGTGAATCTCCAGATGTTTGGATAACTGTTTCTGATATAAAAAGAACAGAGGCTGATGAGGCACCCTGGTGCCACAAATTATGTAGCTGGTTCTGGTCCAAGGTCACAGTCATTAAGTGGAGGTGATATGACTCAAACCTAGGCAATCTCACTCCATAGCCTTGGTTCTTAACCACTTCTTTACACTCCCTTGCCAAATTCAGCTAAGTCTCCTTTATATGAAAGAAACTAAAGCCAAATGTCCCCCAACTATAGAGATCCAGAGTTAGCAAATAAAAACACAAGATTTCCAGTTAAATCTGAATTCCAGATAACCAACGAATGATTTGCTTTAGTATAAGTATGTCCCAAATAATGCATAGGACATGTTTATAATAATAAAAAAAAAGTATTAGCTTATCTGAATTCAGATTTAGCTAGACATCTTGTATTTTTTCTGGCAACCTGTACACAGTCCGATATCATATCTTTTTTCATTATTGCTCTCGCAGTAACAAAAATGAATTTAAATTCAGCACATACATGCCACAAAGGGTACAGTGCAGAAAACATTTCAGAAGAACTATCAGAAGTTCAGATCTGCTGAAATCATTACTACATCAATACTCCCCAGGCAGTCTCTATTCAATGAGCTAGCCTAGGCGGCCAGCTTTCATTTCAAGTTTGATGGCTTGGTTAAGTGCGAACCATTGCTGAATGCTGTCCTGCACTAAGTGACATTGAATTTCAGCCCTTCTATCATTTGGAGGCTTTCTTGCTTTCAAAGTCTGCAAGAACTAGGAACATTAGTTTGGATATATGTATGTGTCTGGCCCACCTACCTCCCATTCTGTTCTGTTACTGGGGCTCAGAAGCATCTTCTTTCCCATGAGAAAGATTACTGAGCCAGGTTGCAGAATTCTTTAAAAACGCACATTGCTATCTGTTTTTGTAGGCCAGAGGAGACTGCAGAAGAGAGAGATACAGTGAAAATGGGATCCCTAAACTCAGCATAGTTAGGAGGAGTCACGCTGAAAGCAACTGATTGCAGACTCCAAGCGGGTGTGGTCAGAAATCCAAAGGCGGTGCAGTATTCAAGGCTCAGGAGAAAGTCAGACAAGCAGACATCTTTGGCTCAAATTAAACATGGAGTCTTCAGGAATTAAATTGATGAGCCAGCCTTTTTGTTTGTTTTTTACTTTTTTTGACATAAAAAACAAATTCCGTTCTTTAATTGCCATCAATGTTGCAATGGCTAAAGGCTAAACCAAGGAACTAGATGAGAACAAGGTGTGGATATTCACATATATATCTTTCAAGCCCTTGAAAATATCCCAGGATATGGTATTACTTTTGATCAACTATTTGGAAGGCATGGGGGAGACAAAATACTGCCATTTGGTTTTCCTACTCTTAAGTAGACTTTACAGAAGAGGTCAGGGAGCTAGTTAATTTGGGGATTCCAAAAGTTGCCAAGGATAGACATTCCTGTTATGTACTCAGAGAAAAAAAAAATGTGTCAATTATAGTCCCACAGAGACTAGTGTGAGTAAACTTAGCTGACCTACACGTAGAGTCTTTCCAGGAAAATAGTATCAACTTCAATTATTCACAACAGAGGGAATTTACTGCAGGCAGCCAGTTAAAAGAGGAATTGGAAAATCAAGAAGATGATAGTGAGAAACTGGGGCGCCTGCGTGGCTCAGTTGGTTAAGCATCCAACTCTTGATTTTGGCTCTGGTCATGATCTCATGGTTCATAGGATTGAGCCCCATTTTGGCCTTGTGCTGAGAGTGCAGAGCCTGCTTAAGATTCTCTCTCTCCCCCTCTTTCTCTGCCTCTCCCCCACTCACATGTTTTCTCTCTCTCAAAATAAATAAATAAACTTAAAGAAGATAGTGAAAAACTCATGGTACAGTAGGAAGTTGCTTCTGTGAAGGGAGGAGTTGATACTATGGGGTCCCAGGGATGAGGGTGCCTCATGGAAGCTGGAATCCTGGCAACTTTGCCTGTCAGGAGCTTGAGCCACAGAAAAGATGGAACTGGTGCCAGAAAAGTTGCCTAACATATTATTTAATCAGGTGCTGATCTCCTTATAACTTCTGTCCATATATTGTCTCCTCACTGGAAGAAATTTATGCAGTGACTGAGGCAGATCTGGATACTGAATGTGTATATAGCAAACCCTAACATAATTGCAATAAAAGCTCCTAGACTTTGAGAAAGGCTTTGCTTTCTTTAGCAAAGGATATTCGTTTCAGAAATTGTGTCTAGGTAGATCGGATAGCATAGAGTTTATGAAGAACATACTTGAGTTTTAGAGTCTATGATCAGGGATCCAGTATCTACACCAAGTTGTGCCTTCCAGTGTTCTATTAAGCAAATAAATTACATGAGAAAACTGCTTGTATACCATCAGAAGCCCATCAAGCAAGCAGTGAGAAGGAGGCTGAGCTGAACTGATTCCATCAATGCCTAGTCACGTGATTGAGAGCCTCTTGTGCAGTGAAGGCTTTCTGGTGAGCATTCACATGGAACATGAAAAAGGCAGCCATAAGAGTAGAGATGGAGGCTCTGTATAGACTCCACCACACAGTCTTTCCCTCATCAAAGCAAACCAGGCTATGCCACAGCTGAGCGCTCACTTTGTTAGCCTTAGAGATTGGCCCACATCTCTGATGTGGCATCACACTTAACAAAGAGAAGTTGGCTCCTTGCTGGATTATATGTAATTGCTTCTGCTATAGAAGGGAATTCTATTTCCCTCTTCCACTCCCTCCTGGGCATGCCTTTGCCAGAACTACCAACTGCAGTCTTACTGAATGCTTCATACGCAATCATTATCCCACCCAAATTGGCTGTGAAGGGAGTTCCTTGATCAAAAGCAAAGAAAGAAAGGGGTTCCTTGGTAGCTCAGTCGGTTGAGCATCCGACTTCAGCCAAGGTCATGATCTTGCGGTTCACGAGTTCGAATGAGTTCGAGCCCTGCGACTGGCTCTGTGCTGACAGCTCAGATCCTGGAACCTGCTTCAGATTCTGTGTCTCCTAATCTCTCTGTCCTTCCCCAGCTCAGGCTCTGTCTCTCTACCTCTCAAAAATAAATAAAAACATTTTTAAAAAATTATAAAAAACAAAACAAAACAAAGAAAGCCATGGACTAATTCAAATGTAATTCATTATTTTTTTCTATCAATGAAGCTGCAATCCTTCTAATATGGTAGAATGGTCTCTAAAAACTTAACACTGCAATCTTCCAGGACATCTTCTACCTGATGATATAGCTACTTCACAGAAGATTGTTTAGGCTCCAAACCAATGTTCTAAATAAGGAACTATTGGGGTGCCTGGGTGGTTCTGTTGGTTAAGCTTCTGACTCTTGGTTTCAGCTCAGGTCATGATCTCATAGTTTGTGAGTTAGAGCCCTGCATCGGGCTCTCCGCTGTCAGCACAGAGCCTGCTTTGGATCCTCTGTTCCCCTCTCTCTCTGCTCCTACCCCACTTGTGCTCTCTCTGCCTCTCTCGAAATAAATTAATTAATTAAATTTAAAAAAATAAATAAGGAATTATCTCCCCATAGTTAGAAGATGTGATCTAGGAACCATGGGCTGAGGAGAGAGTGAGGTGTCTAATAATTATAACAAAGCTACTCTCAGTTTTTACTCACTGTGGCTTTTAGTGTCCTTCATCTTTGTACTTGAGGGCTCGATGCAGTGGTACTTCTGAATTAGAAACTAAGACTGGTCATTGGGTTCTTCATGCCAGGGGAAAATGGCAGAAAAGTGGGATACTATATAGCTAGGGTGACTAACCATGCCTAGTAAGAATACTATGATTACTGCTGTGCAGTTAGGGATCCACTAAGTTCCTATCATATTCCTCCTTTCTTTTATGTTCTTGGTGGAAAAGGTTAGTGGGAGACCGTTGTCCCTATGTAGGTAAGACCACTAAGAATGGAAGCCATTCAAGAATCAAGGTTCAGGATACCCATCAGGGACATAGCTAAGGGACTAGCAGAAGGCAAGGAGATCACAGAATAGGCATAAATACCAGTTCTGGCTTCAGGAGAAGTGGCAGATAGAAAGAATATGGCCTGTTTCCTTGATTGTTGTGACATGACTTAGAAAAAAGCATCTTCTATCCATATTGTGTGTAAAGTGTGTTGTTGATGGTTAAGTATTCCTTTTGGACTATAGACTGAAGCAGAATTTGAGGGGGAATAAATATTATCCAAAGTAGAACTCCTCAAAGTGGGGAACTGCAGGCTGGTGCCAGTGTTTGAACTGTTTATTATTGGTTCATGATGCTAGAAGTATAGAAATAGAGTTTTTAAAATTACTGTTACATTTCTCTCAAGGTTTCTGTGCCTACTGTATATAATAATAAAAAAAAACAAGTGCTTCATTTTATGTTTAATTTCATTTATCTAGCAATTCATCTTTATTGCATTTTCCCAGTGAATTTGTCCATGACAGATTAGAAACAAAAATTTACTGTTCCTTTACTATAGATGGTTTGAGAAATGCCGATCTTGTTGAGCAGTGTCCTTGTGAAATCTATTATTACTCCTGGATGCAGCAGCTTGTGTAACTTGGACTGCTTCCCACAGAGAAGGAGGTAAGTAAGCTTGCCATTATTCAGAGAGTATTTGGGTGTTGGTACGTGAAGGCAGCTTTGGCTGTATGGAGATGTGTATGTGTGTTGGGCATCCAAAGGTACATGTATAGAAATATACCAATGAGCTGACTGTACATCTTATATTCTGTTGCTCTCTCTCCCTACCATAGCTGGCTTTTCCAAGAGTAGAAGTATGTAACCAATTCTTGGTCTCTGCAGTTTGGAAAGTAGAACTATCATATAGTTAGGTGGAAGTTGATTGGAACTGAGTCACTGTGTAACAGAACCCAAGAACCCAAGAACCGAACCCAGGCTTCCTGCTGTCAACTTTCCCAGCATTGTCTGGGCCTTTGGTCTTTTGAAGCTTGGAGATTCGTCCTTCAGTTCTGGAGTTCCCCAATGTCCTTCTGTCACGTTTCCTCTTGCTTAAGTCTTAAATCTATTGCTTGTCACTACAGGAGGTCTTGCAGTTTTAAAGGCATTTGATAAATATTGCCAAATTGCTTTCCAGAAAGTTAAGTTGTATATCAGTGTGTACCATCGCCAATGATATGTCTCTAAGCATCTTTTCCAGGACTGAATATTAAATGTGTGTGTGTGTGTGTGTGTGTGTGTGTGTGTGTGTGTGTGTTGTGTAGATATTCGTCTCTCTATCTAATCTTTGTCATTCTGCTAGGTTAGAAATGAAACCTTATTTAACATTTTTTTCATATCTTTGAATATTATTGAAGGTAAATTTTGGGGAGATTAGGTGTCAGGACACTTTTATATGCAAGTTATAGAAACCAGATTCAGATTAACTCAGGCAAAAAAAGAGATTTGGTTAGCACACATGAAATGGAAAGATACTGGGGTAGTCTATAGACTTGAATTAAAAAGTGTGAGAACCAAGGCCATGAGGACATGCTTATTGGCTAGCACTTCTCTCTGCTCTGGTGTACTCACCTGCTTGTTATTATACTCTCACCCTCAGCCTCTCTATGTACCCGCCACCCCCCACCCTCCCAGTCCACACCCCATCCCCCCACATTGACTGATTTCTTTCTGTCAAATGGTTCTTTTCATGTGGCAGGAGTTTATTGCTGTCAGTAGTTCCACATTCTCCCAGTATGGAAGCATTAGTGGAAAAAGATCTCATTTAAATTTCAGAAGTGCTTTGACCTTTCTTGGATCCCTTGTCCCCTCTTTGGATGGGTCGCCAGGATTTGCCATGCCTGGATTATTAGCCTATCCTTGGTTGGAATGGTAGAGTAGGACATTGTGGCCAACACAGATTAGCAGCACCACTCCCCTCCAGAACAAAATGAAGTGGTGAAGAAGCGTTCCTCTGAAGGCAGGGTATAGTTGGGCAGACAGAAATGTTCCCTACACATTTAGCAGAAGTTCTTGATTTTGAGGAGATTGATTACATGTTGATATGTAATGTTTAATAAAGACTAAGACAGCAATGGTATATAATTTATCATCCAACGTGGGGCACTATGAAAGAAGCTACTACTAATCATTAACAGAATGCACAGTTAATCCTATTTGGAGAGCTAAGCAAGTGGAAGCAGAGAGGGCACTTGGAATTACTACACTAACTTCTTTCCTAAACTACACATGGTTTTACAATCACTGTTGACCACTTGCTAAGAGAAAACAACTTCCTGCAATCAGGGCCAAAACTGAAATGGTCAAGATTCAAAAAGGCTAAAGCTACACTGGAGGGAACCATTTGCTCCCTGATAGCTCATTCTCTGGGGAATAACCTAGGGGTCGTGAATCACTGATGTCACTTGTGAAGTTTCATAGTAGAGTAGTGGTCAATGGAAGGCCTCAAAGTCATGAGCCTGATGTAGTTTAAAGTCCTGGCTTTGCCATTCACTAACTGATGTTGAACAAGTTATTTAACCTCTCTAAACCTCAGTGTCTTCATCTTAAGATGGAAATTACAATACCTCATATGATTGTGTTTAGATTTACAATGTGTATAACATTACTATATGCTTACTAGCACTGTGATGTTAGCTGCTAATATTACCAAAAGAAGTAACAAATGCAGAAGAGAGAAAACTATAGTTTATTTTGTCTTAGCAGATAGGACCTCCTAGTAAACTTTGGTCATAAGGGTTCTTTTATCCATCTTTATTTATTTACATAATCTTCTCTCCTGACTTGCCAATTCTCCTCACCCAAGATCCCCACAAATGTAGACAACATCCTATTTTATGGCAAGAGAGGAGTAGCTGAATGTCCCCATGTGGTTTAAGAATGTCTTTGGGTTTGTCACTTGTGTCACGGGGATTTTTCAAAAATGATTTCAGTATTGGTAAGGGGAATCTGGTTCGCAGGATTTTTATTTCTTATTTTTTTTAAGTTTTTAAAAATATTTTATTTTATATTTGCATGTGAGAGAGAGACAGAGAGAGAGCACAAGCAGGGGAGGGGCAGAGAGATGGAGACAGAATATGAAGCAGGTTCCAGGCTCGCTGTCAGCACAGAGCCTGATGCCAGGCTCAAACTCATGAGCAGTGAGTTCATGACCTGAACTGATGTTGTACACTTAACCAACTGAGCTACCCATGTACCTCACAGGACTTTTAAAGTCAGTATGCAGTGAGAAGGAATAGCAGTAGATATCGTCCCAGATACAGATCATGAGGTAAATGTGTTGGGAATTAGGGTCACAAGTAGAGGTAACAACAGGGTCAAGGAATGCTGTTCAGTTTGTAGGCATGGGGAAAGAAAGAAGCAGAGCTGGGCTGGGTCAGGAGAAGGGTTAAGGTCTAGAGAAAGATAAGAGGGGACAGAATTGAGACAGGAAGGAATTACCAGAAGATAGGTTGATAGAGGGGAGAGCAGATGAGAGAATGCATATTTCTCAAAGAAGGTAGTGGCTTCTCATCCTTACTCTCCGAAGATCAGCTAATGCAAGGAGAAGCAGTCTACATTGCACAGTAAATTGTGCTGGCCTGGATCTCACTGCCTTAGAGGAGATCATGAACAAAGATGCCTCCTATCAGCACTGGTTAGTGTCTGTCTGTCTCCTATCCCCTCCCCTCCCTCTCACACTTTCCCTTTCTCCCTCCTGGAATGTTTCAGTGTTTTTATTGAGCCTAGAAAACCCCCAGGAGAACCTCTAGCTATAGAAACAAGTAGAACTGAGCAGAGGCTGCCTTGCCAGGTGCATCTGGGCAGCTTGATCTGTGAGTGGCCCATTATACCCCTGTGTATCAATGAGCCACTCATTTACTCTGCTCTTTAAAGGTCTACAGACCGGGGCACCTGGGTAGTGCAGTCGGTTAAGCGTCTGACTTCAGCCAGGTCATGATCTCGCAGTCCGTGAGTTCGAGCCCTGCGTCAGGCTCTGGGCTGATGGCTCAGAGCCTGGAGCCTGTTTCCTATTCTGTGTCTCCCTCTCTCTCTGCCTCTCCCCCGTTCATGCTCTGTCTCTCTCTGTCTCAAAAATAAATAAACGTTGAAAAAAAAAATTTTAAAGGTCTACAGACCAACTTAAAACTTTTATATTGTCTCTTCTCTAGTCTTAACTCTATAAATTCAACATTAAGTTTATGATGTTGAAGTATACATCATTGCATTATGACTTGTCAAATTCATTCATTCTACCAATATGCAAATCCTAGTTATATACTATGACATTACTTTACTACTTGATAGCCGTATTTTCAAAGGCCTTTTGAAAACAAGTGTTTACTCTTTTTTTTTCTTTGAAAGAAATAAGGACAAACAGGGACCCTAGAGAGTAAAAGCTAGCCAAACCCTTTTCTAGGTGTATAATAGAAAACCCCCCTATGTGCAAGCTACTACTTCAGCTGAACATCAGTATTTTCCATTTAATGTTGACACTAAAAAGAAAGGACTTTTAAGGTTAATGTGGTTCTGCTGTTAGAAACTTCTTCCTACAGAAAACTTAAAGCACACTAAACTTCCTACAAACGTCTAATAGCTCATCACTGATGCTTGCTTTAGCTTCAAGATTAAAAGTGGTTTTGCCACCATTAGCAAGCAAATGAATCTCTCTAACTCGACCCTGTTAAAATAGGACACCACTTCTGTCAATATTTTGTTGTAGTAGGAAGAGAGGCTATTTTTTTTTCATTGATTTATTTATGTAGACAAAAATGGCACCTACTTCCTGTGTTAGTAGCTCTTCATCAGGGGAAAGAAGATATTTTTATTTTGTGTCACCTTGGGACATTTGGAAACACGTGAAGGCCCAAGTCACAGCAGTTTAAATATATTACTTAATTAGCAGGAAGTCTAAAGGTACAGGATCCAGAACAGGCTGGACTCAGCCATGTCATTACAAACTCTATTTTTTTTTCTGTCTTTCTGTCATCTCTGTGATCCTTGTTATGTTGACTTTTTAATCTTCTCATTTGTTTCTTCATGTCTGGGAGGTGGCTTCTGCAGATGCAGCATGAAATCAGTGCTCAGAAAGTAGAAGGAAGGGGTTGCCCTGAAATTCTGTTCTTGTAACTATCCCTCTTACACAGACACAAAAGTTGCCACAGAAGTCCTCCCAATAGACTCCTGTTTATGGTCCATTGTCCAAAACAGTGTGGAAAAAGAATTTTTTTTCTGCAGTTGGATTTCAATAGTTCCTTTTAGAGACAGAGAAGTACAAGGGGCTTGGCCACACTTTCCTATTTCCATTAGGCTCAGAGTTAGAAGGAGGGAAAGGCAGATGTACAGGCATTATAATTGGGTTTCCAGACTCAAGAGGTATGGAAACATGGTTAGTTGCTGGGCTCTCCATTTCCCAGAAAGTTGGGAAGTTCTGATTGGGTTCCAGCTCTTTGCAGTGGTCACTACCCCAGCTTCTCCTTCCCCAAATGTGGAGGACTCCCCCTCCTGCACTGAGCCAGTGTGGCCATCTCATTTACCCTTTCTGGACCTTCTGTGTTCTGTTAGCTAGAGGTGGTCACGTCTTGCCCAGGGCTGGCCAGAGAAAGAGTTCTGCTAGCAAAGAAAAAGGGAAATGGTGCCAGTGTCTGTCACGGTGTCCCTTTCACATTTTCTCTATTTCACACGATTTAGTTTGCTTTTAAATGGTTTCCTGCCACATTTACTTCATTGATGCTTACAGGCTGGCTCCTTTTATTTATCTGCTACAATTCCACTGGTGGGATCTTTTCTGAAAGACAAATCTGACTTCATCATTAGGTTTCTATTTCCTTACTGTGGCTTACAAGAGTGGTTATGATCTGGCCTTTGCACACACCTTTCCAGCATTTTCCCTTCCACACGGCCTGCTTTGTTATTGTGTTCTCTTTTGGCTGTATCTTTGTTCTATTGTCTGCCTAGAAAATATCTTCCCTCCTCACTTCCCTCTACTCCTTCTCACAGGACAGCTTCTTCTTGCCCTTCAAAACTTAATGCTTTGGGAAGCTTTCCTTAACGCCCTGCCCTCACTAAGCTCAAGAACTTTCTTCTGTCCTTCTGTAGCACCTCAGAGAGTTCTTATTGCTGCCTGTATCTCTGTATTTTGATTTACTTGTTTATATAGTCCATCTATCTTTGGTACCAGATTGAGCTTTGTGACATTAGGGACTGTCTGACTCATCCCTGAATAGCCTGTGACACATAGGAGATGCTCAAATTGTAGGTTTTCAATGGCAGAAAAGACAGTTAAGCTTGGTGGACAACAGAGTGGGGGGAACAGTACAAAGGATGATCTAATCCTGTTTCCTAGGAGGTCGGGATAAATTTGAGGTATTTCATTTTCTCTTGTTTCTCAGAGCTTTAACATTGTCAGACACTAGGAATGGATTGGGAGTAGAACATAGGTCCGGAGCAACGGAGTTTTACAAACAAGAGTTTATTTGGCGGAATGAACTCTGAACTATATAGAAAACTCACCGATAAAAAGCCAGTTTCACAACTACTGTACTTTGAAAATGACCCACTAAACTGTGTATGTAGACCTAGGCCCTGGTCCTCCCTGTCTTGTGCACCAGCTAGTTGCGTTAGCTACATCTTTAAATTCTAAGGACTGATAGCCGGTAATTCAGATGCACATAGGCAGTCCTTTATAAAGCATCACTTGATAAAAGCCCTAAGCAATCTACACAGCTAGGAATAAATCTTGTAAGGATTGTTTTGCCTAATCATTTTTACACCAAATCCTTGATTCTAATATTCTGTTACAGGTCACTCAACCCCAGTACCTTGATATGTAGGGACAAGAAAGTTTCTTTACTTCTGGATTTGAAAGGAAAACATGGGGATTGAGTCAAAATGGCTAATCTCATACTGAGAATGATGAATATTGAATATGTCACTTACCATACAATAGACATTTAAATATAGCAACCGTGACCACTGTAGGATGGAATTATGATACCAGACTTGGGTGATAAACCTAAACCAACCTTAGGAAGGAGGGATCCTTTGACCCCCCACCCCCACCCCAACCCTCCTAGGTACTACTGCTGCCTCTGTGTTACAGATACTTTGTCTCACATTGTCTGTGGGGATTGGACACCACAGTCATGTCATTACTTTCCTTAAAATCCTTACATCGGACACAATCAGGCCCCGTAGTTGGTCTAGTTAAAAAAACAAACAAATAAACAAAACCAAAAAAAAAAAAAGTTCGGTATCCAAATGATATATTTTAAATGTTTTAAAAATTGAAATAACAGGTGTCCATCTACTTTCTAGTTTTGTTTTGTTTTGAGTGGAGGGGGTCAAGGCCTTGTTCTGTGTGTGGAGCACTGTGTGATTTTCTGTGTTACCTTTCTTCCACAAACTTAGTAGGGCACCATCTAGTATTTCCAATTATCATTTCTTGAAAATGGCCAAAGAACTTTGTACTCAGATTGTTACAGAAGAGTTCAGCTCTTTCTGGATCTTTACAGTTTGACTATTGTGTCTCCAGCACCTAATCTGATAGCAGAATTTTCTTCTCTCCTATTTTGTGACTTGCTTTTATTTAGCCTTTTCGCAGAGCGTTCATCTCCTTCGGTTTAGCTCGTGGAGAAACCCTGGGTTTGTCTTGTCCTTGCATTTAATCAATTAACATTTAAATTATTTAGTGATGATAATGCACTGAACTGGCAGGAGGAGAAGTGTACAGAAACAGCAGACTGGCTTCTCTGGGGCATTTGACATGCCACAGCCATCTATCTGTGTGTTTTATAGAGGGAGAGCTGACTGTTTTCAAGCAGTCCTTGGCCTTACATCTGCACATGTTCAAAACTCACTTCACTTAATGCAGTCTCATTCAACTGTTTACTACCTTTATGTGCTCAACAAAATGCCCGCCTGTCTGTCTTTTCAACCCTGGCATTTTCTTTTGTCTTGCGTGGCTTTGCAGCATTCTTGCTTTAAAAGAAAAAGAAAACAAAAACAACAACAACAAAAAACAACACTCTGTCCAGCTATATTCTTTCTTATATAGAGCACTATTGAGGAGGATTATATAATCAACCCTTTTGGTAGGAGGAAGCATTTTGTGATAGGAGTCTGAAGTGGAGAATGGCCCTTGGAGGCATAGTACTGCCCTTCCCATTCACGTTCTTTGTCTCGGGCTCTGCTTCCAGGGGACCAACCCCGCCAAAGATGGGGATTTGTGGAGTGTTTCCAGGAGGAAAGTGTGAAGAAGTGTGGGAGCAGGATGGGGCAGGAAAAGGAGCTGAGCAGGGATGTGGCTTCATGTGAAGGCTCAGCCTCATTTGCTGGGAGGCTCTGGACCACAGAATGTTTCTTGCCTTGAAGCCACCACTGGGGCAGGGAGTAAGGGAAAGAATATAACTCCCAGAACCACAGATTTCATCACCTGAGGGCAATCCTCTGAAGAAGGTGGCAGTAGCTGAGCAATGTGTGCATGAAACCTGAACTAGTAGAAGTGATCATAGGGGATCTGGGCAGGAGATTAATGGTCTGCTAATATACAAAATATCCGATATTAAATGTGTGGCATTTCTAAAATAGTGACTTAAAAAAATTTTTTTTAATGTTTATTTATTTTTGAGAGAGGGAGACACAGAGTGCGTGAGTGAGGGAGGAGCAGAGGGAGACACAGAATCTGAAGCGGACTCCAGGCTCTGAGCTGTCAGCACAGAGCTGGACGCAGGGCTCTAACTCACGAACAGTGAAATCATGACCTGAGCCGAAGTCAGATGCCCGACAGACTGAGCCACCCAGGTGCTCCCAAATAGCAGCTTTTATTGGACCCGAATTATGAGCCTTCCTAGGTTTTCTTGGCTTTACCTATTTTCTGGGCTGTCCACTCGTTGCACAAAGAGAGCCCCCGCTCTAACATCACTGCCCCATTTCTAAATGTCAGCAGCTGTATCTGCCTTCCCGGGGGAAGGCTAACTTCTGTATGCCCACCACTGTACCCACCACAGTGTGAGTTTCAACAACCACAGTCCAGACGTGAGTCTCCAGGGGAAACTCACAGAAGCTGCGGTTTCCCCTGCCCTGTGTTCCCAGACTAGTGAGGTATGACGTCTGGCTTCCTTAGTGGCTGTCCTGAGGGACCAGGTGCACAACCAGAAGGAACATGGGAGTGAAAACCTCATGGGAAAACCCATAAGTGAGTTCCTTTTCTTCTTCTTCTCTGATGGATTGTCCTGAGGTGCTGTGATTCTGTAGAGGATGCCTGGAGATTGTCCCTTGTGACTGAGCAAGTGGCTCTGTTTTCTGTTCTCAAGCTGTGGTCAGCAAGACACGACAAGCAAGACAACTGTCACCCCCTATCTACCTTCCCTTCTTCCTAGTTTCACCTCCCTTTTCCTTCAGTCTTCCTGGCCTGCCACTGCCCCTCCACACCTCCCCCCCAAATGTACTAGTGTGCACCTTAACCCAGTTACAGAGACCTACTCCTCCATCCACAAAAACAACAAAACAGAAACCTAAACAGAGCCTGAAACCAAGCACCCCTAGAGATTCAAAGTTTCAACCCAATGTGTCCTCAAGGGGTGGATTTTCATTGTACAACATCAGGGGAGGTTTTTTTGAGTAAAGAGTGGGTAATACTAACACTGTTCTTTTGTTCTTGGTTCCATCTTAACAAAGTCAATCCTATTAAAATCTAAGTGGATGCTAAGGAGAAATCCCTAGGATGCTACAAAGAGTTTCCTTTTGTTATGACTTTCATGAATTGGCTCAGAGCCAAGAGCACTTTGAAGAGGCATTGAATTTAAAACCAATGCTGAGGAGTCTGTAGCACCCTGGAAGCGGCTTTTCCTGAAGGAATTCGTGAAGGGAACTGGCACAATGCAAGGGATGTAAAACATTCCTGTTTTTCAAAAAAAAAAAAAAAAAGAGCATTGGCTTGCGATGTGGCTCAGGTCCTATTTAGGCCAGCAGTTATGAGGCCAGGACTGGTCTTGAGTGTTACTGATGTGCAGGCTAGAGAGTCTGGCCTGAACACAAGTGAAGTTTGTCATTGTTGTCACAGTTAGTGCTGATGGCTGCAGTCAGTGTGGTCTGTAGCTGTCAAGATGGGTACAGGGGTAGTCGTTCCGTTCTCTTTGTTTTATGCTTGTAGAATGGCTTCAATTTTCTCTTCTGTCTGATTAGTCTTAGCATCTGGATTTCTTTTTGCCATGTTCCATTACAGAGGCTGCCTCTTTTTGCCATTCTCCCCCACATCTGGAATCCAGCCAAAACGTACCAGAACAAGATGCTTCTAACATTTGAGCCCTTTTGTAAGGATGCTGATTGCAACTTGGGTGACTTCAGTTTAATCCAAGGTGGAAGATTTCTGCTGCTTTTGGGGAAGGAAATAAATGTCTAAAAATAAAACTTGGGCATAAAAATAGGGCCAGATACTCATTAACTCCCTCACTTAGCTGAATGCTGAAATTATTTCAACAGAGCTAAATCAAGCATTTGTGTAGAAGGGGTTGAGTATGTTTTCTTTTTTTATTCATAGTACTTTATCTTAATGATAAATGGGTTACTGTCATTGTCATTTTATGCAAAAAGCATGAATTTAATAATTTTCAAGAGCCTAATTCTCAGCTCATGCTGACCCTTGAAGTGGAGGATTAGTGTTCACAGGGTTTTGAGAATGTATGTTGTGGGCTCTTATGGAAGAGGCTGGAGGGGCAGGCAGGGCTAGGAGCCAGAGTACACAAGGCTTGGTGGGCTAGGGTTAAAAATTTGGATCCAAGTATGGCGGGAAGCCACTGGAGAGATTTAATTAGGAGGATATCATAGAATGATTTATATTTTAAAAATATGACCCTTGGCTGCTGAATTGACAGTGGATTGTAAGGAGTAACCAGGCAGATATTTTAGATATCCAGGTAAGAGAGGATAGTGACTTTGGAAGAGATAGTAATAGCAGAGTTGGGTAAGTGCACAGATAATGGAGATTTATCGAATCCAATAGCAAAAACAACAACAACAACAAAAACCAAAAACCAAAAAACAAACAAAAAAACAAGACTGGCAGCACTTTTGGGTAATTTTGTTGTCTTGTTTGGGCTGAGGCAGGGAGCAATGGTAAAGGGAATAAGGCAAAAGTCAAGGGCTCATGTTGATTCTGTGCTGCCTATAAGGCATCTGTCAAATGGGCAGCTGAATATATGACCTTGATTCAGTAGATGCGTTTGAAAATCCTTCACATACAGATGACATTCAGAGCCATGGAATAGAAGAACTCACCTAGGGAGAGAGTGTAGAGAAAGTATAAGACTTGAGAACTTTCCATATTTTCACATAAATTGGGAAAGCAGAGGAGGAGGAGCAGTGAGGAAGGAAGAACCAGGAAAAAGAGTTGGGCTGGAAACAAGCCAAGAATCTTCCAGGAGGGAGGTAACTGCCAATTATGTTGAATGCTGCTCTAAGATTGGATAAGATGAGGACAAATTATATCCACTGTTTTTGGCAACATGGAAGCCTTTGGAGACACTGGTAGGGGCAGTTTATGGCATGTCACACAGACAGAGGCCAGAGTGGATTGAGGAGAGACAGTAAAGGGGAAATGAGGGTGGCTCTTTAAACAATTATTTCAAGAAGTTAATAAGAGCTAAGAGATAGGTAGGTAGCTAATCAAGAGCCAGAGGAGAATACAATGGTCTTTTTTAATGTTCTTACGCTAGAGCTTATTGGGGTATTTATACTCATGGTATTGATCTAATGAAGAGAGAGAACCTAATGATACAGTAAAGGAGGGGATATAATTGTAGGGACAAATTTCTTGAATGTAAAAAAATATGAGATACAGAGCAAAAGTGAAGGCTTTGGCTTTGTGTAAGAGGAGAAGGGGGGACAGAAAGAGAAGACACAGCTCTTAATGGGTTGGTTGAATTGATGTAGGGGGTGAGGGAGTATCCATAATAAATTATAATTCACGAAGCCAGAGCATCAGCTGAAAGAGACATGGGAAAAAGGGATGTTGGAAATTTCCAGAAAAGGTAGCAAATATTGGAGTCATTAGAAAGAATGAGAAAGTGAATCCAAACAGAGCGGACATAGGATGTCCCAAAGTTACATTAAGCAAGGTGGATTTGAGTTAATTATTACTTGGAAAGCAATAATTCTTAATTCTTTTTTTTTTAAGTAGCCTATAAAGGTAAAAAATATTACATATTTACATATGCTCATGCAGAAAATGAGTTTAGTGATTACTTGTAATCTTAGTATTCAGAAATAATCATTGTGCTACATCTTTTCATACATTATACATGCAAATACATCTACAGGAAAAATATACAAAGGCCTTATTTTCTTTTTTTTTTTAAATGTTTATTTATTTTGAGAGAGACAGATAGACAGCAGGAGAGGGGCAGAGAGAGAGAGATAATACCAAGCAGGCTCTGCACTGTCAGCACAGAGCCCCACCTGGGGCTTCATGCAGGGCTTGAACTCATGAACTGTGAGATCATGAGCTGGGGAAATCAAGAATCAGACGCTTAACCGACTGACCCACCCAGGTGCCCTAAAGGTCTTATTTTCATAACTAATACTATTTTACAAGTTTTTGCTTTGCCAAACATCTTATCTATTGCTCTAAGCTATTGGAGTGATAACTTTGTCATATAGTAAACATATTGTTTATTTGTATCTTAATATGTTCTTGTTGCTTTTCCAATTTTTATTTAGATCTATCTATATAAAAATTGTATAGTCCTGTTAAAAAAAGGCCCACATCTTAGTCTGTATACATGATTATTTTATTCTAGAATTTAAAATGCAAAGATGAAACTATAAATTATTCTATCAGGTTTTATTTTGATGTGATGAAGGAGTCAAATTATATTTTTTAAATTTATTTTGAGAGAGAGACTGACAGAACACACACAAGCAGGGGAGGGGCAGAGAGGAGAGACAGAATCCCAAGCAGGCTCTGTGCCATCAGCACACAGCCCCATGCAGGGCTCAAACCCACAAATCTGTAAGATCATGACCTGAGCTGAGATCAAGAGTTGGACACCCAACCGACTTTACCACCCAGGTACCCCTGAATTGTATTTTTTAGAATAGTTTTAATTATTATTTTTTTTAAAACAAAGTTTGCTTATTTTTGAGAGAGACAGAGAGAGGGAGAGAGAAAGCAGGGGAGGGGCAGAGAGAGGGAGACACAGAATCTGAAGCAGGCTCCAGGCTTTGAGCTTTCAGCACAGAGTCCAAAGCGGGGTGAGTCCAACTCACCAGCGGTCATCATGACCTGGGCTGAAGTCGGACACCTAACTGAGTGAGCCACCCAGGTTCCCCTAGAATAGTTTTAATTATTCTTAAAGCTCATATCCTACAACAAATTTATGACACAGCTTTTTTAATAGTATGACTCCCAAATGATTTCTTTAAAAATTTCCTTTAGAGGTTTTTTAAAACTAATTATATGCTATTCTTTAAACAAGCTATTTTTTTAGAGAGTAAAAATGATCTATAATCCTATCACCAGAGAAAATCAGTTATATTTTACTTACTTGAATTATATTGTATGTATACACTTTGCCATCTATATTTTCTTGTGTTTTGTGCTTTTTGAAACATTCATTGTAAACCATGATTTTAATGACTGCCTTATGATCTATACTATAACAAGAATGTTTCTAGATTTTGTTTTGTTTTCGTGTGTTATTATATTTTATTTTTTTATTTTTTTAAAAATTTTTTAATGTTTATTTTTGAAAGAGAGAGAGGGAGGCACAGAATTTGAAGCAGGCTCCAGGCTCTGAGCTGTTAGCACAGAGCCTGATTGCATGGTTCGAACTCATGAGTGGTGAGATCACGACCTGAGCCAAAGTCAGACCCTTAACCGACTGAGCCACACAGGCACCCCTGTTTTTGTATGTGATTATAAACAATACCATAGTTAACATCATTGGCATTAATGCTTAACTGAATTTGTTTTTAGTATTTTTACTGTAAAAGCAATGCATATCCATTGTAGAAAGCTTTAAACATAACAAAAACTGTTATCCAGAGAACCACTGTTGACCCTATACCAAATCTTTATTCACTCAACGGCCATTTCTCAGTGCCTACTATATGGTAGGCACTGCTTTAGATGTGATATCTGCTCTGCAGAGTTAACATCCTAGTGTGTATTTAGTGACAAGTCTGTCTCCTATGTGCAGAAATGGGTGTGCTTTTAAAAAGGGATTATGCTACTTACAAGTTACATTGTAATCTGATTTTTCTCCTGTAAAATTAGGAACTTCTTTCCACACCACTGAACCAACTATTACAATATTATCTTTAATGGCTGCAGAAGAATGATTTGTATGGATGTACCGTAGTTTATTTAACTGATCTCCGATAGTCAGACGCTTTCTTTTCCTATTCCTGCTGGCCTTTGAAATCCCTAACATGCATATTTTGCTTGTCTTTGATAGTGTAATTAGTATGACCTCCACACGACATGAAGGCACAGGCAGTGCTATCTGTCATCCTCATCCTTGTACCACCTCTAAGTGGATTTCACGGTGAGTTCCTTTATAATGTAACCAAGTGTTAGTTATTTGTACAACTAGATAGGAACGTGAGCACACAATGCAAGGTGATGGTTTCCTCTGTTGCCATAGCGTTGTGAACCTTTCTAAAAGATCACTTAAAGAGAAATAGGAAACAGACTGGAGATCCTGGATGAAGATTAAAAATGATATTTTCTCCTGTCTACTCTAAGGCTTTTTCTGTTATCTGCTACCAGATATAAAATCACTAGAAAGGCAAGTTTGATTGACTGATGATTGATTTTTTTTTTTTTCAAGGGTAAGCTTGGTACTTAGCACTTAACAGCAGGCATTATCCACTTTTCTTGGTCCTGTCATGGGCATTTTTAAATTATCCAATGAAATATTAGAGGTGTTTAGTAGGACAATTTGGGAGGTTGACATAAACCACTCCTTTTCTTTCCCATCTTTCCATGTCTTTCTCTCAGCATAATACCACCACATCCCTCTAGCTCTTTGTACAGAAATAAACTAAATCTGAGGGAGAGAAGTGGGACATAGCGGAGTAGAAGGAGCCCCAGAAAAGGCAGAGGAAAAAGACTGTGACAAGGCCACATGAGCACTCAATTCTCCTGTCTTGGGTAGTCTTGGCCAAGGTCCAAAGGAGTTTACTCCATTGTCTCTACAGCCCTAATTTCCTAAAATCCATAGATAGGGTACACGATCTACCTACAATGTTTTGTGAATTAGTCAAAGAAGCTGGATGCTACCTTCAAGGATTATGGAATGGCTAAATATATTTTCTTTACGAAAACCTTGCTTGTTTTTCTGAATCCATCTGCTTTTCAAAGTCAACTTCTGAAATTAATAGTAAAAAAACTATATGTATAAATATATAGCTCAGGATGATTGGACTTCCACATTTATATCTAGGATGCTATTCCATAGGGACATTTCATTTGACACATATGACCTCCTGAGAGGTGCCCTAAAGCCAAAATAAATGAGTCCCTTCATTTCCCCTTTTGGACCCCTCCTGCCCATGTGCTCCCTTGCTTGAGATTAAGGTCTGCATATTCCTAACAGATTTCCAAATCCAGCATTGTCTTCTACACACTCCAAATATTTCCTAATGAAACCAAGTTAAGTTTGTTCTATTTGTTTAGGGCCTGCTGACTCTAGCTAGCTGAATAAATGGTTTTGTTGTTATTGTAGTAGGTATTAGAAGTAAATGGGTTCATGAAATAAAAGTCAACAGGACTCTTGCATATATAATATACAATTGCAGAAACTCTAACACTAGCTTTGTGACTCGTTTCTAGTAATCAGACTAGCAAGGTTTTTGATGGTATTGTCTTAATTGGCAGGCTGCTGACCGAGGATAATTCTTCTAGGTGGTTCTGATATAGCCCTTGATAAGCACCCATCGCTAATTCTCCTCATAACTGCTCTTGATTTTTAGTTACATTGCTTTTGTCTTCCTCAAATCTTGATAATATTGAGGAAAAGCAAATTGCCATTGGAGGACTTGGTGAAGATGTAATTCTCCCTTGCTTATTTAAGAGTGCGCCTGAAGTAGTAGTTCATTGGAAGAATCAAGAGAGCTATGTGCACTCATACTACAAAGACCATGACTGGAAAGGCAAGATCACAGATACACAAACAGAACATCCCTCTTTCATAGTGAAATGGAAATGCCTCCTTATCATTTAGAAGATTAAGCCTTCCGGATGAAGGAATTTACATATGCTATGTGGGAACAGCATCTAGAAACATCATAAACAAAGTGGTACTAAAGATGGGAGGTAAGTATGCATGGAAGGCTTTATAAAACATAGCAATAATATCATTCCATGTTTTTCTAAAATATCTCTTTCTTAATTGAATATGCTATGGACTACCTCACAAGTCAATACAAATCTACCTCATGTTTTAAATGCATGGTATCTCATAGTATAGACATGCTATAACTGATACATCCATTCCTCTACTGGTAGATATTCCAGTGTTTTACATGACAGGTGTTGTGATGAGCATTCTTGTATTTAATAGTGGGAAATGATTTGAAAGAAAAAGTATCAGAAAATTTTAATATATTACTTTGACCCGTTAGTCTTATTAGCATTTAATAGTATCAATCTTAATTTCTGCCCATATGCTATCTTTTAAAATGTTGAATTACTGGCTTAATTTTTGTTTTTTAAGTTTAATATTGTATGCTTTCCTCCTGTCTATATTAACTATATTTATTTATTGGGGGGAGGGGCATTTTCTGGCAGGTTGTTTTATCCAGCGCTTGTTTCTTTTCCCTCTGTCTCATTTAGCTGCTTCAGATCTTGACTCAGAAATCTAAGAATCATGTGTAAACAAAGAATCAAACAGGCTCTGGGTTATTACCTGAAGAGGGCATAGTGCTGCATGAGCTCTAGTTTATATTGGTTGCTCACTGAGGTCATTAGATTTCTATCTAGAATTCTTGCTAGAGAACGAAGATTGCTAGTTGCTAAGTATCTGCACATGCTTTTTTCTTTCACTTGTAGATAACCAGACTGTATCTTAAGTTTCTACAGAGTTTTTGTTTTGTTTTTCCTTTTGTAACTGCCAAGTTTTTCTCATAAAGCTTAGCTCTTCGTTTTATGGGTATTAAAATAATAAGTGTTCTGCACAGATGACTTAAAAAGAAACTGATGCCAGTCCCTCACATGCCCTTCTATCTCCCTCCTAGCTTTCATCACACCTGTGATAAAGTATGAAAAGAGGAACAGAGATAGCTTCTTAATATGCAGTGTGTGAAGTGTTTATCTTCATCCACTTATCACATGGAAAATGGACAATACACCCACCTCTGAAAGCAATATGGAAGAAACTGAGTCTTTGGGTTTTTATATAAATAGTATGATAAATATTACAGGATCAAATTTATCTTATGAATGTGCTACTGAAAACTCATTGCCGAAACAAACATGGACTGGGGATTGACAATGAAAGGTAGGCTCCATGGGGCTTTCTGTGTGCATGTGCTATGTCCGAGGTTGGGAGGGAATTAGGATTGATTTACAGGGAAAGAAGAGAGCACAAAAGAAAGAAAATGTATCTGCACCAGTTAGAGGACCAAAACAACAGTCCCAGGTCTGATATATACTGGCTTTGTTATCTTAAGCAACCATTTTTAGCTCTAAGCACTAGCTCCACATTGGTAAGACAGAAGTAATTCTACCTGTTAGGTGTTTGTGTTGAAGGAAAACATTTTTAAAATGGAAAGTAGCAAATATACTCATGAATATTATATTTCTCTATGATTTGTCCTCTAAATAGGATTTCCTACCTGCATTGCACTTCAAAAGATGAGAGGATACTTGCCTATTAAGTTACAATCTGTGATGTTTGCCATTCTTTCCACTAAACAAAAATTAATTAGTATTGCCTCTGTTTATTCTCTTTACATAGTATTATCCTATTAAGCTTTATCAACAGCACTATCATAGCGTGAACAGTTCTTGATACTCTTTCCTCTTATTTATTTGAAAAAATCTAAATTTTGACCAATCTCTAAATCTACTATAATCTACTCTAATAACCTACTATTTAAGAGAAAGAGAAATTAATTTGATATTTCTTATCCAATCTAAGGAAAATTGTTTTATATTTTAGAAGCAAAGCAAAATTTCTTTAGTAAATCTCCATTATATGGAGAAGGTAAAGGTTAGCTGCTCTCCTTTTTGGGCTTCTTTCCTGAGTCTCGTATTCTCCAAGTGCTTGCCAAGAAGACCCTGAATTATGAGTGATTCACCAACTTTACATAATTTCAGCATTGAAGGCAGGGACACCCAGTATTCACTTTTCCAGGCAGTAATGGGAATATGGAAAAGTGTTGAAAATGTTGATGTTAAATTGTAAATACTTTCTATGGAAAATTGTATTTTCTCACATTTATTCAGAATTGAGTATGCAGAAGCATCTACAGTTTCTTAAGCTCAGTGCTATTTCCTCTTGTTGAGGATTTTTTTATCTGCCAAGTTTGTTGCTCTCAGACTGTGAACTTAAGAATGGGGGCTTCTGGGTGGCTCAGTCGGTTAAGCATCTGACTTCGGCTCAGGTCATGATCTCACAGTTTGTGGGTTTGAGCCCCGCATCAGGCTCTGTACTGAATGCTTGCTCAGAGCCTGGAGCCTGCTTCAGATTCTGTGTCCCCTCTCTCTGCCCCTCCCTGCTAGCACTCTGTCTTATTCTCTCAAAAATAAATAAATGTAATTTAAAAAAATTAAAAAAAAAAAAGAATGTGGACTCTTACTCATTTCTGGATCCACAGCATCTAGTAAAAACATGTAAAAATTAAACTAGGAAGACAGCATAGCAAAGGGAGCAATTAATTCTGTTTACTATGATTGGATATAAATGGCATTGGATTGGATATAAATGGCGTTGTTAGAGAATATATGCTTAAGGAGTTTGCATAGGGCAGAAGTTTAAAAGAAAATTAGGAATTTCCAGAGGACATAGGCATTCCAGGTTAAAAACCACAAAAGCACAAAGGAGTAAATATTGCCTGAATTTGTAGAAGTATAAGTGGTTGAGGGTAAAGCTAAAGTAGCAATAGATAAGCCTGGAGAGGGAGGCAAAAATCAGATGAAAGGCCTTGGTCTCGCTAAGTAGCTTGACCAGGGTCCCGGAGGAAGGAAGTATGGAGCCAAAGAAGGATTTGAGGCATCAAAGAGACCCAGATTTGCATTTTAGATGGCTCACTTTGGCATCAGTCTCTTGCAGGTGGAGTGTGAAGTAAGTCTAGAGCCTAGGGAGAGAATTCATGGTAATCCACAGAGGTCAGCTACCAAACTGCAGAATAGGAAGGACAAGATGCAGCTAGATTGGAGGGGCAAGCCAAGCACACCTAGCATAGTCTCTGCTCTAACAGAGCTCAGTCCAGTGGGGGCTTACCTCCACATAGCTGGAAATATACTATTAATGTGCAGGAAAAGGGACTTTGTGCAGAAAGAGCAATTAAGAAGTGGTTGAGACCACACAAGTAACAGAGACTACTAGGGAGTAGATAGTGACAAGAGGGGAGTTCTGGGGAATACCAGCATTTTAGGTGTCAACAGAAGAACATTGAGTTTGAAAGGCTGGTGGCAACATTCTTGAGCGCTCACTATAGGGCTATAGGAGTTTGGAAACAAGGAGTGAAACCTCTCTAGCTGGCCCAGGTTTAGGTCTCCTCAAAAGTCTAAACTTAACCTTGGGAAGTGTTAAAATGATGGTAACACAGCTTTTCTTCCAAGAAATGCATTTCCAAAGATATTTCTCAAAGCATTTCCAAGTGTAACTTAGAAAATTCATTTGAAAATTGTATTTTCATTGATGTTTCCTTTTCTATCCTGTTATTAGATGACCTTCATAAAATGCAGGGTGAAAATGTTGCACTCTCATGTAAACTTGTGAACAGTATTTTTTTTTTTTTTACTGAACCCAGATTTTTTTTTATTAAAAAAAAATTTTTTTTAACGTTTATTTATTTTTGAGACATAGAGGGACAGAGCATGAACAGGGGAGGGTCAGAGAGAGAGAGGGAGACACAGAATCTGAAACAGGCTCCAGGTTCTGAGCTGTCAGCACAGAGCCCGATGCAGGGCTTGAACTCACGAACCGTGAGATCATGACCTGAGCCGAAGTCGGACGCTTAACCGACTGAGCCACCCAGGCGCCCCTGAACCAAGATTTCATAGTCACTTGGTCCAAAGTGGAAAAGGAGATCTCCTCCATCCTGGCTCACTTTCTGAGCTCCTCACAAGATAACAACTATCAGTGAACCCTGACTTTCATGGAACAAAGACCTAAAAAAACAAAGTGACTTCTCTTTGACTTTGAAGGATCTTAGTCTTTCAGACAGTGAGGAATACCTAGGCAATATTTCTTCAAGCAAATATAGCTTACTCACCATCCAAATGCTGCATGTTGTAGGTAAGTTACAAGTAGGGTTGGGTAACAGATTTTGGCTATAGCAATAGAGATTGTGAATATCAAACAGGGAAATTAGGTTGGCATTTAAAGAATAATTTTGATAAGTATTCTTGAAAATGTTATCTATAGGGATACTTCTGGCCAAGATACTTATTTAAAACTCACAAAGTCCTGCATTGAAAAAAATTTTTTTTTCTCCCAGAAGATTCCTCTTCATGGTTTCAGGGCTTCAGAAATGTAGAGGGAATTTACATGATTTGGTGAGTCTGTGGTCTTAACATCCTCAATTTCTGCTTACTACTGTGCTTAACCTGTGCTTTAGGGCCTGGAATTTGGGGAGTTGAGGCTTCAGGCACAGTAAGAAGTTAGAACTGGGGCTCTGGTAGATGCAGGGGAAGCATGATCTGTGAACCTGGTGGAAACAGTCACCAAGGGACGTTGGAAGCAGTAAGTGATGCCCGATTCAGCTTATTTTTTTTTTTTTTTTACCTCTACTGATAGTTAACTGCCAAAAATATTTATGGAGAGTGGACTAGAGATATTTTAGAGTCATGGCATATGCACCCATGAAGTTGACTTTCTAAGTGTATTGGTTGATCCCCTTACCCTTAAGCTATCAACGTGATGTCGTAGGAAACCATGGCAGCTCTGTATTATGTATTAAAGATACTTGAGTCAGTTGAATATTTGTTTTAAAAACATTTATATCATTCTAGTTGTGAAAATTAGGAGGAATAACAGATTTAGAGATAAGAACACAGATTTGTCCTTAGGTCAAGTAGTCCTCAAACAGAAGCTTCTAGACACTGAGGGACAATACTCCCTTTGTGCAGAGCTGTCATTTTGAGAATGCTGAAAAGTGGAGTGCATTTGAAGCTCCTATTTTTCTCCAAAATAAGAATGTTAGTTTTATGTAAAATACAGTTAAGATTTCATTCTGTTTTTAAAATGTTGCCTCATTTTGGAGTGTGGGGGAAAAAACAGGAAGATATGGTCTGAAGACCACGTATGACCCATCTTTCTAATCAGAGGTCTAATCTTTAGTTTACACAAAGCAAAACATCAGGACCATTCCATCTTTGACAAAAGAAGCTTTTCAGAGCCTCTCATTCCCACCCAGGAAGAGGTGTGTAATGGGAGCCACCCCCACAGGGCAAACACCACTCATATCCTCAACATCACTCTTTCAAGGCAACTTGGTTTTCTGTTCTCAATTGCAATTTTCTACTTGTTATCTTGCCCAGGAGATGCTGCAACATTTGAAAAGGAAGCCCAGATTTGGGGGCAGAGGGGTTATGGATCTACTCCATAAAAGTTGCATGGAATTGAATGGAATTTAATAATTCTTGCTAAGTTTTGTGGAATCACTATGTGATGTTAGGCAAATTTCTTTACAGATGGGAGAAGCGAGGGTCATGAGTAAAGTAAGGAAATTCTATACCTTGCAAGACTTTCTTCAGGAGGAAAAGTGTGCATATGGAAACACTTTTGAAAGTCAACATTTCTACTTAATTGCTCACCCTCTATATGGGTATAGAATTTCAGAATGACACAAATATATAGAGAGATTAATGTTTTAGTGATTGCAGGACATTACTTTATTAATAAAGAGTATGTTCATAAAAATAGGCATCTGTTATATAGAGCTATTCATTTTAAAGAATAGCTATAAACATTTTTTTCCACCTTGAATTGGCCTATGTGCTCTAATGCTTGCCCCCACTCTGTGGCAGAACATAGATCACAAGATTAGCAGGTAACTTAAGGTCTCCAAGTTTCTGCCTTCTGGGTCCTACTTCTTTTAATACTAATTACAATTATAGTTCCAACAACGATGCTGAAAAAACTCTGGCTACTCCAATGATTCTGAGGGGCATCAAGCACTCTCTTGGTCACCTCTCACTCAAGACCATGGCTCCCACACCACTCTGCTCATCACCTCTGTACTTACCCCTGTTCCTCTATGCCCCTGTCTTCTCCAAGCCAAGGGTGAACTCTGCCCTCCCTTCATCCTCCAAGGAGAATGCTGGGCTGAGGTTAGTCTGTAGTCATAATTATCCCTTTGTTAATTCTCTTCACAATATAAAAAATAGAAACTCACAGTGCATAATAGACTCACTGCTTTTTAAGTTTGCAGACTTTTTCTCCTCTGACACCCACTCCCTACTAAGCCCCAAATTGGTTAATATTCCTGCTTATGCAGGTTTCCCACAGTAAAGCCATTGAGACTGTGAGGTATTTATGCTCATGAATGCAGAAATAACTAGTTTTTAAAATAGTAAATGTTTCCTTTGGTAATTTTTCTTCCAGTTTATAGACTTTTTGTTTTATTTAGAACAGAGTCAAAAAGGAATTACCTGGATAATTATCCTGTCTCGGGTGCCTTTGGTTTTGCATGTTCCTTATTAAGTCAATAAGTTGCATCCATTTCAGTGGAGATAGGTGTCTCATGGGGAATTTGGGCTTTGTTCCCTGGGTGTTGAGTAGAGGTGTATCAAGCAGCTAACCCCACACAGCTGCTGGGCTTGTAAACAGACTTGAATCTTCTGGATATTCATTTGCAAAATTTATCAGCAACCTTTCTAAATGCTCCCACATTTCCATCTAACTATCCTACTTTTTTAGTTTATCCTGAGTTAAATGGTCAACAATATAACAAGCTATATACACGCACATGCATTGTAGCACACTGAAAAAATTTAAATCTGGCACTAATACACAAAATGATCAAATTTATCTTGCATTGAAAAATAGCTGGAATGAAATAAACCCAGACTTTAAAATGGATGCCTTTGGAGAGAGTTTGCCCCCTCTGTCTGGACTTGCTTTAGTCCTTGTACTGTTTTCTTTTTCCTTGAGCTTTGTCTATGGTGCTACTTCTTTGTTCTTTATAGGCCATTTTATTTTAATCCTTGTTAAATTTGTAAAAAAAACTTTTTCTAGATTTTCTGGGACAAACCTGTGTTACTTACAGTACTTTTATTACTTATGGTAATTTAAAATTATACATTAAGATGCCATGGTCACAGGACTTCTTAGAAGACTTTGCTCTTATTGACAGAATTAGATCCAGGAAAAATTTAGATGTAGTTATTTCCACATTTTATAGACCAGGAAACTGGAATCCAAGTGGTTAGGGACAAGAAACAGTTTCATGTACACCACTTACGATGACACAGCTAACTAGTGGCAGAGGTAGGTCTAGGCTCCAAGTAGCTCTCTTACTCCATAACCTTTCTGAGAAGACCGAGTGTCCTGGGAGGCTGAGATATAGCTCATGTCCCTTCCTCTGGTTGATAATTGCCTTTTGCCCCTAATGAAGTTAGGGGATTTGGTCATAGCAGACACCATTATTGAAGGTAAGGTTTTTAAGGGTGATACAAATCTACACCTTTGATTGTTTGTACTAATCCGCAGACTAGTCCTGCTTATTTGTTCCTCCTGTCCCTCAGCTGGCCGGAAGTAAACAAAATCAGAAATTCTGGACAAGTCTAGTTTGTCCCCCAGAAGCAACCTCTGACCTGATACAATGACGGTTGTGACTAAATTAGGGTTCAAATTATAGAACAGAGGGACACTACATACTGCTCAAGAATGACATTTTAGTTTCTATTTTGGAAATGTGCAAAAGTCAAGTCCCAACAGAAAACACCTGGCATACCCAAAATTGTACAAAGGGGAACACAAAAGATAGTACATTTCCCCAGAACTGGGAGCAGCTGATTTGATAGCAAATATAAGCTTGAAGGGACAAGGAGAGGGTGCAGTTCCCAAAACCCAGAAGCAGAGAGTCATGTAAAATCTGATGCCTTATAGGGAGAATGACTTTTAGTTGAAGGACACAGACCAAGAAGACCTTACAAGGAAAGAGCTGGAAGAATAAATACGTGCATTTGCCCTTTCCTCTCTCTGGTCTCCACCTCAACTGGAGGCCAGAGGGAAGACTTTTGAAGGAACCTACTCAGGTAAGCATCCCAGGGCAGAGACAGGAGGCTGGGTTCTGATTCTGGAGGAGCAGTCAGGAGATAAGAGCAAAAACAATGTCAGGGTATTGGCTACTTAAAAAAATAATGTTCTACAGTTCTGTAGTTAGGTAGGCTGAAAATATATTTCAAGCTGTTGCACTAATGGCCCCTAAACCTTGGTTGTAGTTTCATAGGACCATGGTTCATGTTTTTCTTCTTTAAATTCCCTTTTCTAGTACTGTTTTAAAATGTCCTTAGTCTAGGATAAGTATAAATTATCCCAGATTTTAGCGAGACACAAAAGGAAGGCCTTACAATGTTGTTGTATCCCTTTTCCTTTGCCATCGCTCTGGGTTTAACCATCATCTCTTTGGCTGTTATTTTCCATTGTTAACAGTAGGAATCAGGCCAACAATCCTAAAGAGCCAGGAATTCCTGGCCTGGTTGAACAGCCTTTATCCCTGCTTTGGAGCACCTGAATCGGCCATAAGAATTTATTGCTATTTGTAGATGAAGAAGTATTTCTACACTGAATGCATTTTTAATGCTGTTTGTTGGAAGAAAGATATGAAAGGGGGAGTGACTAAGGTGAGTGAATCTAATAACGTAATTGTACTGAGGTAGGAATAAGAAAGAAGCTGAGCATTTGCAAAGAGATTTTTTTTTAATTTCTCTTTTTTCCTGTAGAAAGGTATTCTGTCTCTACTGATGAGAGAGCCAACACTGCTAATGACACAGAAGAAAACAGGTAAAATCTTTCCTTTATCAAACCTTATAGTATAAGAATGCTACTGTGAAAAAGTGATTGACATATCATCAGAGGGGAAAAAAGGGTGAGAGGGATCATAGGATAACTCAACAGGAAAAAAATAAAATTAGGACTTTTTCCAATGTCTATAATTAAACAGGCGCTACTTAAATAAGTGGCTGCTCTTCTCACTTCCTACTGTTATTTATAGAGATCTCCAATGGCACTATGCTTATGATGATGCACCAATGTATTTATTCTTCCAATGGAAGTATGGGACTGAATAGAAGCCGAAAGAAATACAAAGTAGAGAAAAGCAGATGACAGTTTCTGCCCAGATTC
Source organism: Prionailurus bengalensis (assembly GCF_016509475.1). Classification (NCBI taxonomy): domain Eukaryota; kingdom Metazoa; phylum Chordata; class Mammalia; order Carnivora; family Felidae; genus Prionailurus; species Prionailurus bengalensis. The sequence continues at coordinate 55,584,443 of NC_057350.1, forward strand.
AGGTGGCTGGGAATCCATACTTTTCCAGCCACTTCTAGGCTCCTTGGGGACTGAATTTACTTACAAATTATAGTTTGATTGCAAATTCAGTTGTTTAAAGTGGAGTTTAAATTTTTTGCTGCTGCACACCTTTTAGGAGTCCATTAATCATAATATAAATGAGAGCAAAGAGTGAGGTAAACTCGCTTTTCTACTGGTTAAAAACTCAGGAACTAATCTAGGAGGGAGATTGAAATTGAGACTTCATAACTACTTACAACTGTCTCATGGATCCCTCATTACAGATGCAAACAATAGCTCTAGAGCTCCCCTCTCCCAACAATCAAGACAAAACAGTACCATCATTAAATGCTCAAGATAAAAATGGTTATTCTGACATGAACAATGGCCACATAAAGTCCCATTTTTCTTGGTTCTAGGCCCTTTCAAAACACCCAGACAGTATAGGAAATGAAGCAGAACTGTGGTAACACATGACGAGCATCCTTAATATCCAGTGACTTCACTTATTCTTTCTTTACTGCAATTCCAGATATGGCTCATCATGGCCCAGTAATTCTACCATTGGAAAGACTTCCCAACTACCATTGGAAAGACTGGCAAGACTTGTCTTTGACAAGATTACATTTACTTTTCAAGTCCTAACCATCACTCACTGACTCCCTACCTGCATCAAGATTATGAATGCCTGGATGCCAAGGATTCCAATTCAAACTTAGAACTTTCTCATTCATTGACATCCCTGCTGCAATCAGCCACAGTGAGACTCCCATCAAGATCTTGGAAGAAATTATCACTAAGTGTTGATTCAAAATCTGATCAACTAATGATCTGATCAACATAGAAGCAGAAATTACCTTAGTGAAAAGGTGAAAAACCAGGGCAATTGATATGCTAAGGTACTGTACTCCAGTTTTCTATGAATAGTTAATATCAGTTTAACCAACTAAATTTAGTATGATGAGTCTTAGGGACTCCAAAGTCTAAAAATGTCAGTATCTTCAAGATTGCCTAGAGCAAAGGGCCCTATCAACTCAAGAATTGACATCTCTGAGGCTGGGTTATACCTTCCAACACCAGGTTTGCATAGCTGAGTGACATTAGCTATGAAGATAATTTGATTCACTCTTCTGGCTCAGTTGTCATATTGTTAATCAGCCTTATAATAAATTTATATTTCCACATAAATTTTTATACAAAGACAGAATGGATAGCGCAGTTGACTTGATCGCTTCCTTTTAATTTTAATCAGTTTATAAGAAAGAAAAAAATCTAATCAGGATTTTTGTTACTTAATCAAGTTTTGACCCTATAGTTTAAAGGAGAAAATCAACCTTGAATTGTATGTTAATGCTACCTGGTCCAATTTTCTCTAAGTGTTTGCTCCAATGTTATGACAGGTACTCATCATAAACTATAAAGTATTAACATCATTATACACAAAAACTTTGTCAGTAGAAAATGCTCAGAACTACTATCCTCTCCTTACAGTGATGAGGAGGGACAAATTGAAAGACTAAAGTCAACAAATTCAGGGTGGCAGACAACAATGAACTTGGGTCCTTCAATGCTGGTGAGCCTCTAAATTAATCTTGGAGCCACCTGTATGAGTCAGGGTTGGGTCAGAGAGGCACACTGCTGAGAATGCTAGAATAAAGATTTATTATATAGAATCAACCTTACACAAGTCTGGGCATTTGTAAAGAAGTCCATGTCATGCTGTCCTCTCCGCATCTGGGGATGTACCTTAGGTAGCTGTAGGTCAGCTGTGCTAGTGGTCAGCAAGGAGAGCTGGTTGTGGAGTGACGATGAAGTGAAATCCATAAGAAGAAACTGGAATTCATGCCTCTCAGGGCCTCCAAAGGCAATGACAAGGGTGACCTGCAAGAGAAGCTGGTGCCCAGTACCATGGAGCCACACACACACCTAGCTAGGACTCTGAAGCTGAAGGAGGGAGTTTCAGTGCCAGCTCACTCTTTTGGCCTGGGGTAGTATTTGCCAGCTATCACAGTGCCTGGGGCCATACCATGAGCTTAACAGCATAAAATGAACAGCTGCATCTCTACCGCTCCCTCTCAAATGTGGTGAAAATTTCTCTTGTGACCAACTCCAGTCCAGAACAAACAGAGAAAGGAAATCCAGGAAATGTACCTCTCGCTTAGCTACATTGGCACAATACAAAGCCAGCATTCCCCCTAACACTAAACTGATCATCTTATATGAGAAGCTGTTTCAGTGTTGAAAAATGCACAGGCATGTAGTCCACCCAGGTATAGATTAGGAGGATTCTTATCTACAAGTTCTAAGTACCTGTGACTATATGTAAATTACAGTGTTAAGAGAAAAGTTGATCAACTCCCACCATTAGTGGCTAAAAATATACTTATTGTTGGAGGAGTCCAGCAAAACTCATTAACTTCAGTAATAACAATTTACTAACATACCCTAGGCCTCATCGTCCATGTCTTCCATAAATATTTTGCATTAAAAGGCAATAGGTATTTTTTTAACTTGAGAATTTAAAAGACTCTTTTATCTTTTATGTAAAATGTTTACTTGTATTTGAGGACCAAAAAAATCCCCATTAACCTGGGAAGCAAGGATACTCTATTACATTTTCTAATCACCTTGTTTAAACTGCTTTTCACACCACATAAACATGCTTTTTTTAATGCTTGTTTCAAATGCAACTTAAGTTTTCAGCAATCAAATGGTACCATCCTTGGACTTGTCCAACTTCTGTTTTTCATAAGCAAGGACTGCTTATTCTTCATGAGCCTGAAAAACAATATGAGTGTGTTCTGTGAATTCCTGTGACTTTCATCAGTGGCACACACACCCAGAACCAAGCCCAGTCCCTTCCAGAGTAAGCAGACCTCAGCCAACTCCTCATTAGCTTCAAAGGGATACGGGGAATTGAGGCAATTATGTGCATTACACAAAGCAGACACAGGTAATTCATCTGAAGGACGTGCTTGGGTACTCTCAATTTTCTGCCTGCCAAGCCTTGCCAGTGAAGGCAGCGCCCTCTACAAAAGAAAAGGAAAGGCTGTGGCCATATTACCACTGGCTCCATAGCTGGGACACACAATTCTATCAGAAAACGTTTTCACTTGGTTTATGACAGTTGAGAGATTTTCAGGCTTTCCTTCTATAAATGGGAAACAATTAGTCATTGCACTGCCAAGGATGGTTTTCCTATTCATCTTGGGCCTCTCAGAAGCAATTTCTGCTTCACTCATTTTATTCTTTGTTGGAAACAACTGTGACAAAGTCGAATACATTACATGTTTTGCAGCCCTTTTGACCTCCTACAGCTGAGTGCAAATGTAGCCTGTGTGAGGCATTTCCCCAAACAAAACTATTATGTGCAGTTGAGAGGCAGGCATATTGGTTTATATGCACCCAAAACCAATGCCATGACCCTCTCAAATTGTGGCCAGAGTTCAAACCACTCAAGTGGACCTTTGCACATAGGCCTTATCCCTAAGACAACTATTCAAGCATCAATAAGAAATTTCTGGAGTGTGCCAATGACCCATGCTTCTCATATTTAGATCTAAACCTATTCAGTACAACCAACTTTTAGATTCTCCTTCAAAAGAGATTATTTTGACCTCCTTCCAGGTAGTATTTATTATGGACAACCCTATTTACTTATCCTGCAGAGTTATTAGTAATTCATTTATAAGAAGACCAGGCAGGTACCAAATTTTTAAAAATGGTGGCTCTCTGTGCTAGAGACTGCTAAGTGTTTTATAAGCATTCCATAAAGGACAGCTAATGTCTTATCTAATGTTCTTTAGTTCATTTCTCCTAAAGCTAGACCTTATTTAAACACCCTGTGTTCCTGGAAAATCTAATAAGAAAGCTGAGCTTCCTATGGTCTCAATGTTAGTATAACCCCAAAATTCATATGTTGAAATCTCAATCCCCATAGTGACGATGTTAGGAGGTGGGGCTTTAAGTATGAGGGTGGAGTTCTCATGAATGGAATCAGTGCCTTATAAAAAAAAATCCCCAGAAAGCTCCCCCCCACACCCCCCACTCTTTCACTATGTGAGGACACATTGAGAAAAGGGCTATGAGGAAGTGGCCCTCACCAGATACTGAATCTGCCAGCACCATGATCCTGGACTTCCCAGCCTAAAGAACTGTGAGAAATGTTTGTTGTTTATAAGCCACCCAGGTTCTGGCATTCTGTTATAGTAACCTGAACACACCCGGACAAGCCCACTGTTCAATGGTCTTTGTCATGCTGCTACTTTGCTGGTAAAGTTAGGGTAGTGCCCGTACCATGGGATCAGAATAGTAGTGTCATAACTCACAGATATGGAAATATCCTTTCTCCTTGCTTTAGGACAGAACCAAGAGTAAAGCTAGAAAAGACAAGTGCATTTATTCTCCACTGCCTCAACTTTAAACCTCACCCCCCAGGTCTCCATACTGATTTAGTATAAAGTCATGTACTTGTCTACCTAGAAAGACTTCTCTTGGAGTTTCAAGCATATCCATCTTTCAAACTTTTTAAATTATCTTTGTTCTCTGGACTTCTGACTGTTCTATAAAAGTGAATCTAGGACCTGGAATTCAGAGTCTACAAGTTCACCTGGAATTAAGAATTTGAGAAGTATAAATACAATGTGCATTCCACCCAAATGCTTAGCACTTCACATTACCTGGACAAGGAGAATTTAGTAAATAGGGAAGACTTTAAAGGGAAGGGGATGCGAAACAAAGAGATTTCTTGTTCTACTCGTTGTATGACATGAACCCTAAACACGCACACTTTAAGAATTAGAGTTGAATATCTGACATACCTTTTTTGTAAACTCTTTTGCTTTCAACTTGAGTTTATTGACTTGAGATTCTGCTATCTCTGCCCTTTCCTTAGCTTCGTTCAACTCGTGTTGCTGCTTCTTATACTTGGAAAAATATTGATTGGCTTGTGCTTCCTATAAAAATAAAAAAAATGAAAAAAATATCCCTGTGCTTACATAGTCATTTTCTCTGCTTTGACATGAGAAAGTTGAAAAATGTGTGAAAGGAATATAAACTTCTGAGTGTTGAATGGAATATATTTTGGTATGATATATAAGGATTCAGACTTTCTAGCAGGCATGATATCCATTTTTATAAGCATTGTTTTCTAGAAATTTAGGACCTGCTCAGCACGTTCCACTAATTGGATGTAGTATGGTTTTCACGGGCATCTTATGTGTTAGAAAAACCACAATTGTTTTGCAAACAGCTAAACATCCTAGTTTACCTCTGAGTGAAGGGGGCTTATCTTTAAAATTATATGTCAACAAGTAATCATTACATATAGCAGTTTTAGGCAAAATTATTGAAATAATTCAAAACCCCTGAAGAGGTATTATTAGATATATATTATTATATATAAGCCAATATATACATTACTTATGAATTACATTCTATGTAGCTATGAGTTGGCAACCAGCGTTGGCAAGTACATTTCAAATGACAGTTTTGGCCAGAGTTATGTCGAGGCTGTGAAACAACTCACCCAAAGATTTTTAGGGTGAGGAAGGCCCCAGGGTGACTGGCCAAAAATTTGCCATCCCTATACGACATCATGTTTTTACTTGACTCATTTTTTTGCAATGCACATATCTGAGCGTAACCACAAGTTTGATGGTGAAAGCTCTGGCTCCCCAAAGGAAAAAGTAACAATTTTTTGAGCATGGGTGATAATTCTAGTCTGAGAAAAACTAGAAAATGAACAGACTTTAAGCTGAGCTGGTCCTCTCTGACAAAGTGCTTACCTATCTCCATAAATCAAAAACAATGGCTGGGAAATCCATGAGGCTGTAATGGCCGCCAGGTACTTACTGCTGCCTCCATTTGCTGCTTGTAACTTTGTACTTTTAGCTGAAGTTTATCCATCAGAGTCTGCATCCTACTCAGATTTTTCTTGTCATCCTCTGCCTGAAATGCATAGATAGGTATATGAAAGTGATTTGAATGATCCAGCAGTCTGCACTGGGAGTAGCCTCATGTGAGAAAATAAAAGGAAATTTATTATTTTAATTTTGGAGAGGGAGAGAGGGAGACAGAGAATCTGAAGCAGACTGCACTGTCAGCACAGAGCCTGACATGGGGCTCAAACCCACAGACTATGAGATCGTGACCTGAGCCCAAGTCAGGCACTCAACTGACTGAGCTACCCATGTGTCTTGGTTAGGAACTTTACTAAATAACTTGAGTTGTGATTTGAGAAATGGGTCTTTACTTATTGTAAGTTCTGAGAAATTAGCAATGACAGTCACTTCTCCTAACAGTCCTCCCATCCTAACCAAGCTACACGAGCCTGTAGTTTCTCAGTAGGAATGAAGTACCATTATAACAGAAGCTGTGTGTACAAAACTAGAAACCAATCCTCTCCTGCCACTAATCAAACCAACTCTTCCCCCTTGAACTTTCTAATTGACTCTTGATTTTGGATAATGGAATTATAGAAAGGTAAGTCTTCTGGAATTGTGGTGTGGGCATCAGCAGAGAGTGAGGAAAATTCTATGAACTGTGGGGACCTTGGTGTGTACATTCTCACTGCTTCCATTGCAATCCAGGCTTGGGATGGACAAAAGAAATCTAGTAGGATAGTGTTTCTTAGCTGTGCTCCACAGAGCCCTGGGTGTTCTGAGGAAATAGGAGAGGAGAGGCACACAGGTAGGAAAGCCTCTGCATATCCCCTACTTTCTCATGCCCTTTTAAGTAGAGTATCTCCACTTTGGAGCTGTTGAACTTTCCAAAAGAAGACCATCTCAGTTGGCTTGTGGTTGAGATACTGATTTTTTTTTAAGTTTTTTTTTTATTGTGAGAGAGACAGAGACAGTGTAAATGGGGGAGGGCAGAGAAAGAGGGAGGGAGAGAATCCCTAGCTGCCAGCACAGAGCCCAATGTGGGGCTTGAACTCATGAAACTAGGGGATCATAACCTGAGCCAAAATCAAGAGTCAGAAACTTAACCAACTGAGCCACTCAGGTGCCCCAAGATACTGATTTATCAAGGTCTGCCTCCTGCTACTCAAATGATTTTCCTGTTTTCATATTACTTGTTTCATCAAATGTCAACTCCTTTGGTGACTTTCATAGTCTTTCTACTGCCCTTCCACTGCCTTCCACAAACTTCCTCCACTCCAATTAAACTCATCTCCTATTACCTCATAGTTCTCTTATTCCCTCCTCTGTAAGTTTAGTCAATATCTCCCCTTGGACACAGTACTGAGGAAAGAGAAATGTCAAGTCTTTCCACAAAAGAGGACTATTTGCTTATCTTAGTACCTGCAGCCTAAGGAAGGCTTCTAATTTAACACACAAGGGGCTGACTGCAATGCTCTCCAGAGATATGAAAGGCTGGTAGGCATCATATTCACACTTGCCCTCTGCCTCACTCCAGGTTGCTATCTCTCAGAAAGGAGGCTTGTGCATGTTTAGTGCCCTGGTTTGTGGATGCTCGCCAGAAAATACCCCATGAAGGCATGACTCTGGTGGCCAGTGGTACTTATGTTCATGGGTCCCATAGGGCTGCAACAAATAGTGCTTAGCCCGCTGACCCCTCCCCTGCCATGTCACAATACAGAAGCAGAATACTGAGATGCCATCTTTCTGTCAAAGAGACTAATTCATATATCTTAGTAGCTGTCACTAAGAAGCTGGCTTCTAATTTAACATACATCAAGGGGCTGACTGCAATACTCAGAGACTGGGCAGGCTATCTTCCCCACTCCAGTTTGCCAGTACTTCCAAGAAAGGAGCTTGTACACAGGTCTGGTGTCCTGGATTTTGTAGCTGCTGCCCAGAGGACACATCCCTTGATAGCTGGGCTCTCGTGACCAGCAGGGCTTGTGTTCGCAGGTCCAATGGTATGGCACAAAGAAACAGTTGTTAAATGGCTATCACCCCAAGGCTCAGCAGAAATAAAACAGAAATGGCCATCTCCCAGTCTTCGCCTAGAAGAGGTATATATGCATATTTTAAAAGCTCCTACCTGAGGATCCAGATTCCAATCAGCCTGCATCTAGGTACTGAGATCTGCCCCTTTTGGATACCAATAGGCTAGGACACCCTAAACTATTGGGAGCCACTATGAACAAAGAAGAGAGCTTGGACAATGACAACGGTTTTAGAAACAACCAAGAGCTAGAGCATTGTTGAACAATAAGGATCATGTCCTATATGAGACCACTCATTCAAGACTGGGAGAGGTAGCTGTTTTACCTAATGCATAGAAATCAATGCAGAAAATCAAAGAAAATGAAGAAACAGAGGAATGGGCTTCAAACAGAAGAGCAAAATAAAATCTCAGAAAAAGAGGTAAGTGATTTACCTGATAAAGAGTTCAAAACAATGGTCATAAAGATGCTCACCAAGCTCAGGAGAACAATGCATGAATGAAGTGAAAATTTCAACAAAGAGAAAATATAAGAAAGTACCAAACAGAATCACAGTAATGAAAAATAAGTGGACGGGGGTGCCTGGGTGGCTCAGTCGGTTAGGCGTCCAACTTCGGCTCAGGTCATGATCTCATGGTTCGTGGGTTTGAGCCCTGCATCGGACTCTGTGCTGACAGCTCAAAGCCTGGAGCCTGCTTCAGATTCTGTGTCTCCCTCTCTCTCTGCCCCTCCCCGGCTCACACTCTGTCTCTCTCTCTCTCTCTCAAAAATAAAATAAACATTAAAAAAAATTATAAAAAAAAAGAAAAAGAAGTGGACTGAAAAGTACAACAGAGAGTTCAACACCAAACGAGATGAAGCAGAAGAAAGGATAGTGAACTTGAAGACAGGGCAGTGGAATTCATCTCATCAGAGCAGCAAAAAGATAAAGAATGAAAGAGTGATGGCTTGAGAGACTTATAGAAGAACATCAAGCAGACCACAATTTGCACTCTAAGGGTCCTAGAAGGAGAATAAAGAGAGAAAGGGGCAAAAATTTGAAAAAATAATGGCTGAAAACTTCCCTAACCTGAGGAAAGAAAGAGACATCCAGATCCAGGAAGTTCAGAGACTTCAAATGAAATAAACCCAAAGAGACCCACACCAAAACACGTAATACTAAATTGTCAAAGACAAGGAGAGAATCTTAAAAGTAGCAAGAGAAAAACAACTTGTTAACTCCATAGGACTCTATAAGCAGATTTTTCAGCAAAAACTTTCCAGGCCAGAAGGGAAAGGTACAATACATTCAAAGTATTGAAAGAAGAAAAAAAATAAAAACCTGCCAATTAAGAATACTCTACCTGGCAAAGATGTCCTTCAAAACTGAAAAAGAGATACACAGTGTTCCAGGCAAGCAAAAGCTAAAGGTGTTCAGACCATTAGACTGGCCTTATAAGAAACATTAAAGAAACTTCTATAAACTGAAATGAAAGGGCACTAATTAGTAACAGGAAAATGAATATACATATATATATATGTTGTGTATATATTTATATACATACATATATATACATATATATTTATATGTATAAACATATATATGTATATATGTATGTATATATGCTAATTTTTTTAATGTTTATTATATATATATACATATATATTTATATGTATACACATATATATGTATATATGTATGTATATATGCATACATATACATATACATGTATATGTTTATATGTATATATATGTATATTTTCAGAATAATATAATGTTTGGTGGTGGGTAAATCACATGTATCTAGTATGAAGGTTAAAAGACAAAAATAGTAAAAAATAACTTACAATATCTGTTAATGAATACACAGGATAAAAATATGTAAATTGTGACATCAACAAACATAAAATGTTGCCAGGGAGGACAGTAAAAATATAGAGCTTTAGAGTGCATCCCAATTGAAGTTTAAAATAGACTATCATAAATACAGTTTGCTTCATGTAAGCTTCATGGTAACCACAAAGCAGAAACCTATAGTACATACACAAAAGATAAACAGAAAAGAATCTAACCATATTACAGAAAATCACCAAATCAACAAGGAGCAGGAGAAGAAGAAAGTAACAAAGGAATTACAAAACAGCGAGAAAACTAACAAAATGGCAATTACGTGCATACCTATCAATAATTACTTTAAATATAAGTGGACCAAATTTTCCAATCAAAAGACAGAGTGGTTGAATGGATACAGAAAGGAAACTCATCTAGCTGCTGCCTACAAGACACTTCAGACCTAAAGACACACAGACTAAAAGTTTTAAAGAATGCAACAAGATATTACATGCAAACATTAACCAAATGAAGGTGGGGTACCTATACTTATATCAGACAAAATAGATGTTAAGACAAAGATCTCAATAAGAGGCAAAGGTCATTATATAATGATAAAGGGGTCAATATAACAAGAGGATATAGCAGTTGTGAATATCTATACACCAATATAGGAATATCTACATATATAAAGCAAATGTTAACAGACCTAAAGGGAGAAATAAACAGCAATACAATAAAAGCAGGGAACTTTAATACCCAATTTTTATTAATAGATAGATCAGACTGACAGAAAATCATTCAGGAAACATAATCCTTAAATAAAACATTAGACCAGATGGACTTAACAGACTGTATACATTCTGACCAAAAGGAACAAATACACATTATTCTCAAGCATGCATATAATATTCCTCAGGATAGATCATATGTTAGGCCACAAAACAAGTTTTAATAAATTTAAAAGGATTGAAGTCACATCAAGTATCTTTTCTGACCACAACTGTATGAAACTAGAAATTATAAGAAAAAAAACCTGGAAAATCCTCAAATGTAGGAAGATTAAACATCACTAAACAACCAATGAGTCAAAGAAGAAATCAAAAGAGAAATAAAAAAATACCTTGAGACAAATGAAAATGGAAATACAACATACCAAAACTTTTGAGATGCAGCAAAGGCAGTTCTGAGAAGGAAATTAATAGTAATAAATTTCTACATTAAGAAATGAATAAAGATCTCAAATAAACAATCGGACTTTAGGCCTTAAGAAACTAGAAGAAAGAACAAATACCAAAGTTAGCAGAAGGAAGGAAATAACAAAGATCAGAATGAAGATAAATGAAAATAGACTAAAAAGACAATAGAAAAAAACCAATGAAACTAAGAGCTATTTTTTTTAAAGATAAACAAAATTGATAAACGTTTAGCTGGACTCACCAAGAAAAAAAAGAGAAAGGATGCATACAAAAATAGAAATGAAAGAGGGGACATTACAACTGATACCACAGAAATACAAAGGATCATAGAAACCACTAAAAACAATTATATGCCAAAAAATTGAAGAAATGAGTAAATAAATTCAGTAAAGTTGCCAGATTCAAAGTTAACATACATAAATCTGTTGTTTTTCTAGACACTAGTAGTGAAGTATCAGAAAAAGAAATTAAGAAAACAATTCTAGTTACAAGTGCACCAAAAGAATAAAATAACTAAGAATAAACTCAACCAAGGAGGTAAAAGACCTATACTCTGAGCTATAAAATGTTGATGAAAGTAAATGAAAATAACACAAACAAATGGAAGGATATTCCATGCTCATGGATTGGAAGAATGAATATTGTTAAAATATCCATACTATAGGGGTGCCTGGGTGGCTCAGTTGGTTAAGAGTCCAACTTCGGCTCACATCATGATCTCATGGTTTGTGAGTTCGAGCCCTGCATTGGGCTCTGTCCTGACAGCTCAGAGACTGGAGCCTGCTTCAGATTCTGTGTCTTCCTCTCTCTCTGCCCCTCCCTGGCTTGTACTCTGTTTCTCTTTTCCTCTCCCCCTCTCCCTCTCTCTGTCTCTGTCTCTCATAAATAAACATCAAAAAATTTTTTAAATATCCATACTGCCCAGAGTAATCTACAGATTTATTCAATAATACTCCTTATTAAAACACCAATAGTATTTTTCACAGATCTAGAACAAATAATTCTAAAATTTGTAGAACCACAAAAGACACCAATTAGTCAAATCAATCTTGAGAAAGAATAAAGCTGGAGGTATAATACTCTCAGATTTCAAGATGTACTACAAAGCTATAATAATCAAAATAGCATGGTACTGGCATGAAAATAAACACATAGATCAAAAGAATAGACTAGGGAGCCCAATAATAAGCTTACATTTATATGGTCAGTTAGTCTATGACAAAAGCAACAAGAACATACAAGGAAGAAAGACAGTCTCTTCAGTAAATAGTGCTGGGAAATCTGGGCCACTACATGCAAAAGAATGAAACTGGACCACTTTCTTCTTAAAGCATACAAATAAATATACTCCAAATGTATTAAAGACTTAAATGTGAGACCTAAAACAATAAAAACTCCTAGAAGAAAACATAGGAAATAGTCTCTTGAATGTTGCCTTAGCAACATATTTATGGATGTGTCTCCTTAGGCAAGGGAAACAAAAGCAAAAAGAAACTATTAGGATTATGCCAAACTAAAAGGCATTTGCACAGCAAAGGAAACCATCAACAAAACAAAAAGGCAACCTACTGAGTAGGAGAATATATTTGCAAGTGATATACCTGGTTAAAGGATTAATATGCAACATATATAAAGAACTTACATAACTCAATGCCCAAAAAATCCAAATAATCTGATGTACAATGGGCAGAGCACCTGAATACAATAATAATACAAATAATACAAACACTAATTTGCAAAGATATAGGCACCTCTATGTTTACCGCAGCATTATTTATAGAGCAAGAAATAGAAATAGCCTAAGTGTCCATCCATAGATGAATGGATAAAGAAGATATAGTATATGTATATAATGGAATATTACTCAGCCATAAAAATGATTCAGTCTTACCATTTGCAGCAACATGAATGGACCTAGAGGGTATAATGCTAAGTGAAATAAGAGAAAGACAAACACCATATGGTTTCACTTATAGGTGGAATCTAAAAAACAAAATGAACAAACTAACAAAAATAGCAAAAACAGAATCTTAAGTACAGAGAACTGTGGTTCTGAGTGTGTGTGTGTATGTGTGTGTGTGTGTGAAATGAACAAAAAGGGGTAAGGGGAATGGGAGGTACAGGCTTCCAGTTTTGCAATGAATAAGTCATGGGATGAAGACATATACAGATTATAGGTAATATAGTCAGTGGTATTGCAATGGCATGATATGGTGGCAGATGGTAGCTACACTTGTGGAGAACATAGCATTACATCTATAGTTGTCAAATCACTATGTTGTACACGTGAAATGAATATAACATCGTATGTCACTTATATTGCAACAAAAATATTTTAAATAAACAAAATTGATAAACTTTTGGCTAGACTCACCAAGAAAAGAGAGAGAAGACTCAAACAAATAAAATTAGAAATGAAAGAGGAGACATTACAAGTGATACCACAGAAATACAAAGAATCATGAGACTATTATAAACAATTATATGCCCCAAATTTGGATAACCTAAAAGAAATAGATAAATTCTTAGAACATACAACCTACCAAGACTGAATCACGAGTAAAAGGAAATTTGAGGATATCAAAAATACAAGAAACAACAGATGTTGTCAAGGATGTGGGAAAAAGGAAACCTCTTGCACTGTTGGTGGGAATGTAAATTGGTGCAGCCATTGTGGAAAATAGTATGGAAGTTGCTAAAAAAATTGAAAATAGAAATATCCTACATTCCAAGAATTGCACTACTTGGTATTTACCCCAAAATACAAGAACACTAAATCAGAGGGATACATGCACCCCTATGTTTACTGCAGCATTATTTACAATAGCCAAACTATGGGAGCAGCTCAAGTGTCCTTTGATAGATGAATGGATAAAGAAAATGTGGTGTGTAAAGGAAAAGAAAGGGAGAGAGAAAAAAACAAGAAACAGACTCTTAACTATAGAGAACAGTGGTTGCCGGAGGGAGGTGGGTGGAGGGATGGAAGTAGGGGATAGGGATTAAAGAGTATAATTATTATGATAAAAAATAAAAATGATAAAAATAAATCAAGTACAACATAAAAAAATCGTAACAGACAAATTACTAGTGAGGAGATAGGATTAGTAATCAAAAATCTCCCAACAAATAAAAGTCCAAGACCAGGTGGCTTCACTGGTAAATTCTATCAAATGTTTAATGAATAATTAATACCAATCCTTCCCAAATTCTTTTTAAAAAATTGAAGAAGAGGGAACACTTCCAAACTTCTTTTATGAGGCAAGCATTACCTTGATATCAAAACTGAGAGAGAGAGAGAGAGAGAGAGAGAGAGAGAGAGAGAAGGAAGAAAGCAAGCAAGCAAGCAAGGAAACTGAAAACTACAGGTCAATATCCCTGATGCACATAAACACAAAAATCTTAAACAAAATATTAGCAAACTGAATTCAGCAATACATCAATAAATCCAATAATCAAATTGGATTTATTCCAAGGATGCAAGGATAGTTTGATACCTGCAAATCAATGTGATATACCGCATTAACAAAATGAAAGATAGAAATCATATGAACTTCTGAATACATGAAGAAAAATCATTTGACAAAACTCAACATCCATTCATGATAAAACCTCTCAATAATGTGAATATAGAGGGTTGTATCTCAATAAAGACCATACATGAAAAACACACAGCTAACATCATACTCAATAGAGAAAAGTGGAGAGATTTTCCTCTGAGATTAGGAATGAAACAAAGATGCCTACTGTCACCACTTTTATTCAACATATTACTGGAAGTCCCAGCAGCACAATTAGGCAAGAAAAAGAAATAAAAGGCATCCAAATCAGAAAGGAAGTAAATGGTCTTGATTTGGAGATAATAGTATATGTAACAAAACAAAACAAAAAAAACCCTAAAGACTCAATCAAAAACTGTTATAAATAATAAACTGATTCAGTAAAATTGCAGATGTAAAAGCAACATACAAAAATCGGTTGTGTCTCTGCACATTAATAACAAACTATTCCAAAGAGAACTTGAGAAAACAATCCCATTTACAAATGCATCAAAAAGAATAAAATAGTAATAAATTTAACCAAAGAAGTGAAAGATCTGTGCTCTGAAAACTGTAAGACATTGATGAAATAAATTTTAGGAGACACAAATAAAATGGAAAGTTATTTTATGCTCAGGGGTTGGAAGAATTAATATTGTTAAATATCCATATTACCCATAGCAATTTATAGATTCAGCACAGTCCTTATCATAATTTCAATTGTATTTTTCACAGAATAATTTGAAAATTTGTATGGAATCACAAAAGACCTCTAATAGCCAAAAGAATCTTGAGAAGGAAGAAGAACACTCAAGTCATCATGCTTCCTGATTTCAAACTATAAAACTATAGTAATCAAAGTATTGACATAAAAACAGACACATAGATCAATGAAACAAAATATAATGTGCAGAAATAAACTCATACATATATGGTCAATTAATTTATGACAAAGGAGCTAAGAATATACAAGGGTAGCCTCCTCAATAAATGGTGCTGGGAAAATTGGACACCCACATGCAAAAGAATGAAAGTAGACCACTTTCTTATACTACACACAAAATTAGCTCAAAATGGCTTAAAGCCTTAAATGTAAGATATGAAACCATGAAACCATAAAACTCCTAGAAGAAAACAGAGGGGTAAGCTCCTTGAAATTGGTCTTGGCCATGAAGTTTGGATTTGACATAAAAAAAACAATGGCAACAGATACAAAAATAAATAAGTGGGACCGCAGCAAACTAAAAAAACCTCTATACAGCAAAGGGAACCTTCAAAAAAATGAAAAGGCAACCTATGGAATAGGAGGAAATATTTTTAAATCACATACCTGAGAAGGGATTAATATCTCAAATACATAAAGAACTCATACAACTGAATAACCAAACAGAACAGGAAACAAAAAATATGCTTTAAAAATGGGCAGAGGAACAGAAACATGCAAAGATGCTCAACATCATTAATTATCAGGGAAATGCAAATCAAAGCAACTATGGGATATCACTTCACACTGTCAGAATCACTATAATCAAAAACTCAAGAAACAAGGGTTGACAAAGATGTGGAGAAAAAGGAACCCTCGTGCACTGTTGGTGGGAATGCAAACTAGTACAGACACTGTGGAAAACAGTAGAGAGGTTCTTGAACAAATTAAAGAATAGAGGACTGAATCCAATAATGCCACTACTGGGTATTTATCCAAAGAATATGAAAACACTAATTTGCAAAGATAAATGCAGCTCTATGTTTATTGCAGCATTATTTTTAATAGAAAAAATATGGAAGCAATCCAAGTGTCCAAAGTGTGGATAAAGATGTATGTATACATGATAGAATATTACTCAGCCATAAAAAGAATGAAATCTCGCCATTTGCAACAACGTGGATGGATCTAAAGGGTATAATGCTAAGTGAAATAAGTCAGAGAGAGACAAATACCATATGATTTCATTCATATGTAGAATTTCAGAAACAGAACAAACAATAAAGAGACAAATAAAAAAACAGACTCTTAACTATAGAGAACAAACTGGTAGTGACCAGATGGGAGATGGGTAGGGGGAATGGGTGAAGTAGGTGAAGGGGATTATTAAGAGTATGCTTATCTCGGGGCGCCTGGGTGGCGCAGTCGGTTAAGCGTCCGACTTCAGCCAGGTCACGATCTCGCGGTCCGTGAGTTCGAGCCCCGCATCAGGCTCTGGGCTGATGGCTCAGAGCCTGGAGCCTGTTTCCGATTCTGTGTCTCCCTCTCTCTCTGCCCCTCCCCCGTTCATGCTCTGTCTCTCTCTGTCCCAAAAATAAATAAAAAAAAAAAAAAAAAAAAAGAGTATGCTTATCTCAATGAGCAGTGAGTAATGTATAGAATTGCTGAATCACTATACTGCACACCTGAGACTAATATAACACTATACATGAATTACACTGGAATTTTATTTTTAATTTTTTTATATTTTATTTAAATCCAAGCTAGTTAACATATAGTGTAGTAATGGTTTCAGGAGTAGAATTTAGTGATTCATCACTTACATATAACAGTGCTCATCCCAACAAGTGCCCTCCTTAATGCCCAGCATCCTCCAGCAACCCTCAGTTTGTTCTCTGTATTTAAGAGTCTCTTATGGTTTGTGTCCCTCTCAGTTTTTTAGCTTTTCTTTTCCTTCCCCTATGTTCATGTGTTTTGTTTCAAATGAACAGAGGATCTGAAGAGATCTTTTTTCCAAGAAGATATACAAATGGCCAATAGGTACATGGAAAGGTGCTCAACATCACTTACCATCAGGGAAATGCAAATCAAAATCATAATGATATATCAAAAAGACAAGAAATAACAAGTGTTGATGAGAATGTGGAGAAAAGGGAACCCTTGTGCACTACTGTTGGGGATACAAATTGGTGCAGCCATGGTGGAAAACAGTATGGAGCTTCCTCAAAAAATTGAAAACAGAACTACCATATGATTCAGTAATTCCACTTCTGGTTACTGATCTGAAGGAAACAAAATCACTATCTTGAAATACCCCATGTTCATGCCAGCATTATTTACAATGCCAAGACATGGAAATAACCCTAGTGTTCATCAACAAATGAATGACTAAAGAAAATGTGCTATATGTACAATGGAATATTATTATTCAGCCATAAAAAGGAGGTCCTGCCATTTGCAATCCTTAAGGGCATTATACTAGTGAAAGAAGTCAGAAAAAAATAATGTATGATCTCACCCATATGTAAAATCTAAAAAACCAAACTCACATAAACAAAAAAAAAAGAATTGGTGGTTGCCAAAGGCAAGGGTCTATGGGGGTGGAGAAAATGGGTCAAGGTGGTCAAGAAGTACAAGAAGTACATTCCAGTCCTCGGAATGCCATGTTGAACATGGTGACTGTAGTTAACAATATGATGCTGTATATTTGTAAGTTGGTAAGAGAGTAAGTCTTAAAGAGTTCTTAGCACAAGGAAAAAAATTGTAGTTATGTGTGGTGATGGATGTTAACCAAATTTGTGATAATCATTTCACAATGTAAACAAACATCGAATTATTACATTGTACACACAACACTAATGCAATGTTATGTGTCAAGTTTATCTCAATATAAGTAAATATATAAATACATAAGTAAATAAATAAAGCTTTAACCAAGCCATTTCTATGGCCTAGAATACTCCCCCACCCCACCTGAAAGTACAATCTGCCAGTAGATAATTACTTATTTTAAGCTTACTAAGGCAGGGACCAAGATATAAGAGAATGAGATAGGTCTACCTCTTCAATAAAATCTACTGTTTTCATCTGCCTGTCTCTTTCCCTCCCAGGTTTAAGAAATTTGAAGATTCATAGAATTATGCATGTGTAGAAGTTCTAAAACTAACAGAAGTTTAATTGCTTAAAACCAATTTACTGAGGCAAGTTAATTTTCTGTGTGGTAAAGGAAGCCACAAGGAAGAAAACTGAAGCCTGGAAGTGGTTGCTGATGTTAATGAGCTCCTCCCACTTGAGAAGGCAGAGCCTTTGTTAGGCTCAGGCTCACATCTCAGCCCTGAGGCATTACATCACTGTGGTAGCCATGGTTGCGAGTGGCTCAGATTTCCCTTCAAGAAAAGAACTTGCCATTCAGCAGTGAGGAGGGCACTTACCTGAAAACCTCCAACTGCTGTGCCTTCGGGATCTGCTGTAGCATTTACACTGAGATCACCGCTCCCCAGGCAGCCCCCGGTCAATAATGGCCCAGTGATTACCAGGGTCCAGCCATTTCTGCCCAACATGGGGCTCCTTTCCAGGCAACTTTTGTGCTGGAGACTGCTCAGAGGAGATGGGCTGCAATGTGAAGCTCATATCCCATCCTCCTTCCTTCACCTTTTCCTTTCATGGATATCAGATTCACATCGTGGTCTAAAGGCTTTCTCTGCCCTGATCCTGCTTGCTCTCTCCTTTGTCTTTCCCAGGTGTTATGTCAGATAAATCTCTTATGCTTCTCAGACTCCATCCTGGCATCTGGTTCCTGGAGAAGCTACCCCAAACTACATTTTGTTTCCTTATCTCTAAAAATGAAGATACTATATCTGTAATTATATTTGTAAGGATTAAATAACATCTATACATAGATCCTTGAATATAGAAAGCAGTGGAAGATAAAATGGAGCAGGTGGATGGGAGGGGGCAGAAAGACTGTCTGTACCTGTTATAACGGTTGTCAGTCCCTAGTCCTACGTCCTGCTTTATAGCACATTATTCTAGGTACTGGAGAGAGAACATAGGATGAGTTTCCAAATGCTAGAGGGACATACAGGGGAAGATAAATGCTCAATGGGGACTGGCTATAGAACTATTGTGGCTGGGGTCACACTTGATTCCCTTTCCAATGTAGTAGGATCTTCCCAGAGGATGTTTCCTAGGAGATGAAAACCATATTTATGCCCCTTTCAAAATGACATTTTCAATTGGCACCAATGACGTACTATCACAAAACACCCTGCCTCATAGTCCTGGTGGTTATTTTGATGTTAAAGGAGAACAGATTGGATTGGGCCAGCATCTATCTTGAATATTTCAAAAACAGGTACTGATATCAAGAAATGTGGAGCGCTCTCTAATGTCTCTTTAAAGTCACAGGGCCTAGCTTCATATCTTGTGTTAAATAGGTGCTCAGTAGGTGTTATCTGATTTAACAGCAGAAAAGCATTGCATAATTGAACAGATATACTGTGAGCATTGTGCAGACGCCTGGAAGAAATTAAGAACTGTACTTCCGTACTAGTACAAGGGGAAACAATAAGGCTAGCTCTATGAAGAAACAAAGATAAAACACAATAGAACAACAATACAGTCTTTGGGGCAATGAAAACCAAAAAAGTATAGCCTTTGGTGTTTTGTTCTATAATGGACTTGTCTTCAGAGGGGGAAAAATGTCAGTATAATCCACAGGAAACTAAAAAGAAGAAAAACCCAGACATCATTAACAAGCAGCATGTGACTCCCTCAGCGTAGGTGGCTTCCTCACCCCCCTCAAAAGAAGGGTAGAATACCACACCTTTCATGCTCCCAAGGTGTTTACTTCCTTAGCCACACATCCCAGGGGCTCACTCCCGAATGGTATTGTTATAACTAGCATACTCTAAAGAAGTGTCAGACTAACTCTTAGAAAAGTCTCAGAAAAGAACCACTTCCTCAGTAAAGAAGAGCTGTGCAAGGAGCTCATTTCATCTTAATTAGCCCAAGATGATGCTTCTGAAGTGCACCGCGTTCTTATCAACACTATCCTTCTCGCTGCAAGGAGGGAAGACATTGGCATCTCTAACAACAACTCAGCCTCAGGAACCAGAACCAGGACTGGCAGATCTTGCATTCGTACTGCCAACGTTGCTGTGAAAGCGGGTGCCCGGGAGGAATTTGCCTTTTCGCTGGCATAAGCTGTACGGTGCAGCAGGAGAGGGCCAGTGAGTGACCTCTGGCATCCGTGTTCAACAACCGGAACGTGGGCACCTAGTCTGTGCCAGGAAGATGCTGGGCCGCAGAACAGCGCACAGCACAGTGCCTCTGCACTCACGGATTCAACGGTCCCCTCCGTTTGAAGAAAAGGGAAGAAAGGTTAGAAAATGAAAATGAAGGTGAAGGATTGTATTGTTGCTTTAGAAATGCGTTAACTACTGGTAAGAAGTCTTTCCATCTCTTTTCACTTCTTTGCTTGAGACCAATGTTCGCTCACGGGAAAAGAATCTGCGAGCTCCACACGGCCGTATTTAGCAGCTACCACCTGGCACAGGCACCGAACAGAGTCCTCAGTGGCCTGGAGTGTCTGTGCCACCAGAAAATAGGAGCGAGCATGTCCCCTGCTTCGATGTAGCCAGTGTCCCGTGTAACACGCTGGCTGAGGAGCCACCCCGACTCTCTGTCAGCCACTTCATTTACACATTGTTCTCACTCAGCCTCTCACAGGAAGGCATCTTTCTGAGAGCACCCCAGACGTTATGTGTGAAAAAATAAGCACGGTATAAATAGCTTTTCCCTTCTAATTGCAACTTGCGCTCACATTTTGCTTCCTGAGAGCTCTGAAAAGGGACCGACCCAAAGCACTAAGAGCACAGGAGCCCTGGGCCTGTCAGTCCATGTCTACCACTGAATGTGAGCACAAAGGTGGGGGAAAGAACAGCAGGAGACCTAGGAGGCCACCCCAGGCTTGAAAGGAGCTCACTGCTCCAGCACACAAACAGGCAGTGGTTTCCCGGAGTACCTGATAGGTCAGCTCTTTGAGGCAGCGCTCCAGCCTGCGGGCTCCCCTCTGGGCCTCCGCGCTGCGACGGATTTCGTCCTCCAGTTCACCTTCCAGTTGTCTCACCTGCAACAAAACCCTGACCTCAGATCGCAGGCTGGCAGCCAGCAAGACGGGATGCCAGCGAATTTGCCAACTGGCGCGATCATTTGAAACAGAGCAAAGTCATCAAGGGGGGGGGCGCTCTCTTTCTGGCAGTGGTTAAACAGGGTAGCCTCTCGGGGAACACTGCCTCGCCAAAAGTGAGTTGGTGGGATTATGTGAGTTTATAAAAGGACCGTTTAAACCCTCATCCATGCAGAAGTGGTAAGTTTCCTGTGAGATTACAAAATTGCACACACCCCTGTGTATGATCATAGGTAAGTATACAGAGAATAAGCTATACGGGGCACACTTTAGGGATTAGGACAATGTACTACCTGATCTTAAGTTTCTTCCTCCATGTTCAGCCCTGACTCCCTGAAATCTGACCTTGAGTCTATGTGGCAGATATGTCCCACCCTGCCCGACAGCCCTGTTTTGTGGGAGGGCAGTAGTACGGATGCACAATCTGCCTGTAGCCTCACAGAGTCATACAGGCAAAGTTAGCATGATGTTCATTCGACAAACATTTTATGCCAACCACACACCGGACCCCAAGGCTAGGGAGACAGCAGTGAAAAGAACAAACAAAAATTTCTCCCGTATGTAAGCGTATGTTTTAACGAGCGGAAACACACAAAGATAGAGAATATGTTTGATGGTGAGATGTGATTTGGAGAAATAAAACAATTAGCAATAATCGTGCCTTGGATAAACCTCATTGGTGACAATACTGCCATTGTGCAGAGCTGGAGAAATAAAGCAGAAAGGGGTGTAGAGAGTTGATGGAGGAAGGGGTGTAGAGAGTTGATGAAGGAGTCGGCTGTTCCTTCTCTTCCTTTAGATGTCCATGGCTCTGTGGCTGCCTTTTTAAAATATATTTTTTAATGTTTTTAAAGTTATTTTTTGAAGGAGAGAGAGATAGAGCATGAGCAGGAGAGGGGCGGTGGGGGGGGGGGGGGGGTGGGGGGGACACAGAATCTGAGCAAGCTCCAGGTTCTGAGCTGTCAGCACAGAGCCCAATGCAGGGCTCAAACTCACAAACGGTGAGATCATGACCTGAGCTGAAGTCGGAGGCTTAACCTACTGAGCCACCAGGAGCCCCCGTCTTCTTCTTGACACAGATGCCACCTTCTCAATGTGGTCTTTTTGACTACTCTTTTAAAATAGCAAAGTCCAATGACCCAGGGCATGAATGTGCTTGGAATGTCTGACCCCATCTCTTACTCCCCCCCTCCCCTCCCCACTCCAGACACACTGCCCTTGTTTTTCCTCAGAGAGGGCAAGTCAGCAGGTGTGCAAGTTCCTTGTGGACAAAGCCCGTTAAAAAATCTTCTAAACCCCTATTGTCTAGGAACTTAATACATAGTTCTATCAGTTGGGACACGAGACTATGAGTCGACACTTTAAGGTTTTCTCATGTGTTCATGTATGTGTTTAAGTCGATTAAAAAACCTCAGGGAAAATCGCTTTAATATATCAAATCCTAGACATCATATAATTTCACCAGTAAATATTCCATTATGTAATCCTAACAGATTAGTATTATGATTATGGT
Organism: Prionailurus bengalensis; assembly: GCF_016509475.1. NCBI lineage: Eukaryota > Metazoa > Chordata > Mammalia > Carnivora > Felidae > Prionailurus > Prionailurus bengalensis. The sequence continues at coordinate 55,607,308 of NC_057350.1, forward strand.
TTTAAGAAAATTAATCATAATTCCTTAGTATCAGCTGATATTTGGAAGCTTATTGCTACTGAGTTAGCATGGGTTCTAGGCTTTATGGTGGACAAACAGCAATTGGAAGCAAAATTAAAATCTTAAATTCAAATTGGAAACACCATTATCATTCATCTATATTTTTTTAAATTAGGGGAAAAAGACATATTCTAAGTTCTTTAATTTTATGCCTATATGTTTTTTTTCTCCTACTAAAAATCTTGGTTCTTATACAATCAAGATTAAATAATTATTGGTTAAAGAATTATATTAACCTTACTGATAGTGTTAATGATAAGATACTATTATTTGAGGGGTGCCTGGGTGGCTCAGTGGGTCAGCATCCCGCTATGGCTCAGGTCATGATCTCATTGTGTTCAAGCCCCACATTGGGCTTTGTGCTGACAGTGTGGAGCCTGCTTTGGATTCTCTGTCTCCCTCTCTTTCTGCTCCTCCCTCTTTCCCCAAAATAAATAAACATTAAAAACATTTTGTTAAAGACATAGTTATTTGGAACTACAAGTGCAGTTTGCTTTGATTTTTTTTTTCTTTTGTCCTTAGATATATTCCATGAGGGATGTACAAAGCACTATGTTTAAAAGTCACTAGGAATAATTCTTCTGTGTATGTTTCATGCCCCTCAACTTGATATACAGTTAGCTTCAGTTGTTTCCATTTGTCTTAACATTTTCCAGATCGATTTGTTTTATTCTGCTCTTTGATTTAAACGTGTTTTCTTTTAAGTTATGAAGCATGTAAATGTTTTATATGATTTTGCAATCAAAACAACTAAACAAGGTTCATTCGGAAGGTCTAAGTTTCATCTCTGTGTTCTCCTCCTATGGCAGCTATTTTTATTAGTTTTTGTTTTATTCTGTCACCACTTCTTTTTGAAAATGCAAGCGAATGTGTATGTGCCCCTGTCTTCTATATTAACCCCCTCTTGCACAAAAGGGTGTAGACTCTACCTTTTCTCTGTGCCTTTTATCATCATCATACTGCTAGATGAGATCTCCAGAACATATTACAGAGCGCTCCCTCATTCCTTTTTAATCAGCATGATTATAAGGAGGCACCATAGATGTGCATTAGAATTCTATTGTATGGATATACCATAAATGTACAAAAGCAATTTTAAGAGGCCCTTCTGAACCATCAAGTCCCAGTCAAATATTCTTCCTATCCTTCTAGCATTTGTCATCCAACCTGTACATAGTCATTGAAATTGATCCAATAATTTAAAAAATCCTATTTTCAAGATAGATCTTCCTATTTATTGTCAAGCTCCCTGAAGGCAGGTGCTACATCATTTCTGTCAGCCCCTCCTATATCTTCACTAAGCATTTCTTGATCCTTGATTTAGTTGTCCCCCTTCCCCCTTTCTCTGGATGTTAAAAAATGGGCATTCTCTGCAGAGGAAATAACAGGAACAGAGGCACAGAAGCAAGACTGCGGGGGTGTATCTGGAAATAGCAGGTAACCCTGGCTGTGGGGAGCCTAGAGTTGGTGTGGCTGAATGGGAAGAGATGCATTCTCACTTAACAGGAAGAGGGAGGCAGAGTTTATCCAGCAGAAGGAAAGTCTTAGTTGATAGCCCAAGGTCAAGCGAGAATGAATGAATATATTGAGATCTGACACTATCAGTGATCTAGAAGTACTAACAAGAGAAGTGACGAGAGAGCTACAAAACATTTGGAATGATATCCCAGGACTATAAGGCCTTGAATCAGAAGTTGTCATGACCCCATGATTATCCAGACAAATGCCTACCCTAGATTCTAGCTTCTGGATTTGCTTTCTACTCCCCATCAGGGCAGTCTGGTCAGCTTCATTCAGTCTTTTTTGTAAGTCTTTAATTGTCTGCTCCATATTCTTTCTCATCTTCTGCAAGTGGGCATTGGTGTCTTGCTCTTTCTTCAGTTCTTCTGTTACGTTTGCTGCCTAAAACAGAAAGAAAGGGACTGTGATAAGCTGGCAGCCAGTTGACCTTCACATTTCTGCCCACAATCTTCGGGTCCTTATCTGACTAGTTATCATGCCTTCCTCTGTGTCTCAATCTCCTCCCACTGCTCTGTCCCTAACCTGGGCCACCCTCAAGTTTGTTAATGATATGGCAATCCAGATGACATCAGCTTCCAGGGAGACTGGGGCGAGGGGTAACAGAAACAGACCAGAGATGAACGCTGCACAACAACTATATTGAAAGAAAGGTGACCAACTAAAGCAACAGCTTTGAACTGAATAAAGCCCAGGACACATCCGATAACATCACACACCAGGAAAAGTATGGAAGGAGGCCCATGAAGATCTTTCACATCTCTCTTTTATAATTCTGTGATTCACAACAGCAAACAAGTTTAGGCTCCAGGAATTTGGCAGCTACAGATGCTCTTGGTGCCAATAATCTGGCACAAGGAAGGTTAATTCTTGTTTGTGAAGGCTGCTCTTGGCTTTGGCTATGTGTACAAGGGCTTGATGTCTCGATGAAATTATTAAGAACCGGTTCATGAATCTCTCAGCGCATTTAATGTAGGAACACTGTCCTCCCAGCCAAAGATTCTCTGTCTATCAGGTTACCAACCATCTGTATAATTTAAGTGTGAGACGTCTGTGCAGATGGTGAGGGCAAAGAATGAATTATGGAGGCAACTCTGGGTTCTGCTATGTGGGGCTGGGACTCAGAGATGAACTATGTGAGAATTAGAAGGTGGGGGAAGAAGTAGTGAGTTCATTTTTCAACGTTGTCAAAAATCTTATAAAGGCACAGTAAAGCAGATAGTCTCCATAATGTGTGACTGCATACATTTCCCAAGCTGGAGTAGACACTCTTTTTATTCCTTTTTCTCTATGTGGATTTTCATAAATGTGAAACATTATTTTTCTCTTGGCCATCAAACATGTTCAAGCTTTCACACACCTCTTTTCCATCAGAGAGCAGAAGTGTCTGCCTCGATACGAAACAGCTGAGTGACAGGCATGCTTCTCTATTCTTAGAGAGGGCTGGATTCTACAGTGACCTGGTACCCAGGACTTAGTGCAAAGGTTTTGTTTCGTTCCTCAACTGCCAAATAACTCAGGCAAATAGAGACACAAGCTCTTCCCCTCCTCTGAATTTTAAAATGACTAATATAAAATCTAATCGAGTATCTTGTCGTCCCAGTTCTGATATCCCCTTCATCATGAGGATCAGCTTCCATTCACATAGCAAAGGCAGGCTGCTGCACACAGTTGGGCATTTGCTGGACCACACGCACAGAGTCACAAGACGGGGATGGGGTGAGTGGAGGCTGCAATTAAGTCCCTGCTCTGCTCAGCAAGACTGGGACCTGCCAGGCCTTCCATCTCCCTCTGCTAATATTTGTGTTGAGTGTTGCCTTCTGGTCACTGTGCCCTTTGAGAGAAGTGCTACAGCTGTCCGCAGGGGGTGCCTGGCAGTGGGTCTTCTCCCGTTCCCATAAACTTTCAGTCAAGGCTGGCTGCCAATGCTGAGCTTAGTGCCGTTTAGGAAAAGCACTCTCATCAACAATGTTAAACTTGCAAATAAAGAAATCCTGAAACCAGCCCTGAAACCCTTCTTTACCAACCTGATGGCGCTACTCAAGCAATAGTATGGGTTGGGGAAAATAAGTGACATAAGCTTTCTTTCCAGATCATCATGATAAAGCCATCACAGGCTCTAAAAAAATAGCAATTTGTAAGGACTCACAGAAGAATTGTTTTAGACTCTAGATATATTGATTCACAAGTGGAAAGTGGCTTAACTTAAAAAAAAATCTCTTTCTTTCATGAGGTTTTGCTCATAGCAGTTCAACTGCTCCTTTTTATTGTCTGAGCCGTTTGGAAAGGAGGAGCTAATTGGCCTAATTTTTCAAAATGGAAACAGAGAGAGGCAGAGGGGTCAGTTACTCTCCTCCTGGCTATATGGAGAATCAATAGAATTCTTTTTGGCTGCAGATCTGCCTCTGCCCCTTGGCTGCTGCCCCGGTCAATTCTGCAAGATAGGAACAGCAGTCAGTCAATGAACCCACCTCAGTGGCTGCCTTCTTGGCCTTCTCTTCTGCATTTTGACACCTCTGCACTGCCTCTTCAGCTTCTTTCTGCATCCTGGTAACATCAACTTCCAGCTTCTTCTTCTGGTTGAGGAGGCTCGTGTTCTAAAGCAAAGCAGCACTCTCATTAGGCAAGTTGAGACCAGCGATGCAAAAGCAAGCTGGCAGGTCGAGGACATGCAACAGGAATGGGCTCTGGCCGGGGGTGAATTCTGTTCTAAGCAGTCATAGTCAGTGAAGCAATATTTCCAACCCCAGGAAGCCACACTAGAAAACTCTCCTTTGCCATCAAAGGCATATTTGAATGGAAGGGATTTCATCCGTTAGACGTTCAATATTAAAGACCTAGCAGTTTGTCTGAATAAGAAAATAGAAATGGATCCAGGTAATCTACAAGCCCCAAACATGTGTTTGGTTTTCAGCTTGCTGAGGAATATGATTTTCTGCCGTTTGTTCTTTGATGTTGTAGAAGCAAGTGTTCCAGAGCACAAGTCGGGGTCAGTTGAAGATATGCGGGGAGCAGGAAGTTGGGGAATAAAAATCGGTTTCCAGCATGTTGCTCCAGGAAAAATAAAAACAAAAACAAAAATCCAATTTCCTCTTTATCTACCTCCCTTTCTATCTGACTTTGCAATGAGGAGGAGGGAAGTGTAGCTCAAATAAGCCTCAACCCCCAGGTCTTAGGAAGCCCCCCACCCCATGGGAGGATTATTGCTGTTCTGTGGCTGGTACTGTCCTAATTCTTTCTTTCCTGGGTTGTGACACTAGAGGCTGAGGCTCCTTTTGCTGCTATTTGGTCCACGTTTGAAGCACAGCTTTTCTGAGGGTGTGAAACCTTAGCACAGAGAATGTATATAAAAAGCACAGGCTTCCTATTTTTGATTTCTCTTCATTGTCCTTTCACTTTTCTCTAGCTAGTGCCTTTCGCAGTGGCAGGATTGTACCTTAGAAATAGAAAGAAAGATATTCCAGCCTCACAGGTTCTGTCCTGCTTCTTCAATGGCATGAAGCATCTTCATCAAGGCTTCCATGCTCTGTCCTCACAGACAGCTAGGTTCTGTGCTCCCACCCCTGCCCCAGGATTCTCCCTGGTAGTGGTCGTGGTGGTGGGGATAAGTGTACCTTACTGGAATGTTTTCTGGATCCTCACTGCACGTAACTCCATAGAAACTCTTTCTTTGTAAAGGAAAGTACAAATATAAATGCCGACTTGTTTGTACATAGAGTCATTTAAAATCTGCTAAGGAGATAATGGCCAAAATCTTTTTAAGCTGAATGGCTCTTTATTTGGTTCTTTTTGGGAGGAAGGGGGTTAGGTGGTATTGTGCAAAAGAGCAATCCAGATTGTCACAGTTCAGGTTTGAAAAAGAACACATGTAATCAGCCAAGGATAAGTTTGGCCTTGTATGTTTATTCTAGGCTTAGAGGTCTGGGAATGCAGAAGGAACTAAGAAGGTTCCATAAAAGATTCATTATTCTATCAAAAGATTGACAGCAGTCTATTAATTGCAAGGTGTCCCCACATGATTAAGGTTGGGGAGAGGTTCTTGTGAGCAATGTAGTATCACCTAGATATGCTGGTCACAGGGTAGCTTCTGGACCACCAGCATCATCTGAGTATTTGTTTGATTCTTGGGTCCCACTGCAGAGATTCTGATTCAGTAGGTCTGAAATGAGATCTGAGAATTTGCACTTTTGTGTTAATTTCTGTTATACACCTAAATTTTTCGGAAATTACACTCTAGAGGTCAGGTCTCCATGGCCTAATTTTCTTTTCATTTTTTTTTCCCAAATTCATCTCCTCCTTTGTCTGTTTTTGCTCTGGTTGATGTCCTCATCTCTCTCCCTAGGCTAGTGGTTTTTCATCATATTGGGACCCACTGGTGCATTATCAGTTATAATATGCATGGAAAATGATTTATTACCAATAGCTATTAAGTACTACAGATAGATGATTACTTTTTAAAAATTCAATATCCTAATTTATAAGAATCCTGCTCATTGTATTTACATAAGCTTTCTTGAGAGAGAAAGAAAATGTTGAAGCGAGTTAGCTTGCCGGGAATTATGCAAAACATACAGCCTATTTGTTCCATATCACATGATATCTAAATAGGGTTGTGTCATGCACAATGTTTTGACGGACACAAAAGTCAAACTGTAAGCAAAAACTAATTGCAATGCTTCCCAGCTGGTACATCACTGGCTGATCCTTCCTTTTTCTAGCATTTCTCGGTGGGGGTACAATTGGCATTCTGGGAAGGGCAATTCTTTGTGAAGTGGGATTATCCTGTACCTAACACAGACATTAGTATCTCTGAACCCTGCCCACTAAATGTCAGAGGCACTTTGCAGTCACTGTGACAACCAAAATGACGTTTCTAAATACTCCACGGTATGGCAGTTCTGTCTATAGTTGTTTTAATCCACCATTCACAGCAATCACCAGAGTAAACTTCCTAAAATGAAAATCTGATCATTTTACTCTCAGCTACTCAAAATTCTTCAGTGGATCCCCATTCGCTGCAAGAAGGAATTCAAACTGCATTAGCTTCAGACTCAAGGTTCCTGGGGACCTGGCTCTCCCTGCCTCTTAGCATCATTTCTCTGATCTCTCCTACCCCTACCCCACTATGCTCTATGAGTACAGCAATTTCCCTCAGCAGCCCACATCTCCTCCTCCCCCTTGCTTCTGTCCTTGGCTTTTCTCTCTACCTGACAGGTTGCTTATGTGTCCTTTATGACTCTGATTGAGCACATTGTGTATCTAGCTATGCCTAGGACTGTCAGGGAAGGCTTTCTGTAGGGATGTGCTTGCTCTGACACTATACTCCAGCAGCGCATTGAGTTCCTTACTTGGCTCTTCACTTTTTTAGGACAATGGAGACATTCTGCACGTGCACCTCATACAACTGCTCCGGTTATGGTGGGTGCCCTATAAATGTTGAACGATCCATTTAGTATACACGTTTATCCTAGACGCTGTGGTTTCCTCTGATTCTATGAGAATGGCAAACGATCTAAGAATCCTTGCTTCATGTCACTTATATAACCTTCCATGGGGAGCCAGAGTCCTGACAGCTCATATCTGTCAGCAGTCACTTAGAATTGTTAGAAATCTCCTGGCTCTGAGGCAGGAGAATTTTTTTTTTTAATCCTTGGAGAACATGTGACTTGGAGGGAACAGAAGAAACAGGCAAATGGTTCTGGTACACTAGGGAATGTTCAGCTCTCCCCAGCTTACTGGCTGTCAATGTCCTGAGAGTCCATTCTTTTGGACTTAGTGTTATGGATAATATTGTGTCCTCTCCAAAGGAGATAGGCTGAAGTCTCTAAATGTGATCTTATTTGGAAATAGGGTCTTTACAGAGGTAATCAAGTTGAAACAAGGTCATTCGGAGGTGTCCAAATCCAATATGACTAATGTCCTTATAAAAAAGGGAAATTTAGACACAAATACTAACAGAGAAAAGATGATGCTAAGACATATAGAGAGATTTCCACGTGAAGGCAGAGGATTGAAGTGATCATCTATAAGCAAACGAACACCAAAGATTGCCAAAAATCACCAAAAGCTAGAAAAACTCAAGGAAGTATTGACCTATGAGATTCAGGGAGAGCATGGCCCAGCCAACAACTTGGTTTCCATCTAGTGTTGTAAGAGAATAAATTTCTGATGTTTTAAGCCACCCAGTTTGTGGTCCCGAGTGATAGCAACCCTAGGAACTTAATACATTTGGGAATGAGTGAAGAGTGTGCCCACTGCTGCCAAAGGCTCTCTTTATGCCTCATATGCCACATCCATTGCCTGACATGGCAACTATTATGGTCCAAGGCTGAACAATGTGTGGAAACCATTGCCTTCATCCAGCTAATACAGCTCATAGGGAGAGTTTATGGGCCTCACCTGGATGTGGAAAAGATTGATTTTCTCTGTGGCCTGCAGGAGCTCTTCCTCCGCCAACTTGCGCCCACATTCCGTCTGTTCATACAAGGACCTCAGCTCCTCTAGCTCAGACTGGACAAGAGAGTTGTGCCTCTCAGCCACAGCCACCTGCTCCTTCAGCTCACTGTTCAGGCGTATGCTGTCATCTAGCTGCACCCGAAGGTCCTGTGAGAGAAAACACAGGCCTGGGGCACAGATTGCTGAGCTCAATGGGATATGCACCTGCATGCATGCTCTAAGCAAAGCTCACCAATTTAAGTGTGTTCCTGCTTTCTTGAAGGATTAGATTTGTTGTCCTTACTTTTATTTCTCAGCACAATCTGTCTCTTGGTTTGCTTATTCCCTGCCCTTATATTGCAATTTGTACCTGGATTTGAATCTGAAGCTGGCCCAGGGATTTGGTTGTCTCTGACACCTGTCGGTTGGCACAGCTAAGCTGGAGTTCCATCTCACTGAGGTTCCCTTCCACATTCTTCTTCAGCCGTGTCGCTTCAATTCTGCTCCTAGTTTCAGAATCCAGACTAGACTGCAGGGAGTCAATAGCGCATTGCTGATTCCTCCTAATTTTAGAATAACATTTAAGAGAAAAAAAAATCATGCACCCAAATTAAGAAAGGTTACCTGCTGTGCACATAATAGTTTAGGAAACATAAAAAATTAAAATTCAAGAAAAATTCTGGGTAATTAACAAAATGAGTCTAAGGGGTTGTCATTTTAAAAAACATAGAGGTTGAAGGGTTAGGTTAGTGAGCATCATAATTGATTAAGATTCCCAGGCCAGCTTTTCTCAAGAATCAAGGAAAGTATCAGAGAATCTTTGTGAGGCCCTTATGTCCAGTGGGACAGCCTTAGCCTTACCTAAGACCCCTTAAGGGAAGGCATAGAACAAACATCTAGATTTCCTGCAGTGGCTAAGGATGAAGGAAGGATGCTCTTCCAGACAGCTATAATATTTAAACTACTTTCAATGGTAAAACATATCTGAACAAGGCAAGAAAGAGCCACCCAGGCTTAAATCCCAAGGACAAGCAATATTGCTCTAATGGCCTATTGTTGCTTAGCCCTTCTAGAATAGCATAGTTATCTTTCTGTAGGAGTTGGAGTACAGTCAAGGGTAGGCTGAGAAGACCAACTGCTGTGTGAGGATTGAGTTGCTTCAATATTCCTCATGACAACAAAAACCCTACACTGAAACTATACTTGCCAAGTGATAGAAGCTTAGACAATAGATGTGTGTTGAGGGAAACAATGAAAAAATCTAGGGAACCCATGGCAATCATTTCCCAGCCTTCCTGCAGTCAGTTTGGAATTATGTGACTGAATGCTGACCACTGGATCATGGGCAGAAACGTTTGTAGGCCTTGCCCATACAACATTTTTACTTGTATAATCCAGTACTCCCCTCTTCCTCATCTATGGCAAACTTGGTGGCCACTTTTGGAAGATTGTGGCACCACAAGATGGAAGGAAACTGGGCTCTTGAATGACTTTGAAGAATAGTGGCTCACTCTATAGCCTAACCTACACTGGACTCAGACACAAAACAAAGATGAACTTTGATAGTTTTTAAAAAAATGTTTTTTAATGTTTTTTAATTTATTTTTGAAGGAGAGAGAGAGAGACAGAGCATGATCAGGGGGAAGAGCAGAGAGAGAGGGAGACAGAATTCGAAGCAGACTCCAGGCTCTATGCTGTCAGCACAGAGCCTGATGCGGGGCTTGAACTCACAAACCATGAGATGATGACCTGAGCCGAAGTCAGATGCTCAACCGACTGAGCCACCCAGGTGCCCTGAACTTTGATAGTTTTGAGTCAAGATTTGGTGTTTGTGAGCCAGGATGGTTTAACTGCTATAACTAACACCCTCCACCCCCGGATTAAGCTCACCCTGTGAAATAGGACTTAGTGCTGAACAGGCAAAACAGACATGGGAAGAGCCTTCCTATTCTTCATCATAGAGCCCATTATCAGAAATAGCAAAAATGTACTCATCTTGGATCATAATTATGTTATTCATTGAAATAGCATTGAATATGTGTCCTGAACTCTGAGGCCAATCAGGAAGGCATATAGCCCACATGGGATAGTTGTGTGGCTCAGGTTTCTAATTGGGTAACAGGTGGAGGGGCTGCTTTTCATGACCAGTTGTCTCCCCATTGGTAGGTGAAAATCTCACAAGTACTTATGGAAATGTATGGGAGAATGTAAAGCCCAGAGTTAGCACCTCTTCTGTGCTAACCTTATGTCCCTGGCCCCCACAAATTGAGATCAGCCTCTCATGACTAACCTTGGTTGTGGGCTTTTGTTCAGCTTCCAGGTCATAATCCTACAGGAATACCAGTACATAAAGTTAACCCAGACTGTTATAGCTGAATATGTACTTCCCCATTTATATATTGAAGCCCTAAACCCAAGTACCTCAGAATATGACTATCTTTAGAGACACGGCCTCTACAAGAGGTGATTAAGGTAAAATGAGGCTATTGGGTGAGGCCTAATTTAATCTGATTAAGAGAAAATTTGGACACACACAAACACATCAGAGATTCACATGCACAAAAGAAAGATCATGTGAGGACATGACAGGAGGGCGGCCATCTGCAAGCCAAGGAGAAGCCTCAGGAGAAACCAAACTTGCCAACACCTTATTTTGGACTTCCAACTTCCATAATAGTGAAAAAATAAATTTATGTTGTTTAAACCACCCAGTCTGCATTTCATCATGGTAGCCCAAGCAGACTTATACAGTGACTCATACTATCAACATCACTAAAAGCTTTAAGACACTTTTTTGTTTTATATTGGGGAAACTCACTTTTGCCACAGCTGACTCTCCTTATACAGGAACACTAAAGCATCCCTAGCTTGGTATCAAAATCCTTTATACAGACATACATTCTACTTAAGCAGACAATGTTTCAAACTGTACTTTTACACAGTTGTTTATGAATCTTCATGAGTGCCTGCAGACAGTAGAAAGTGCTATGGTTTGAGAGGCTTGGATATGATACAGGCCTAAAGAATGGCCTGTAGACAATCAACACATTTCATGCATAGTCAATAAATCTTTAAAATGAAAACTCTTCCAAGTACATTTAAAAAAAAAATGAAGCACTCAGGACCAGAACCATATAGTAAGAAGTTCTTTCATTCCTCCTGCCCCCATCCTGACATGAAATGCAGTTTGAAAAAGAAAACCAGATACAAAAAAAAAAAAAAAAAAAGAAAAGAAAGAGAGAAGTCAGTAAAAAAACTGACAACTTAAGGGAAACCATTGACAAAACAAAAAGGCAACCTACTGAATGGGAAAAGATATTTGCAAATAATATATCCAGTAAGTGATTAATATCCAAAATATATAAAGAACATATACAACTCAACACAAAAAATAATAGTAATGCTAATAATATGATTAAAAATGGGCAGAGGACCTGAATAGACTTCTTGCCAAAAAAGACACAGATGGACAACAAACACATGAAAAGATGCTCAATATCACTCATCATCAGGGAGATGCAAATCAAAACCACAATGAGATGTCACCTCACACCTGTCAGAATGGCTAAAATCAAAAACAAAAAATAATGAGCATTGGTGAGAATGTGGAGAAAAAGGAACCCTCAGGCACTGTTGGTGGGAATGCAAATTTGTGCAGTCCCTATGAGAAACAGTATGGATGTTCCTTAAAAAATCAAAAATAGAATTATCATATGATCTAGTAATTATACTACTGGATATTTACTCAACAAAAACAAAAACACGAATTCAAAAAGATATGTGCACCCCTATATTTACTGTAGCATTATTTACAATAGCCACGTCATGGAAGCAACCTCAGTGTCCATCGATAGATGAATAAAGAAGATGTGATATAGACTTCCAGAGGAGATGGCAGAATAGGAGGACCCTAAGCCCATCTCATCCCCTGGATACAATTAGATAATACCTATATCAGTGTAAATAAACCAGAAAATATCACAAAGAGTGGCAGAGCCAACTGTCCACAGCTAAAATTAGAGAAGAGACAACAATGAAGGTAGTAAGAAGGGTGGAGATGGAGACATGGTCAAGAGCTAAATGGACCAATGGGATCGTCCATAGGAGTGAGACACATAGAGTTGAGGGAAACAGCTCTTCACACCAAGCACCCCAGGCACTAGGAACCCATACAGGGAAGGCAAACCCTATAACCTCTGGCTATGAAAATAAGAAGGGCCTGGCCTCACAAGTTCCTACAGTCAGGCTTAATACCTGGAACTTTAAAAGTCAACGGGATGGCCTCTGAGAGAGCAATAGGAAACTGAACCCCATCCTTAAAGAGATAGCATGACAAACAGTCCCTCAGAGATACAGCATAGAGGTAGCATTTTGGAAAATTCCTAGGATATATGGGAAGATTTATTTACTAATCTTCATAAGGCCACTACTTTCAAGAGTAGGAGATGTAACTGACTTTCTTTTTTTTTTTTTTTTTTATATTTTTTTTTTCAACGTTTATTTATTTTTTGGGACAGAGAGAGACAGAGCATGAACGGGGGAGGGGCAGAGAGAGAGGGAGACACAGAATCGGAAACAGGCTCCAGGCTCTGAGCCATCAGCCCAGAGCCTGACGCGGGGCTCGAACTCACGGACCGCGAGATCGTGACCTGGCTGAAGTCGGACGCTCAACCGACTGCGCCACCCAGGCGCCCCTAACTGACTTTCTTAACACATAGAAACAAATACAGAGAGTTAGACAAAATGAGGAAAAAGAAAAATGTGTCCCAAATGAAAGAGCAGGATAAAAATCACAGCAAAAGAGCTAAATGAAACCAAGATAACAAATGCCTGAAAGAGAATTTAAAGCAATGGTCATAAAGATACTCACTGGACTTGAGAAAAGAATGTAGGAGCTCAGTGAGGCCCTCAACAAAAATATAGAAAACATACAAAAGAACTAGAGATGAAGAACTCATAACTGAAATTTAAAATACACTAGATGAAAGCGTGGAGGAAGCAGAAGAACATATCATCAACCTGGAAGACAGAGTAATGCAAAGCAATCAAGCTGAATAGGAGAGAAAAAATAATAAAAACTGAAATTAGACTTAGGGAACCCAATGATACCATCAAAGATAATAAGATTTGCATTGTAGGGACTCCAGAAGGAGAAGAGAGATAAAATGGGGCATAAAGATTATTTGAAGTAATAATAGCAGAAAATTTCCTAAATCTGGGGAAGGAAACAGAAATCCAGATCCAGGAGGCAATGGGAGTCCCCAGAAGAATCAACCCAAGGAGGTCCACACCAAAACTCATTGTAATTAAAATGGTAAAAAGAAATTATAAACCATTTTAAAAGCAGAAAGAGAAAAGAAAACAGTTATATACAAGGGAAACTCCATAAGGCTATAAGCTACTTTTTTAGCAGAAACTTTGTAGGCCAGAAGGGAGTGGCATAATACATTCAGTGTGCTGAAAGAAAAAACCTGTAACCAAGAATATTCGATCCAGCAAGGATATCATTCATAAGAGAAGGAAACTTAAAAAGTTCCCAAACAAAAGTTACAGGAATTCAGGACAACTAAACCAGCCCTACAAGAAATGTTAGAGACTTTTTTTTTAAAGTTTATTTATTTGAGAAAGAGAGCCAAAGCAGGGAAGGGGCAGAGAGAGAGAGAGAGAGAGAGAGAAACAGAATCCCAAGCAGGGGGAGCCTGACACAGGGTTCAAACTCATGAACAGTGAGATCATGATCTGAGCCAAGATCAAGAGTCAGAACCTCAACCAACTGAGCCATCCAGTTGCCCCAGAAATATCAGAGACTTTATGAGTAGAAAGACTTTAAGTAGGAAGAGTAAGAAAAGTAGGAAGCAGAAAAGCAGTAAAATTAAGTATATTTATAAAAATCAGTTAAAGGAGTCACAAAATAAAAGGATGTAAATTATGACACCATATACCTAAAATGTGGAGGGGAGAAGAGTAAAGAATGGGTTCAAACTTATGGGACTGCTAAATGCATGCTATATATAAACCTGATGGTAATCACAAATCAAAAACAAGTAATAGATATGCAAAGAGAGAGAGAGAGAGAGAGAGAGAGAGAGAAAGGAATCCAGGTATATCACTAAAGAAAGCCCGCAAAACGTGAGAGAAAAGAGCAAGAGAAGAAATGAACAGAAGAACTACAAAAACACCATAAAACAAGTAACAAAATGGCAATAAGTACATACCTATCAATAATTACTTTGAATATAAATGGTCTAAATGCTCCAAACAAAAGACATAGGGTGACCAAATGGATGAAAAAGCAAGACCCACCTATTTGCTGCCTGCTGGAGACTCATTTCAGACTGAAAGATAACATCCCTATGTTTATTGAGGCATTATTTACAATAGCCCAATTATGGAAGCAGCCCAAGTGTTCATCAATAGAGAAATGGACAAAGAAGATGTAGTATATACATATGTATATACGTGACACATTTTATGTATTTATATATGCATATTACTCAGCCATAAAAAAGAGTGGAATTTTGGATGGATCTAGCAGGTATACTGCTAAATGAAATAAGTCAGAGAAAGATAAATACCACATGATTTCAATCAGATGTGGAATTTAAGAAACAAAACACACCAGCAAAGAAAAAAAGAGACAAACCAAAAACCAGACACTTAACCATAGAAGACAAACTGATAGTTACCAGACAGGAGGTGGGTAGGGGAACGGGTGAACTAGGTGAAGCGAATTAAGAGTACACTTATCATAGTGAGCCCTGAGTTGTGTATAGAATTATTGAATCACTATATTTACACCTGAGATGAAGATAACACTGTATGTTACACTTTTTTTTCAAATTTAGAATTAAAAAAAAAAAACAACATTAAAACTTGTAAAAGTTATAATGACTTTAAATGGACAGTCAATTCATTAGGTCACTTTTTTTCTCCTGCAATATTGTTTATCTGTATCAGAGAAATGTGAGATTTTCCTTAATTCTAATACATATAATTTCGATTTAAAATGATTAGCAAGGTATTTTCCTAACCAAATACCATGCCTGAGTGTGAAATCCTATTTCTTGAAGACATGCTAAAATATTTTACTTAGAAATGAGAAGAGACTTAAACACATTCTTCTGGCAGAGACTCAGACAATAACTGAAATTAAGTTTGATGGTGCTTATAAATTAAGACCATGTGTGAAATTTGACATCACTGAGTTTTGAGGAACAGGCCAAATGGAAGGAAAACATGATGGAACATTAAAAATAATGTGTAGACCCCTAAGGCTATAGAGGCCAGGGTTGGGCAAACTAGAAGTTATAGGCCACTTGATTTCCTATTGTGTACAACTGCTTTCAAGCTACACTGCAAAGTTGAGTAGAGATAGAGACCCTATGGCCTACCTGCAAAGCCAAAAATATTTGCCATTGATGCTGCTCCAATGCTATCCCAAAATACGGCACCTTGGCATATTAAATATCTTAAGCTCAAGGAGTTTGAGAAAACAATGGAAGCAGGAAGATCAATCTAAATTCTGCCCTTTTTCCCTGAATTCAGGAGATAAACCTCCCTCGTGAAAGATACCCTCTCCTGTACAGAAGGAAGGGAGACATCCTTGTTACCAAACAGTGAATTTAGGGCCAAGAAGGCTGTCTAAACAAACCTTGTTAATTCTTCAGCATTTAAACTACCACAAGCCCAAATCCCTGTGCCTTATCAATTCTTCACAAGTTTATTGTTTGTCTAAAAGGTATAAAACTTCCTGCTCTGGTTGTGTCCCCCCAGTCTTCATTCTTTTGTGAAAGCTCCCATGGAGATTAAAAATTCAATAAAACATGTAGACTTTTCTCCTTTTAAACTGTCTTAAGTCAGTTTAATTCTTAGGATCAGTCACAGACCCAAAGAGGGTAAGGAGAATTTTTTTCTTCCCTACACTATCTCATCCTCTACAGAAAATTTGTTTAACCCTGCCAGAGGCGATCAAACCAAAGCAAGCTTTGGACTGCAGGACTTTCAGTCCCTCCTTCCCAAGACCGTCAGCAGCACCTCTCTGGCTGTGCCTGAGAGAACACAGGCTGGGTCCATCCTGACCCTCGGCCAGTGACAAGACACTCCCATACTTCAGCATTTCCCTGAACACCCTGAGTTGGAGGAGGTGGCCTCTGTGAACACCGGTGGACATCTGTGGCCTCTGAAAATTCAGGACCCACCTGACCGACTTGTTTTCAACCCAGTTCTGAGTCTTGTGGTCAAACTGGATGCAGGTGACAGGTAGGGCCACCAGTTGGCCTTCATGCTAACTGCCATTATGCCTCCTTTTCTGTATCCAGGATGGAGAGGGCCAAAGCCAGCCACCACACCTCCTCCTCTCCTTCCATTAGTGACTGCATTATCACCTCCCTACCTCTACCTATGTCAATTAGAACACTGTAGGAAAAAAAAAAATGTTTTTGAAAGAAAGAAAGCCCCATCAATCCATAAAAGTTTAGGAAGCCCCGACAAGAATAGCAGGCCCAGTGTCTGGCCAACATGAAGTGCTCAAATATGTATTTAACAAGCAAAACATATGACACATATCCCAGCTGCTCATACTTTCACCACCAACAGGCCTGGGGCTCACTGAGGATAGATACGTCCTCCCAGGATGATGGCTGGAGCTCGGCGGAGGAGGAGTTGAATGAATCACCCCTCTGCAAAACCCTCAGGGCTCTTATCTTTGCCTCTGAGTCTCTTTGGCTTCTCTGGTCCCTTCCTCACACGCTTCCTTCAGTCTCTGTGGCCTTTCCCAAGGTTTATGTGGACGCAGGACCTAGAACCTCATCTTGCCTTCAGGCCATATTTTCCTCGAGTTCTAGAATTTACCTGGCTTATCTTGATTGCTCAGAATCCTCTGCTCTCCTAGTGCTTCTCCCTGCCATTTTGTGCAGACTCCTCAGGGCCCCTTCCTCTCCCAGCCCCTGAGGCCAGACCAAATAATCAGATTAAACAGAGGCTTCTGATACATTCTGCACTGGCACAGAAACGTTCTGCAAGGGCACTTGTGATATTTTGTAAGATATGCTCATCTCTCCTTTCCGGATGTACCTATTATAGCTATTATGGATCATTAACTAAAACTCCTGACTAGCTCGCCCCACCCTCTAGCCCGCCTCTTCTTTTTTCAGCCCCTCCACAGCCCCAGCCTAGAGTTCAGCTCTTTCTTCTCCCAGCCCTGGCTGTTTGGATCTCCAGCTTCCTTTGCACTAAGATTATTATAATTGGTGAACTGCTCTAAGACATTCAGATGTACCTGACGAGAGGCAGACTCTCTGAGGATTCATTTTTCCCTAAGCCAGGTCTATTAATAGATGCAGGGTTGACATTACCTAAAATGAGCTTTTTTCTTTTAACTGCACAAAGAAACGTTCATTTTTGTTCCTCATGGAAGGAAGTAGGGCAAATATCAAGGCCTGATGTTTTGCCCTTCATCAAAAAAAATTCTTTTAGACACTGAGTCAGGGCCTCTTAAGTAGACCGAAATTCATCCTCACAGTCAGTCCTAGAGAGGCAAGTGTCCATGAGTGAGAGCGAGCAAGGATAACTCAAAGCACACAGAGGGCCAAATTTGGCTTGATGTCCTCATTAAAAAAAAATGACCCCCATGGGAGTTTTGTCTGAATTGGGGCTATGGGAAAGAAGCCAGTTCAACTGACTATATTAACATTTTTTAAAAATTGTTTTAACAAGCAAGTTGCCCATGGAAACTCAGACTCCAGTGATTTTCCTTGCTCACATATGGCACTGACTTAATGGAACAGATCAGATAAATGATATA
The DNA here is from genome assembly GCF_016509475.1 of Prionailurus bengalensis. Taxonomy (NCBI): domain Eukaryota; kingdom Metazoa; phylum Chordata; class Mammalia; order Carnivora; family Felidae; genus Prionailurus; species Prionailurus bengalensis. Next base: position 55,625,123 of record NC_057350.1, read on the forward strand.
ATCACAGTGAATTCCATGTGTTTATAATTGTGCCTTTGATCTATACAGTGTGAAGTGCTTTGCCAACATCAGCTCACTGATCTTCCTCACCACCTTCTGCGACATGTATGGGGCTGCTTTTATCCCCTCACTTCACTGAGACGCTAAGAAGTGGAATGTCTAAAGTCATCAGCTTGTTATGATGAGGCTAAGAAAAGATCCTGCAACCCATGAGTCCTGTCTAATTCAGTTTCCTGACCATTAAGACTCAGCCTCTTCAACAGGGATTCAATAAGCAGCTTAGCTCCTGGCTCCCGCCCCTCTCCAAACAAATGGCTACAGGTGCAGGCAGGGGGTGTGTGAAAATTTCACTCTGATCTGGCATTAATTTCAATGTACGGCATCACATTTAGTTCCTTCTTCCACTCTTCAGCATTATCAGTCAGCTTCTTGGATGCCCAAGAGACTTGTTATGGGGAGACCGGGTAGTGTCCACAGCCCTTGTACATATAAATATGCTTTTTTGGTGTGTTCTCTTGAGTCTCTATGAGAACAGAAGCTGCTCAATCATAAGAAAATCCTAAAAACAGACAGTAATTGCATAGAGGTGTTCCTTTAGATTAATAGTGATGAGCTTACTAGAAAGATCTGGCATAGGGTTAGACTGGCTAAGTTTCTTTGGTAATGTTCCAGCAGAGGCCATAAAGGCAGCCAAACACAGCACGTTCTGTTCAGTCAAGAATTCTGGAATATGCAAATGTGGCTCATCAAAATAATCTCAGATACCTAAAATTTTCTATTTCTTCATCTTTCTCTGAAAGCTTTCTTTCAAGTTCTGCTTTAGCTTCCAAGAGTTCAAGCTGGAAGCGAAGAATCTTGCTTTCGTTACGTTCCAGAGCTCCCTGAAACACATAAATTAAAAGTACTAAGTTAAGTCTACTTTATGGATACAGAATTTTTTTTCCTCAAAATGTGTGTCACTATTGCAGCTCTCTTTGGAGTTGTTGGGAGGCCTCTAAGTTCAAATCAGTTCCCTGAAGATTGGAACAGGATGAGAGACAAGTGACTGCTTTTGTTTGTCACATCACTTACAGCTTTGACATTCTTAGGGCTCTTGGCTGTAGTTCAAGAACTAGAATTCTAAAGCATTTTTTTTTTTTAAATAGAAAGATTCAATCTTGTCTGTGACTATATTTAAACTTTTTAATTCATTACTCTGGACTTTTCTTAATATAGTTGATCCTCAGGATGAATCAATAAAAGGATCAAAGCTAGAACAAGGAAAGTGATAACTCCTACCTGCAATCTTTTATTCAATTCTGGACATCACGGAGGAACAGAGAAAAAGGTGAAAGCAGCCAGAGAACAGGAAACAGGATAGTGTCCAAATAGTGTCAAAGGAAGAACAATAAAGGAATTTAGGATGTGCCTGACACAAAACACTCAGTGTGAGCCGTCACCACCATGATTATTAATACTACTTCAAATGGATTGCTTTGACAGCTGGGGAAATCTCCTGCCCCTTTGAGTATTTAAATATAGGCAAGGCAGTTACCGCCAGGGATGTTATAAAGGTGATTCAAGTTTAAAAGTGGAGCTTTGATCAAATCGTTAAATTCTATTCCAAAGATACAATTTACATTGCAGTAGAAACAAACAAAATATTTGGAGGATACTGAGGAAGATGTTTATTAGAGACACAGGTGTGACAACAATCTATTGGTCAGTTAACAATTGGCAGGTAGTCCTGAGGGCCAGAGTAATTTTTATGGCCTCTTCTGAGGCAGGCTTACCACATGCAACCAAAAGGAGAAAATAAAACTGAGTAGCAATTTCAAGATAAAAAGAAGAAAGATGTTAGGAATTTTAATATGCCTTAAGGCCTTGCTGCTGTTCCCTCAACACTACCTTCAATATCAGAGACAATAAATCAAAAACCAATGCTTGGATAGCAATTTCCTGAAAGGAAATGCTGCCCTTCCTTCAGGGGAAACTGTCACCTCTCAACCTCTAGAATCCACAGAGAAAGTGAATCTTTGGAGAAGGTGACCTGGGATAATTTGAGTTTTGTGGCTTCAGAAATAATCTGATAAAGATTCTCATAAAGGCTCACCCAGGAAAACAAATAACCCAATTTTACAAATACACGTCCAAGTTGAAGTATTTATGGATGCTGCCGAAGATGCAAACTTGAGAAAATGCAAATAGAATATAATGCCATCTAGTGGCAGTCAGTGGTATGAGCGCCACGGCCTTCTCACCTAGGACGTGCTAGTCAATTCAATACACAGGAAAGTCTGTATGTTATACGAGACTAAAACTGTCCCTGCCCAATCATACCTCTCACAGACCTGTCATAGTGCTTGAAAGTTTGGCTATAAAAATTACTTCTTTAGGTTAAGGTGGTGGCTTTAGGAAATCCCTGCCTAGGATGGCCAGTAGACCAAAGGGAGCAAGTAAATGAAACATTTCACCAACTTTTTCACCAACCAGCCTTGTTAGGTGACATGACACTACACTAGCAAATAAAAGGATTCTGTATGAAATGTAGAAGACCTGAGGGAAACAGTTATTCACAAAATGGCAACAGCTGTGTCAAAAGCCATCCACTTGACAACTCTGTATGTGGGGTATATATATGGACATGTCTTCTGTCTGGCTGGTTTCTTACAGAAATGTAGTGATAAGACAAATTTAACAGAGATTGCTTGGCATGGAGCAGTCCTTTGGGGTCTAATTTCCCATTATCATACCTTCCAAAAGGCTCTGTTTAAAACTGACTGCTTTGCCTTTTAAAATCATTTTCTCAGTTGGAGGGTGAGTGGTGGGGGCTGTTTTAAGTACTGGGTACTTAGTCTAAGGGAGGGTCAAGAAGATGAAATTCAGCTATGAGAAAAAAGGCTTTGCAGGGCGTGTTAACTGTTTAGTGACCACGACAGATGACTCTTTTTATAGGTCACTCTCTTTGGCATAAAGTCTTCTCAGTGGTCCTTTCACTCCCTAGCACACCCCGAGGGATAAAGGCAGAGGCTGCTCTTGAATTTATAATCCAGAACACTCAAAACACTCCTGTCACACAATCTGTACAAAGACGAGCTTTCCGGGCAAATGTTTGAGAACATCACTTTGAATCCCATTTTTAAAACTAAAGTTTTTTAGGGGGGAAAAAAAAAAGGGTTTTAGCTGACTCTTTTTAAAGAGAGGAGGAGGTGTGAGGATATTTATTCATTGTTGAATGAATAAATAGGTTCAACAGATATTTGTTGAACCTCTAGTACACACCAAGCCAATGTTCCAGGCCAGTGCTTCTCAAATATTAGTGGAAATATGAACACTACAGGATCTTGTTAAAATGCAGATTCTGATTCAACAGATGTGGGGAGAAGGCTGGGAGTCTGAATTTCTAACAAGCTCCAGGGCAATACAGCTCCAAGCAGCTGATCCTTGGGCCACATTTTGAACAGTAAAGGTCCAGGCACTGAGGATAAATTGATGAATGAGAGAGACATGGTTGCTCTTTTTGTTGCAATTGGTAGATTTGCATCCGCTGCTGCTTATCCTGCCCTCTGAGCCTCTATGCCTTCATTTGTGAAATGGGGACACTAGTTTGCTAGGGTGATTGCATAAAATAAGGCCTACCGAGCACTGGGCATAGTCCCTAGCAGGTAGTAGTTAACACTCGAAGAAGAAGTGTCATTTTGTTGTTGCTGCTGCTATTATTACTAGAAAGCAGGTCTCCTGTTTTGTCACATTGACACAAACCGCCTTTGCTCCCTGGAGGTAATACCTCTGCTTCTTCCAGTGCCACCTGGACTTCAGTCTTCTCTTGTTCAATCCGTTTCTTGACCTTCTCCATTTCACTTAAGTTTTTCTTTCCTTCCCTCACCTGATTTGTCAGATTAGAAATCTCTTCTGGAGAGGAAAGAAAGGCAAAGTTAGTGAATGGAACCTGTCTCAGACCCATAATATCAGGTACAGCAGACCGTTTCCCTGGGACCGTAGTCATGCCATCCTTGGAAGCTTGACGGCAAGGCCACTACTGGCACAGATGGGACCCTTGTTCGAATTAGAAAAAGTCACTCTTTATTCAGTACATTCTTTTGCCACCTGCCAGAAAGTTGCCCACTACAACTAGAGAGGGTGGTGCTTCTCAGAGTATTGCACCATGAACAACCTGTACAACTTCACATGGTGGTCCTTTTGTCAAAGCCACGTCAGATTCTGCCTGGTGGTGCTCTAAGACACAGACCTGAATCTTTACACACCCAGTGTAAGTGCTCAGCGCTTGACATCAGTGACTGCCATTTTGTCCGCTGCCACTGAATACCAGGATGGGAACTTAAAGCATAAGCTGGGTCATTGCCTGCCAGAAGCCAACACAGGAGCCCGGATAGACCCAAGAATCCAAAGGAGGTCAAGCACTTGAAGGGTTGTGTCTAGTCTCTCATGAACACAAGTCTTTTGACAGAATAAGGAGGCATCCAGGAGTGACAAAACCTCTCCCACTCAATATTGTTATTGTCATTTCTGCGTCTTCATAAAGGAAGCCTTTAGTAACTAAGAGGTGTGGAGTAGGGCCAAGTAGCTCTGGGAATTACCCACAGTCCAGAGATGGTGAGAGGAGCTCAAGAGCATGCCTGCTGCTCTGGTTTTGAGATCCCTGGCTGTGATGTGATGTGATGTGATGTGATGTGATGTGATGTGATGTGACAAGAGTCTTGAAAAGTCACAAAACCAAGGGGCACCTGGACCTCAGCTTAGGTCATGATCTCACAGTTCGTGGGTTTGAGCCCTATTTTAGGCTCTGTGCTGACAGCTCCGAGCCTGGAGCCTGCTTCAGATTCTGTGTCTCCCTCTCTCTCTCTGCCCCTTCCCTGCTCTTGCTCTCTCTCTCTCTCTCTCTCTCTCAAAAAATAAATAAACATTACAAAAAATTTTTTTAAAGTTACAAAACCAAACCCTTTAGATGGCAATTCTTACATAATAAATCCTTCTCTTATAAGCCCTCTCCAGAAGAGAGGTTCCCAAAAGAAAACTCAAGGGCAGTGGCTCTCCACTCTGATCATACCTCAGAATCACTTGGAGAGCTTTTGAAAAAGACTTCTGCCCAAGCCCCACCCTAGACCAAGTGTGGTCCCCAGACCAGCAGCACTTGTCTCACTGGCAATTTGTTAGAAATGCAAATTCTCAGACCCCACCCTAGACCCAGTGAATCAGAAACTCTGTGGGGAGGGCCCAGCCAACCATTCTAACAAGCCCTCCAGGTGGTTTGGATGCTGCTAAAGATTCCTAACCACTGTTCCAGCACCTCCCACATGTCCAGTCAGTGACCTCATCATGGACTATGTGGGCCAACAGGAAGGCAGGATTCATTTATGTCTCCAATAGTAATGAACTTGCTCCCAGGGCATCTCAGGGTTTTAATGCACATCACTGATGGTGCTGGTGTAAGTTGGCCGCCTCTTTGAAGGGCTGCTTGGCAGTATCTCAAAATTGAGAAGTTCATTCCTTTAACCCAGCAGTTCTGTTTCTAGGAATCCACCCCTACTGAATTATTATTACATGTCCACAAATATATGTGCAGCATGTACAGTATAGTATTACTTATAATTGTGAAACATCATATCTAAGCTGAATAAGGTCTCGTTAAAAAAACGTTAACCATCCTTATTATAAAACACTACCTAGCTATCAACAATCATGCAGCAGGTCTCCTTGTACAGACATGCAAAGAGAATAACAAGGCATGTGGAAGGTGGCACAGCTGGTCGTAAAGTGTGTATATGCTGGAGTCAAGCTGGCTGGGCTCCAATCTCAGATCTGCTTTTGATCAACTGTGAATTTGGACAATCTTTTAATCTTACACGATTTAACATAATCTGCATTTTACAGACAAAAGAAACTAACACATAGGACTGTTTTGAGAATTAAATAACGAATGGTTACATGCACCACAGAGCCCGGCACATAGCGCAGCCTATGGAAATATTTGTTAAATTAGAAAATATACTGACAAATCTAAAAAAGAAAAGAAAAGAAAAAAAGAAAAGAAAAGAAAAGAAAAGAAAAGAAACTGTCAAATACTGTGTAATTTGAATAATACACACATGAATATATGCATGGAAAATCTTGCTAAGACTATGGGTGATAAAGAAATTCTTAAAAGTGGCTTTCTTGACAGAGGGAACCTAGGGCTAAGGTCAGAAAGTAGTCCTTTTTCAGGGCACTTGAGTGGCTCAGTCAGTTAAGTCTCTGACTTAGGCTCAGGTCATGATCCCGCAGTTTGTGGGTTCGAGCCCCACATCGGGCCCTGTGCTGACAGCTCAGAGCCTGGAGCCTGCTTCGGATTCTGTGTCTTCTTCACTCTCTGCCCCTCCCCACTCACACTCTGTCCCTGTCTCCCAAATATAAATAAACAGTTTTAAAAAATAAAAGAAAGCAGTCTTATTTTTAGAACTTAATAAAACTAATAACTGTAATTTTAAAAAGGTTTCCAAAAAGAGTATTAAAAGTAGAAAAGTGAAGGGGTGCCTGGGTAGCTCAGTTGGTTGAGCAACCGACTTTGGCTCAGGTCATGATCTTACAGTTTGTGAGTTTGAGCCCTGTGTTGGACTCTGTGCTGACAGGTCAGAGCCTGGAGCCTGTTTTGGATTCTGTGTCTCCCTCTCTCTGCCCCTCTCCCACTCATGCTGTGTCTCTTTCCGTCTCAGAAATAAACATAAAAATTTTTTAAAAAAAAATAGAAAAGTGAAAACCTGAGCGGGACCATGACAATGCCGAGGCTTCTGCCCATGAAGGACAGCCCTGCCCTGGTAGCCAGGGCACCCCCACACGACGTTGTCCTGCTCTGGCTCCAAGCCCAGCTCAGAGTACCTTGGAGATTCTTGTTCACCCTCTGAAGCGTCTCCTGGCTCACAGTGCTCTCCTCGCAGGCATGCCTGAGCTTAAGGAGCTCCATGCTAAGGGCACGGGCCTCCTCCTGAGAGGCCTCCAGCACGGCCTGTGACTCCTCCTGCTTCTGCCTCCAGTCATCAAAGCACTTGTCAAAGTGCTGCTGCTTCCGGTCCAGTACCGCTGCTGAGGAACGGGCCTTCCCAAGGTCCCACAGGGTGTCCCCGAGCTCGAGCTGCAGTCTGTGCCTGGCCCTCTCCAGGGAGGCATTTCTGGCATTTGCTACCCCCACGGCTTCAGCCGCCTCCTGCAATCTAATTGCCAACTTCTTCCTGCAAAGGGGAGACCCAAACAAATGGCAGGTGAGTTTCAGCCCTCAGAGAGCTCACCCGGTTTGTCCTGGATTAAAACAGTGCTTCGGTACAAAATAGGGTGGCCCTTGAGGTTGGCTTAATGGTACCAAGCAAAAGCAGCTCACGCCGGAAAATGACTTCCTTGTGCCTATAGAGCCCAGATGTCGGCTGGCCACCATCCTCTGGCTCCTGTGTACATGTGTGCTTTATTTTCCCCTACCCTTTGTCACCCTGGTCTTGGAACTCAGGATCTCTGAATCCTGGAAGTATTTGCTTACCCTAAACCTCCTATAAGCAATACAGACTTTATTGATGACTTAAGAAATGGGAGAAAGAAGAAGATCGTACTGAACACCCCACCAACAGTAAGCAGTTGTTGAAAGTTTGTAGGCACATTGGGACACCTGGGTGACTCAGTTGGTTAAGCATCCGACCCTTGATTTCAGCTCAGGTCATGAGCTCACAGTTTGTGAGTTCGAGCCCGGAGTCGGGCTCTGCGCTGTTGATACGGAGTTTGCTTGGGATTTTCTCTCTCTCTCTCTCTCTCTCTCTCTCTCTCTCTGCCCCTCCCCTGCTCTCTCTCTCTCTTTTTCAGATAAATAAATAAACATTAAAAAAAAAAGTTCTTAGGCGCATCTAGTCTTTAAAGATCTCCTTGCTACATTGCTCCCAAGGAACATTCTTTGGTTCTCTCCTGCTCATTCTCTCTCCCTCTTATCACATGGCTCTTAAACAGGCCAAAGTTCTGTCTTTTGTCTGAATTTTTTCTCCACCCCAGATTATCTGCTCAAATTTATATACTCAAATCCATGCCATTGTTATGCTCACTTAACAGGTCACTCTCAGGAGGGACTCTAGCCCCCACTGTTGTCCCTCCAGCATCCCCTGAGACGGAGTGGCTTATTAAAGTGCTTCCTCCACCACCCCCACAATGCAGTGCTCCGAGACTTTCTAATGGATGAAATGCGTTTTCTTGCTCACATCTCCCGCAGGGACACTGGCAGCCCCATTCTTACCCATTCATTACACTTCTTAGATGAAAGGTACTGTGCATACCAAAGCTCTTTCTGATCTACTATTATTAAACAGAAAAAGACCCTCCGGAATGAACATGTGCCACACAACTAGCCCATCAGAGCAATGTGATCATACAGCCCCTTTTGGGTGGAAGCCTTCAGAAACCAATCTGTGTTCAGCATCCTTGCTTCATTTTTCCTAAATATTAAGAGGAGATTCTGATGGATCGCATGGTGACCATAGTTAACAATTCTGTCTTATATACTTGAAAGCTGCTGAGAGTAGAGCTTTAATGGTCTCACCATAACGACAACAAATGGTAATTACATAGGGCAGGGGATGTGTTAACTAACCACATTGTGATAAAGACTTTGCAATATGTACATATGTGAAATCATCACTTTGTATTCCTTAAACATATTCAATAGTATACAAGAGTTTGGGGCCCAGATGAAACTAGAGTTGGTACCAGCATGTCAATATCAATATGGACACATGAATGTCAGTTACATCTCAATAAAGCTGGAGAAAAAAGGAGATTCCGATGCTTTAACCCATCTAAAACAAGGATCTTGTAATAACTACTTTAGAAATACCCAACTGGTACCAGAAAATAGGGATTTTACTTTGGGTGACCAACTATACTAAGGGGTTTCACCGCGATGGGGGGCTATCAGTGCTAAAATCAGGCAAGCCCACAAGCCCATGGGGCAAAATAGACAAGTTGGTCACCCTCATTTCACTGATAACATTGTCCACATTTCATACCAACTACCCTTTGTTCTTCAACTTGCAACCATAAGTTCTTACTTAGTACTTAGCACTAGAATCTGCAAGCAGAGGTAGAAGATTAAGAAACCAAATCCCTGTCCTTAGGGAATGTGGGATTTGGAAGTAGTCAACTGGGTCTCAGATGAGCTTGATTCAGCTAGACACAGTCATGCTGTGAAGACAAGACTGGAAATCAAAGCAGGTGGGACCCTGAACTTGCCAACTAAAAAAAGAGGGGGGGGCGGAATCCTAGAGGGGTTTTTTTGTACCTCTGCCTCCCTGGGGTGATTTAGAAAGAAAACATAATATAGACAATGTTTTATTTATTTGATATTCAACTAAGTTTAAAGCAGAAGAGGGATTCGGATATTGCCACATTGTCCGTTATTTCTCTTTAGTTGTCATGTGCTGCAGGACAACAATTTGTTAGCTCAACAAAATCACACGGTTATATGTGGTCTATATACTTTCCCTCTTTTCTGCCCCTCCCAAGAAAACCTTCAAACACTGTGACTGCTAGGCACTTGCACCAGAAATTTTCCATCATCGAAGGAAAAAAAATCTTACTTTAGAAGCAAATGCCATATTTCAGGTATGAGGAGCCATTTCAGTTCAAAGCCCCACTTTTCTGTGGTGCAGAGTTTTTCAAACATGTACGGCAGATATTTTTAGTACCTGTCATCCCAAAGCCCTTTTTAAGTTACTGTGGCTTCAGAGACAGATTACTTGATACCCCTTTAGGGACAGGACACGGCGACTGTTAAGCAAGTGCCCAGCCACGTCTCTCAAATATTTAGGTAAAGAACTGAAAAACAATATTTTTGGTTGAAACTAAAGAGAACTGTAATGATCTGCTCCGAATTTTTGCTAAGCTACCAAGCCAGAGACACATTCTTTTGAGTAAACCTTTAATGACTATAAAGCTGGGGTTGGTTTGACACTTTCTCTCAAATTTACACGGTCCTTTGACCTCTGAGCAAAATGTTTCAGTTCTACACCCCGGTACCAAGTCTTGATTCATCTAGGCCCCAAGCTCCTGTAGTTTCTGAGAAGGACTTCTAACACCTTTATGTAGTGTTGGCTATAAAACCGACATTCTAACCTTAGAGGTGGTCTGAGGGTGATTTCTTTTCAAAGAAACGTTTGTCCCTTAAGGCATGACGACAGATCCTGATATGTTTCCAGCCATCCCTGTCCATCTTCACAGACCACTTTGTAGTCTACAGGTCGTAGACCAGAGACATAATGACTTGAATGTATGGAGACGTGTACACACACGGACTCGATTATTTTGATGTTCCAAATGAAGTCTAGGATTTCAAGTGCTAGCCCATTTTCAAACCATAGCTCAAAGTCACATCTTCTATGAAGACTTGCCTTGGGCCCTAGAAAGAGCCTCCTTTCTTTCACCAGGATCTCTTTATAGTCTTTCCTACTTTGTATTATAATTTTTAGTTTGTAGCCTCACTGGAGCACGTGTTCCTTGCCAGCAGTGGCTGTTTCAGCTCCGGTCTCGGGCTTATTCACACACCTGGTAAGGAGTTGTTAAGTGTATACATGAGGTCTTTAAGACCACAGTCACTACCCCCATCCCCCGCTGTGTAACTGCCTCCAGGTTCAGGTGCACCTGGCTCTACTCACTTGGCTTCCTCCAAGTCTTCAGTTCTCTGAGTGGTGTCATCTGCATACTTCATCCTCCACTGCACCATTTCGGCATTGCCTTTGGATAGAGCCCGGAGCAGCTCAGCCTTGGCCTCTTGTTCTTCCTCGTATTGCTCTTGGAGAAGGTCACGGTCATGCTTGGCTGACTGCAGGGCCTGGGCCAGGGCACTCTGTGACTTAAAGGACACAACACACGTTAAAAAAAAAAAGAAAGAAAGAAAAGGCATCACTACCATTAACAACGAAACGCTTGGAGGTGACATCATTTTTTTTTTTTTTTAGATAAGGTTAATAACAACCTGTCACAAATGCAAGCTGAACCTGAACCTAGTAAGATAATACCAGGGAAAGAATTGGGGACAAGAAAGGATAGAGTATCTAATTGCTGCCGGTATAACAGGGAAGAGAGTTCTATTTAGGGAAATGCCTGCCTGACTATGTGGGCTTCAGCAATAGGCAGCCCTGGAGTTCAGGAAATAGTGGGGGAGGCAAAGGTAGTAAGAATATTCCCTACCATTTAGGCAATAAGATTTATATTTAGCCCTATATAAGGTTCAGATTTTATTTGGACTAAAGAGGATCACTGAGATTTGGTCCAGCTTTATATTCACTAATGAAAAAACAAAATCTTTTCTTTCACATGTAAATCTCTGAAAACTATCTCATCATTTTAAAACAGCACTATCCAATGGAACTTTTAAAAAAAAAATCTTAAATAGAAAGAGAGAGAGTGAGTGGAGGAGAGGGGCAGATGGAGAGAGGGAGAGAATCTCATGCAGGCTCCATGGAGCTCCACATGGGGCTCAATCCCACAACCCTGGGATCATGACCTGAGCCAACATCAAGGGTCAGACATTCAGCCGACGGAGTCACCCAGGTGCCCCTCCAATAGAACTTTCTGTAGTGATGAAAACACTTTATATGTGTACCATCCAATATGGTAACCATAGCCACATGTGGCTATTAAGCACTCAAAATGTGCTTGGTACAATGTGTGGTCAAAACTGAATTTTAATTTTTTTTTAAATTTTTTTTTTCAACGTTTATTTATTTTTGGGACAGAGAGAGACAGAGCATGAACGGGGGAGGGGCAGAGAGAGAGGGAGACACAGAATCGGAAACAGGCTCCAGGCTCCGAGCCATCAGCCCAGAGCCTGACGCGGGGCTCGAACTCATGGACCGCGAGATCGTGACCTGGCTGAAGTCGGACACTTAACCGACTGTGCCACCCAGGCGCCCCCTGAATTTTAATTTTAATTAATGTAAATTTTAATTTAGATAGCCACCAGTAGTGCCGTAGTGGCTACCATACTTTTTGGACAGCAGAACTCAGTTTAGTGAAAATTTCTGCCATTTATATAGTGGTCTAGTTAACCTAGAGGCATCATTCCCAAGAGATAATCTAGTCAAGTGGAAAGAACCTAGTCTAACGGAGTCTCTGCCAGTCCTCATGGGTCCTTTCTGCACATTAGAAAAAAAGCATCTTCTCAGGTGGAAGCAGCTCTGAGAGCAAAGGCTTAGTTAAAGGCAGCCTCAGCCAGAGGGAAGGGAAGGAGGAGCAACAATACACATCGACCCTGAGAAGGACAGAGGTTTTGAAATCCAATAAAATTGGTTTTAAATTGCCTACCTCTTATATATTTATTGAGCACCTGTTCAAGATATTAGTGTTTACGGAAATGAGTGAGATGCAGACAAAGTCTTTCCCCTATGGAACCATAAAGGAGTGAGTGGATACACAAAACAAACATATAAACAAATTAATTTAAAAAAAAATGCTGACAGCAGAAAGAAACTAAAACAGAGTGACACAATGTAGAATGTTTGGCTTCTTCTCATCATTGCCCAAAGCCCTTGAGGATGGACCTGTACACAGTGGAAACAGCAGCTAAGAAAGTCCTACGGCAGGAATAATGGCGGTTTGTTTAAGAGGCAGAGAGGCAGCCTGGGCGGCTGGAGGGGAGGAAATGAGAGAAGCAGATGTATGACGCGAGGTCACAGGAGGAAGCTGGAACCAATGCAAAGGGGCCTCATAGGCCAGCTGGAAGCCACTGGGAAGTCAGCCAGAGATCTTCCAAAATATAAATTAAATCATCTCACTACCTGCGTCAATTCCTTTACTGTCTACTACTAGCTGTATGACCTTGGGCATGTTATTTTTCTTCTCAGAACCTTGGTTTCTTCATATAAAAAGATATAAGTCTACCGGTTTCATAGGACTTACATGAAGATTGAAATAACACGAGTGAAGTATCTAGCAGACTGCCTGATGTACAAGCCATGGTGGTCATTTAAAAATGTACATATAATATTAGGGCGTCTGGGTGGCTCAGTAGGTTAAGCAACCAACTCTTGATTTGGGGTCAGGTTATGATCTCATGGTTCGTGAGTTCGAACCCTGCGTTGGGCTCTGCACTGATGACATGGAGCCTGCTTGGGATTCTCTCTCTCCCTCTCTGCCCCTCCCCCACTCACTCACCTGAGCGTGTGTGCTCCCTCTCTCTCTCTCTCTCTCTCTCTCTCAAAATAAACGAACATATAAAAAATAAAAATGTATATATAATATAGAAAACAAGGAGAGTGGAGGGAATAAAATAAAATATTTAAGAATAGAAGTCTATAGTCTCAATGACCTTCACCTCAGAGTAGATGCCTTTGTAGTGAGATTACTAATAAGCGAGGCACTTTGGGGTGTTAGCAACAAGGTGCCTTGAATATGAATGAAGAATTAACTTGAAATAACCAGAGCTCAAAGAATTTCTCTCTCATAGGCTTTCACCTTAAAGAACCACTTTCACTGGGGTCACCTGCTAGCAACAGTATATATCCTCTTAGGCAGAAATGACCACTATGTATAATTTATTGACAACTTAAAAGTAATACTGAACTAAGTCAGCCTCATTTATTTCATTCTGGTCCTTTATTTAATTTAACCTCTTGGTGCAATTCAGAATCAAAGATCCATAAAGAGCCTTGCTGACTTACTGTTCAAGTAATAATGCAAAATGGAAATACACAGTTTGCTTGCTCTAAATCTGACAAACTAGACAAGTAATTTGAATCACTGAGGAAGATCCTTCAGTGATCAAGGCCCTTCCCAGCACATACAAGGTCCACCATGTTCTTTTTCCCACAACTTCTGAGGCACTTTTCTCTCTTCTTTTGTATGGGAAGATATTGAAACTGCCCCATCAAGTACTAGCATTTTTTTACACATACAGTCAAGCTACTGGTGAGAAATAATAGATGCATTACTTTGGACTCCTCTTCCAGTTGCCCTTTTAGTTCTTCTATCTGTCGAGTGAGGCTGCTCTTCTCCCTGGAAAGTTGGTTTATCAGAGCCTCCTTTTCTTCCAGCCTCCTTAGGAGCTCTCCTATAGAAAGATTTCACAAAGTAAGTTAATCATGGCCTTCCTCCTCATCCACTATCTCCTCACTTAACTCGTTCACTTGAAGGGCAACCACAATGACTCCTACAACATATTTATAATACTTAAAAAGGTCTGAGAGTTCGGTTATCAGCAGCACCATAGCAATGTTCCATTCCAGGACTCACAAAAGAGCCCTGATAAAGAACTGATTTTTAGCAGTGAGTCTGAGTCAATAACAGGTAATATTAGCTACCATATATTGAGAATCTTCTATGCATTAGGTACTACTATCTAGTTAAATTCTCGTAACTCCTTGATTATTTCGGTACTTTATTACCCACATTACAGAAGGGAAACCAGGGAGACTTACTTGAATATGATGGAGACACAAACATGCACAGACAGTAGTTGGTGAAGGTAGATTCAAATTAAGCTTTTAACCCTAAAGAACACATTCTTTTAGGCTATGCTCCCTTGTTCATTTCATGTGGCACTACCAATTTCTGGCTATATAATTTCTAGATAATTACAACTTCTTTGCCTCACTTCTAAAATGAGGACAATAAAAAATTGTTAATGAAAATTAAATGAGTATGAATGTGTTTTGTAGACTAATTGCTAAATAAATATTAGAAATAGTCATTAAATAGTAGAGGCTATGACCACGGTGGGGGGGGGGGGATTCCATTATACTGTAGTCTACCCTCTCTGATAGATAGACTGATGATAAGACAGAAATGCCTTGGTGATTAGCAACAGTACCAGATGCTGAGCCAATCATGGGCAGAGGCAGTTGCTCTCATAGTAACACTAAAAGCCCCAAATATTTATGACCCCCATATCTCTTGCTATAAACAAGTTCTAAACCTCTCAGCATCCTAAGGAAGCATCTATTTGGGCTAAAGTAGCAGTTCTCAACCTTTTTGGTCTCAGGAACACTCTATATGCTTAGAATTTATTAGGTACCCCAAAGAGATTTTGTTTACATGGATTTTATTTTTAATAGTTGGTGTATTTGAAATTAAAAGAAAAAACTTAAATATGTATTAATTCATTTTCAAATAATAATAAAAATCTTAGTGATGTGTTAATATGTTAACATAAACAACACTTTTTTAAAGAAAAAAAATTTTTTCTGTGGTTTTCCAAAACCACAGAAAAGTCAGTGATAAAAATGACATTATTTTACATTTTTAAAAATATCTGCCTTAATAAAAACTAGATTTTCATATTTGCCTCTGAAGTCAATCTATTGTAATACACGGGTTTTATTGAAGTATATGAAGAAAATCCAGCCTGGAAAAGGGAGATGGAGAAGGGAGATGTATTTTACAGTCTTCAGTCTTTTCATTTTTAAAAAAATTTTTCATTGTCTTTTCAGATAATTGTGACTATTATTTGATACAACACCAAAACTCAACAAATAGAAATTTCTCAAGGATTAGTTGCAATGTGTTACTCTGTTACATTAAACTTTATGAGTCCATTTTAAACTTTGAATGGATCTTTCACCCACACATGATTGTATAACATCATGCAGTGGTGATTTGAAAAATATGTGTTCACTGAATTATGCAGATCTTCAAAATGTTGACACATTCCCTTATACAATATTTAAAAAAGCATGTTTGTTAACATCACTAGTGATCTCATCAGAAAAGTCTTTGAGAATTGAGAGCATCAAGCTCATGATGGCATATACAGGCTTTCAGAATCTGATTTTTGCCTAAAACTCCAATTTTATTATTGGCAACAAATAATATCAGTTGTTTTCTTTGAAGCGACAGGCTCGCTTTGTTCATTTTTGAGAAAATATCTGCCAAATATTTAAGTCAGAACATAGTTTGTCCTTTCAAATAAATAAGATACTCCCTGAAAACACCTGCTAGCTCAACACAGAACTTAATCACACATCATACTTCAGAGAGGTAAGACAGTGATGGGTGAACAAGGTGAAGGGAATTCAGAGCACACATTGTGAGGAGCACTGAGAAATGTATAGAATTGTTCAATCACTGTATTATACAGCTAAAACTAACATAACACTATGTTAACTGTACTGGAATTAAAATTTTTAAAACTTCTTTAAAAAAAACAAAATAGAAGTGCTTTAAGCATACGTCTTTTGTTATCAGAGAGAATATTAAAAATATATATACTTGGGGTCAGGATGTAATAAGATTGATTTTTATTGCTTTATTAAGGACATTCTGACCTAAAACTGACTCCCCCCCAAAACAACTGTATGTATCACTGAATATAATGATTAATAGTACCGTGCGGTACCACTGTCTTGATGAGTGTCTTGATGAGGCTCAAGTAGTTTTAATTGTCACTGCTTTTGCAGCATCAATATAAATGTCAAAAGAACTTAAAAAAAAGCAATCATTTTAACCTCATAAGCCCCCTTCAAGGGTCTTGATGATTGCTGGTGTTCTGTGGACCAAACCGAAAATCTCTGGGTGACAACATCATATTGAAAAGGAGCCTGAAGAAATGCCAATACACTAGGGGGTTGAGAATAATATATCACGTATCTTATAGAACACGTACCCACTTCACATGGCTTAATTGATCACATTTACCACTGACTGGCTTTAAAAGCGGAGTTTGATATGTTGACAGGGCAGGGCATGAGACTAGTGGGTAATGGCAAAAAAGCAACAAAAAATCTAGAGCATAGACCCAGTGAGGGGAAAGGAGGTTTGGATAGGTATGTACTTAAAATTTAATTCACACAAAGCCAAAAGGTGAAAATAAGAATTAAAGGAAGGAAAAAAAAGGTCCTTCATCCTGAGCCGAATTATCGCTTCACACCCACTTTCACTCCACTCACTTACCTAGTAATTTCCTCATCAAAAAAGTGAGTAGAAAATTAATGCCAATAACCTAGGGGGAGGTAGGCAGTGCCTATCACAACAATTTTATACAGCACATCATTTAGGGCCAGACATATAAGTATTCTCCAGTCTTATCACTGGACTGTAGAGTCCACAGACTATGTCCTAAATAGCAGAGAGCAACTTGGGGATTTTATAACAAGGTTAAGTATCATATACCCTGCTCCCACTATAAGAATCCTAGTCAGTGTCCCTGCTAGAACCAAAAACACTATCTTCTGGGCTTCTAGGTTTATAGTTTTGCCAGCCCATTATAATTTAGCTTTAATTCTAGATTTACTATCTAGAAACAGGTGTCCACTAGCAGAAGGATGTGATACAGTCCAAATGGTCTTTATTCTTTTTGTTAAGTATGTGCCTCTGGGCAAGAATATTGTTTGTTTTCATTGACCTAGGAATTTGAACTCTGGAAATATATTCCTAAAAATAATTCTAATTACAGAGAAACAGCTAGTCACATGCTGTTCACAGCAGAGAAACAAGTCAAGTTCCAAGGCAAGGTTAAGTAAACTATAGTCCCTCTACTTGACAGGTTAGAAGTAGCCATTATAAATGACTAAGTATGAAAGATACAAAAAAAAAAAACCTTGTGAAAATTGAAAAAAACAGAAAACAAAAAAAAATTGCCACAATGTAAAAGATTGGGGGAAAAAACCATGAAACACAAAAAACTATCAATAGTAGCTGAAAGTACAGAGTAAACCTTGGTACATTTTTCTACTTTTTATTTATCAAGTGTTTGTGCAGCACCAATAAGTGGCAGGCATTATTCTAGATGACTGACACATATCAGTGAATAAAACAAAGCTTACATGAAGCTTACATTCTCACAGATGGAGACAGACAAATAAGCACATTTATCATGTCAAGTATGTCGTTTGTCTGAAGGTATTAAATACTCTAAATAAAGAAGCAGAGAGTGGTTGAGAGCACTCAAATGTTGCCTTCTCAACAAGGCCTATCCTGACGTCCCCAGATATCCGTTTGATTAACCTTCATCTTCAAGTCTCTGGAGAATTAACAGAGTATTCTGGGCAGAGGAAGAGGCTAGAGCAAGACCCTAGGACGCGAGTGTGCCTGGTGTGTTAAAAACTCAGCCAAGGCAGAATGAGAGAAAGGGAAAGTAGTAGAAGAGGTCAGAGAGATAATGAGGGGTCCAATTATGTGGCCTTTGTAGGCTATTGCATAGACTATAGCTTTTACTAAGTATAAAAAAAAGTATGGGTTTATTATTGAAAATTAGAAAAAATGTCTGTTTCAATGAGGTTGACACTATAAAAAGTCATGCCTTACAGGCTGTGTGGACAGCCCCTGTCATCTTTTGATCTTGAGAGTTGCTTCCTCCAACTGCGTAGTGCTTTTCTCCTTCCCAAAGGAGAGCTGGGTGGAGCCTCCCAAAGCAGCACGGGGTGGGGGGGGGGGGACCTTTACCAGACAAGAGCATGTCCGTGGACAAGGTTAACCCAGAGACTGCATTCCTCCCCTAGAATCTTTAAATACTCACTCAGTTTCAGTAACTGATTCATCATCTCAGGAGTCCCTCCACCAGGCTGCTGGGACCGAGGCTGGCTCACAAATGAAGCAGCACATTTACTTACCATTCTCACTCCGTAGCTTTGTCTTCTGTGCTTTTAGGTCATTTGCCAACTGACTCACTTCATCTAGTTTCACATTTGCTTCATTCAAGCGCTCTTCATACAGACTACAGAGCTTCTCAGAGTTAGCCTAGGGTTGAGAATGAAGAGTTGAACATGGCTCATGGAGTTCCTGCTGAATTAGCTGCATAAGAAAGGGAAAGGGTGGTTCCTGGGACCCTTGTGCTCTCTTCTGCTCTGAAGACCACAGCTAACATTTGGAAAACTGTATCTTCTAATTTCATCACACACAGTAAACTTAAGGTCTGGTACTTTAAGGAGCCCAAACTTCTTAGGCTGTAGGTGTCATGGAGAAACCAAATTCCCTGGGTATTGGGACCCTCTCTAGAATTCTTTGCTCTTTTGGAGAAGGAAACATACCAAACACTGATGAAGTACACAGCCACTTTCTGACATTATGTTATATATTTAACTATCTTTCTCTCCCACTAGAATACGCTTCATGAGAATAGAGATTCTGTTGGATCACAGATAGCCCCCCCCCCCCAAGTGCCTAGAATAGTATGTAGCACATACAAGAAGTTCAATAAACAACTGGGAACATGCAAAGGAGAGGGAGGGAACAGGGGAAGCAGGAAAGAAATCCAAAGCGCTGACTAAGCAGTAGAGGAGAAAGTAGGTAGAACTGAGCTGCAATGGCTTAATGGAAGTTTGAACTGTCAAAGCAACCGCACCCTCTGGATCACTAAGGCTGAAGGCTCAAGGTAACCCTGTTGGGTTAACACTCAATTCTAAACTCCAGCTTCTCAGAATGGGTATTTTGTGCTTGGAGAAAGGGATATGCCATTTGGCCGTTGTACCTCCACCTATTTAAATAACCAACCTAACCATCAGATTTTTGCCACACTCTGAAAGGGAATGATAGGACTTTGAGACTCAAGATTCTAAAATAGGACCAAGAGCTGTCAGATGTATAATGGTTGTGTCCCTTTACCTAGCTTTAATTTGCATCCTTGCTATTAATATGATCAGAAAGGACATTGGTGGTTCTAGAGATCCATAGTTCCATAGGTAGCTGTTTTTGTGTTTTGCTCTTTACATGTATTAAATCTCGTTCAATACAACAGTCCCGTGAGATCTTTGTTTTTACAATGAGTTCTATGGAAAAGGAAGAATTAAGACAACAAAGAAGGGATCACACCAATGGCATTCCAAGAAAATGGTGACACATGTGAAATCTGGTGTTAAGCCTAATATTCTGAATATTAACATAATTTGTATGATGTAGCAATGGCCAAAGATGAGGAACATTTTTAAGATGTCAGGTTTAGTCCTCTGGGAAACTTCTGAATCTACAAAAACCTTGGAGACCTCCAGCTAGAGCCAACTCTGTGTTGAAGATTGTTCTCTTCTGGCTTACACTAGTGACTATTATAAACCCCCAGTGAAAAACTACTAGATTACATCTTCTTATATTCCCAAGGCAGTGTGTAGTGCTGGACACAAAATAGGTACTTAACATATGTCTAAGACAATCAAATTACTGCCTTAGTGAGAGATTGGCCAATATGCCCACTAAAGTTTACTTAGAGGTCACATTCAAGCTTTCCTTATAATCCCCAACCTCCAAATTTATTTTTTAGCTTGGTGAAGATATTATCCACTGATTAGGAAACCAGTGAAGAGCCAAATCAGGTGCATGCCCATTTGGAGGCTTATAAGGAATGTCATGTAGTTCAAGCTCAAAGATGTTCCATAGCACACCCAGGCTTGCTGGTGAGTATGCAGCCAAACTTGGCAGAGATTCAATGACCAGCTTCTTATACAATGCCATCAGCATCATGTAGGAGAGAGCACTGATGTTAAATGTCAGGCACATTCAGTTATCCATACTCTCCACTTACTACTTTAAAAAGGTTGTAGTATTGATAAATGTAACAGTCTTTAGATGGTCAGAAATGTCTACTTATATTTCATCTGTTGAATAGGTTTGCTCTCACTCCTAAAAGCAATTTTACAAAGTTGGCACACTGATTTTTTTCAACAAAATATCCCTTAAAAGTTCAGATTGACTCTTTTCTATAAACGAGAAGACTGAATCAGAAAGGCTAAACATCTTGTCCAAATTCACAGAGCTAGTGAGTATTAGAATTAAGATTTGAACTGATAACTGCCTGTACAGAGGCAAAAAAAAAAAAAAGCCAAAACTAGACCCCTAAGTATCTGTTATATGAAGTAGTAATAACAAAGGGAATGTTACATTGACATCCAGTTGGCTCATATTGTCATGAGTCCTGAGTGCCAGAGGAAACAGGATAAAAATATGGTAACTATGTAAACCATCTTTATTTTATGTTGTCTCCAATAATAAATGACCCATTAACTGGGCCAGGAAGAAGACATCCAGGTGTGAGAAATAGCACTTCTGTTTATGGCCCTGAATATTCTATGCTATGCATCTGTTTGCTGAGGGTGAAAGAACACAGAGCTCTATAAGACAACTTAGTCAATGGTGTGTGGAAATGGCTAGCAAAGGAGCCAGAGAATCCCCAGTTTTTAAGAGACTCCTGTGTAGTAAAGCCCAGCTGGGCTGTGCATATCTGCAGAGCATGCAGCCACCTGGACAGACAGAAAAGGCATGCGCTCTGAGGCATAGCTTCAAATGGTAGGTATTGATGGGCCATGTTAACCATTGGCATAGCGTTTTCTACTTACAATGTATTTTTATAAGCAGGATCTGCAAAAGACAATGAAATTATTTATCTAAAGGTAGTCTTTACAGGGTATATCATTCAAATGGTTGTACCTTCAAAAGAATGCATAAATATAGGCATTAATTTTGATACTAGGAAAGAAAAGGTTAATGGAATAATGTACATTCATCTTACAGCTGATTCTTAAAATGCTGCCTAAAAATGCTGTCTCCCAGAAATGCAGGAACCAATGGGAATTCAAAATAATCAAGATAATTGTGAGATTGACTATAACTTCTAAATTTCCCTGGGCTTCTCTGTCAGCATAATATGCTTTTTGAAAATGCTTCAGTTTCCACTGTACCACTGAGTATTGGCATTCCTGGCATTATAATTCAGAAAAAGATGAAATAAACAATTCAAGAAAAATTTCAGTATAATATATATGCCTATGAGAATGAACATAATCAATTTATCCCACCAGGAAATATTTAAGGTAGCAGCACAATGTGGCCACACACCAACATAAACAGAATTTGGAGTCAAGGCCCATCTCTGCCATAATTGTATGACCTTGGATAGTCACTGAATCTATGTGCCACAGAATTCCCAAAAGGCATATATAAAAGTTAATGCTAGTACTTGAGTATACAGGTTATGCATATCATGTAGTAAACATGAGTAAAATAAGACCTAGTTTCTGCCCTAGAGATGCTTTCTATTTAAGCAAAGTTAAAAGACTATATAATGCAGCAATACAAGAGGGATCCCAAAAGTGCTATAGTAATTCTGAAATAGATAAAGTTTTAATATGGAAAGTTGAACTTGAGCATTCCAGGGAGAGGGCTTAGTTTGGAAAAGGCACATTGGTGGGAAAAGATATTTGGTGAAAGGCAAGCATGTTAGCTTGGCTGAAATGGAAGGTCCATGAAGCAGTAATGGAATCTAAAATTGGCAGGGCAGATTGGGTCAGATCACAGGCCATAGGGTACCTTGAAAAGCAGCAATTTGGAGTTCACTGTTAAGCAGGGACATGACTGTATAAAGCCATGTCTAGAAATATTCATATGGATACTATATGGGATAGATTGAGAAAAGAAAAACTAGAAGCAAAAAAAATAATAATAATTTAGGAAACCACATTAATAGTCAGTTAAAAGGTAATGAAAGTCCTACCTGTGTGTGGGTATGGAATGGAAAACTGTAAGACAGTGAAGAATTGACCTGCTGCAAGAATTGATTGGAAAGCAAAGAACAAGGGAGGAAACACATAATCAATTACAGGCTTTAAGCCTGGGTGATGGGAAGAAACAGGGTGTCAGTGACAGAAATGTCCAGAAGAAACACTAGATTCAGAAGAAGGTGATAAGTTTGGTTTTAGACATGCTAATCTGAATAAAGGAAGACATTACTGATCTTTGAAAAAACAATTTAAGAGAATACTTTTAAGTAATGTAGGGGAAAGAAAAGACACTGAGGGAGTTATAGGAGTGAGGAGGTAGTGAGTGCTAGTGGGTGGTGGGTACTCATCTCCAAAGATGACTCCCCAGTGAGCCATACCCTCTGGTATTCATACCTTTGTGTAGACCCCTACCTGTGACTTATAACTGAATCACTCCACTGCATTGTAAGTCTTCCTCACAAGAATTGTTGCAGCTTCTGCCTTGGTCTCTTGTAATAGTTGCTTTTGTTCCCTAAATTGCCTTGTAAGAAGTCCAAGTCCTCTGTGGCTGCCATGCTGTGAGGAAACCCAAACTATGCACATGGTGAGAGAGATTTCCATCTAGCCTCCAGCTGTTCTGGT
This sequence comes from Prionailurus bengalensis, assembly GCF_016509475.1. Classification (NCBI taxonomy): domain Eukaryota; kingdom Metazoa; phylum Chordata; class Mammalia; order Carnivora; family Felidae; genus Prionailurus; species Prionailurus bengalensis. The sequence goes on from NC_057350.1 coordinate 55,648,159, forward strand.
TGTCCCAGCTCAGGAGCCAGACATGGGAATGAATAAACCTTCAGATGACTCCAGTCTCAACTGCCATCTGAGCTAAGCCAGTCAACCCCAGAACCAAGGGAGATGATAATAAATTGCTATTTCAAGCTACAAGGTTTAGGGATGATTTGTTATACAGCAATAGATAAATAGAACAATACTCTTTGGTCAAGGAGACAGATTAAGGCAGATATAGATAGACCTTGCTTCCTTCTCCTAGTGTCTGAGGAAAAGTCTTTTTTATTTTGGTTTGTTTTGCAATGGGTGAGTAATGGTTATGTGGAAAAATATTTTATTCTTTGGGACAAGAAGGAAAGAAATGGATGAGTGTAAGAAAAATATAAGGTGAAGAGAGAAGTTATACTGAATGGTCTTGATTTTATCAGTTAGGTCTTACCATTTATTGAAAAGGATTTAGAAAGTCAGGGTTAGAATCTGAGGGAGGATTTTGTTTAAAATAAAACAGAAGGTGAATTAGAAGAATAAAGAACTTCTGAGCAGCAATGAAATTCTAGAGGAAATTGGAAAGTATGAAATTCATACCTAATTAGTATGGATTTATGGTGAACCTATCAACAGTTTTATGACTATGACTTCCTACTAAGATATGCAGAAACAGAAGAATTCCTGAGGATAAACAAGAGGCAGAGAAAATTATAAAGAGTAAGGACTTCTAGAGTCTCACTTGGGCTGAGGAAAGCAAATGAAGCCTACAGGGCATGGAGAAAGCATGCTTTCATTGCTGAGAGAAAGATGAGTCCATATAAAAGGCAGAATACAGATGAGATAGAGGAGAGAGGACTTAAATCCTTACTAGATTTATATTCTAAGATAATTGTCAGGAAGAGTGGAGAGAAAGAGAAGGAAAAGCAGGATGTTTGTGTTTCTTTCTACCCAATTCCCTTTTTTAAAGGGAATTAAGGCTAAATATTTTAGGAGTCACTCAGTATCTCTGAAGAAATGCTGCATTTTTCTGGCCATGGTCCATGAAAGTTGAGCTTTATTGTTGGTTTGTCTCTTTCCCAGATAACTTCCCAAATTCTGCTCACAAGGAGAATGTGACACTGGCTATAGTCATACCTTGGAGATGTTGTGGGGTCAGTTCCAGACAAGTGCAATAAAGGTAGTATCACAATAAAGTGAGTCAGTGAAGTTTTTGGCTTCCCAGTGCACACAAAAGTTATATTTACCCTATACTGTAGTCTATTAACTGCACGTTAGCATTATGTCTTTAAAAAAGACATAGTTATCTTTTCAAAGTTATCTGGAAGGATCGGAACCAACTTCTTCGAAACTCCTGCTAATGTTTGGCCTCTTCCTGTGAATCATGAATGTTTTTAATCTAGAATGGCGAATGCTTTCCAGAAGGTTTTCAATATACTTTGCCCAGATCCATCAGAAGAATCACTATCTGTGGCAGCTATAGACCTACAAAATGTATTTCTTAAATCATGAGATTTGAAAGTCAAAATGACTCTTTGATCCATGGGCTGTAGGATGGATGTTGTGTTAGCAGGCATGAAGACAACAAGAATCTTCTTGTATATCTTCATCAGAGTTTTTCAGTGACCAGGTGCATTGTCAACGAGTAGTACTACTTTGAAAGGAATCTTCTTTTCTGAGCAGATCTCAACAGTGGACTTTAAATATGTGTCGTCATCCAGACTTTGTTGTTCCATTTCTAAAGCACAGGCAAAGTACATTTAGCATGATTCTTAAGGGCCCTAGGGTTTTCACAATGGTAAGTGGGCACTGGCTTCAATTTTAGCTCCTAACAGGAGTTAGCCTGTCCTTTGAAGCCAGGCATTGCCTTCTCCTCCCTAGTTATGAAAGTCATAGATGGAATCTTCTTCCAACAGAAGATTGTCTACATTGAAAATCTGTATTTAGTGTAGCCACCTTCATGAAGTATCTTAGCTAGATCTGCTAGTAAACTTGCTGCAGTTTCTACACCAGCACTTGCTGTTTCACCTTACACTTATTTTATAGGGACTGCTTCTTTCCTTAAACATCATGAACCAATCTCTGCTAGTTTCAGACATGTCCTGCAGCTTCCTCACCTCTCTCAGCCTTCACAGAATTAAAGAGAGTTAGGCTTTTGCTCTGGATTAGGCTTTGGCTTAAGGGAATGCTGTACTTGGCTTGATCTCCTATCCAGACCACTCAAACTTTCTCCATTATCAGCAATAAGGCTGTTTCACTTGCTTATAATTCATGTGCTCACTGAAGTAGCACTTTTAATTTCCTTCAAGAATTTTTCCTGTGCATTCACAACTTGGCTAGCCATTTAGCACAAGAGGCCTAGCTAGCTCTCAGCCAGTCTTGGCTTCCAACATGCCTTCCTCACTGAGCTTAATCATTTCTAGCTTTTGATTTAAAGTGAGAGATGTACAACTCTTCCCGTCACTTGAACACGTAGAAGACATTGTAGGGTTATTAATTGGCCTAATTCAATATTGTTGTGTTTCAGGGAATAGAGAGGCCTAAGGAGAGGGGGAGAGAGATAGGAGAATAGCCAGTTGGTGGAACAGTCAGAACACACACACTTATCAAGTAAGTCTGCTGTCTTATATGGGCATGGTTCTTGGCACTCCCAAATAATTATAATAGTCACATCAAAGATGACTGATCACAGATCACCATAATAAATATGATAATAATGAAAAAGTTTTAAATGTTGTGAGAATTACTAAACCGTGACACAGAGGCATGGAGTGAACATATGCTGTTGCATCAATGGCACCAATAGACTTCCTCAGGGTTGCCACAAACCTTCAATTGTAAAAAACCACAATATCTGTGAAGCACAATAAAGCAAAGCTCAGTAAAATGAGGGAGGCCTCTATTTATTCTGCTTAACCTAAACTACGCCCCCTCTCAACTACCAGAAGATAGGATGGCCATTACCTGTGATCTGATACTAGTCATTTGATATGAGAGCTTATATTATATGGATTAGTGGTCTAGGTGAAGAAAGAATACATGGTGAAACTTCCTTCTCATGCTGGGTGGTTAAAGAGATGCCAGAGAACATGAAGGAGAAAAAAGTCTCTCCCCTTAGCAAAGTTCTTTGTGTCCACCATTCATGGAGACAGACCCTAGAGTATCTGAGCCACCCCCGACGTGTGCTCCCAACACAAAGCCATTCTTCAAGAGAGACACACGACTCACATAGCTAGTGGCTTCACTTTCTAGCCAACTTACTTATGTCATCATCAGAAAGACCACAAGAAACATGGCCTGGAACCCCAATTAAACCAGAAGCTACTGTCAGGCTACAGTCAGGTAATAGCCATGTGACCTTAACAACGCGCACTGAGCTTAAGCCTGATATAGTCAATCTAAAGAAATACAGCCTCCGTTAGCAAACACCTCAAGTCACCAATCCAGTGTATTTTTCTTTTCCTTTGCCTCCCCTACCTACTTCCATGTCCTGAAGTCCATAAGGTAGACTTGAGGATGCTTACCTTAGCTCTGGTCATCTGCTCAACATTGGTCAGGAGGTCACCCACTTCTAGCTGTAAGTCACTCTTGTCTTTTTCCAATTTCTGCTTGACCTGTTGTAGATTTTCCAGCCGGCCCTGGAGCTCAGACAAGCTGTCTGCATGTCTCTTCTTCAAAGAGGCAGAAGTTGCCTCAAAGTGCAGTGTGGCCTCTTCCATGTCTTGGCGAAGCTTCTGGAATTTTGTTTCCTGTTTCTTCATTATGTCTAGCTGAGCCAAACGGGTGCCTCCTGCCTCCTCCAGCCTTTCATTCAAGTCTTCCAGTTCTTGTGTGAGGTCAGCTCTCTCCCTCTCCATCTTGGCTCGAGTGGTCCTTTCAGTTTCCAGTTCCCTTTTCAAATCCTGTATCTGATTCTGCAGCAATAAATAATTTTGACTTTTACTAAGCGCTTGTAGCATATTTTATATTCAAGAGCTTTACTGTATTTTTTAAAACTGTATCAAAACTAAGAAAAATCATGTAATACCTTTGGTTTCATTCTATAAAGAAGATAGAATACATAGAAATTAAATGATTTTCCCCAAATCACTACAAAGACCAGAGTTCAAATGTGCCCTTCCTCCAGATCTCCCAGACCTTGTTGATGAGCAACTTCATTAAATTCTATACGTGGAGGAGAAACTACAGTAAAGAGGACTTTCCAAAAGAAGAGGAAACACATTTCATAGAACAAGAAAAAAAAATTTCAAGAGCTTAATAAAAACTAACATGATGAATTTTATACACAATACCTCATGCATCTGGGATTCATTTACCAATCTCAATTATTGGGATCTTGGGCAAATATCTGATGAATCAAATAAATATCTGAGTTCAAGCAACTTACTCATAAGAAACAGCATCAATTTAATTTCACACACAGTTCTGCCAAACTTGGTTACTTGGTTTCTTGGTCTGCAGGTGATTTCAAGTACCAGGAGATCCGAAGTAACGAATTAAAATGGGTGGAGGAATGGGGAGTGCTATGGTGAGTAGTAATCTGATACCATTAGAGGCAGAATTATTAGATAAAGGAAATTAGTGACAAGAACTCTCAGAGCCCCACTCTTGTAGTGTAAGGGCAAATAGCTCTACAAATCTTGATAGCATCATTATAGTACAGCACAGGAAAGCCACTGATGTTCAATAACATTACCTTAAATAATTAGGCATAGATTAGGACGGGAGTGAAAAAGGATAGTATCTATTTTAGAGCATGTTTCCTTTCCTTTAAATTAGAGTACCATGGCTTTGAGGATGCCGATTTCTAGATCATGCCAATATGTAGGCTACCAGATCTGTAGATGAGTAGGGACAGAGAAGGCGCTAAAAAATTTGTGATTTCCACATCCAAGTAAATGTGATCCCCTTCCAACTAGTTATTCTGGGATCCAATACCTTTGTCCCAAACAATACTATCATTAAAACAAACATTTCTAGAACATTTCTTCAGAAATAATCTTTAGAGCATTAAAAAAAATTGTTTTAATGTTTATTCATTTTTTGAGAGACAGAGAATGAGTGGGGGAGGGGCAAGGAGAGAGGGAGACAGAATCCAAACAAACTCCAGGCTCTGAACTGACAGCACAGAGCCTGATGCGGAGCTTGAACCCACAAACCAGGAGATCATGACCTGAGCCAAAGTTGGACACTTAACCGACTGAGCCACCCAGGCACCCTAGAGCACCCTAGAGCCACCCTAGAGCATTTTTTTAAAATCATGAAGGTAAGAGAATTTGTCTTTTGGATAAATTGAAATTTTTGAGTCTTTTTATTTTGGATAAAGTCAAGTATCACTTGAAGACAAGCCTGGTGAATATGATAGATAATCGCTTGGAGATTAATATTGTGTTTGAAATCATGCCTATAAATCAGTGATACTGTTTTTCTTATTTGGTTTAAAATGTCTCAGAAAATAATTATCAGAAAGAGGCTCAAAATTATTTTGAGTAATGGTTACATTACTGAGATAAATATTTAGCTCCAAAGGAAAAACATCTATCATACAGATGTATATGCATACAGCATATGTGAGGAGTTACATATATGTGTGTATGTGTATATATCCATTCATACTTATTTTATAACATGGTCAAGTAGTGTAAAACAGCCACATGGTCTAAAACTTATAAATAGCATCCCATTACCAAATAATGTTTTGAGACTACAAGTAGGTACAAAACAGATTTTCAGCACAGAAGTAGAATTGTTTTCTAATCACAAAGACTACTCATCATAAAAAATTAAATTGCTAACACTGAATGCTTACCACAGATCAAGCACTGTGCTTACCACTTAAATGTACTATTGCATTTAATAATATTAGCTCAAAGGCTGTCAGGAAGATTAATAACTGAAAAAAATACGTAGCTAGGATTTTAGCACAATGTTTGGTTCACCACAAATATTCGACAAATTACCTGTTTTTATTACGGTAAGAAAATCTAAGCTTAAGAGGTAATTTTTCCAAGTCACTTATCTGTGGAATGTGGCAGTTTTCCTTCTTAACCACTGCTCTTTTCTGCTTCTGTCCATGGTTGCCTCAGGGTATGGATAGCAAAGCATTTGTCATTAAAGTACCAATTATTACCCATGAATCTACATATAGCTACATGAGAAATGATTACCTGAAGCTCTTTAACCATGTTCTGAAGCTGAGCCACCAGGCCTTTCTCCTTCTCCACCTTTGAACTCATCTGATTCATTTCTAGTTCTTTCCTGTAAGGGAAAAATGCATCAAATAGAATTTCTTAGGTGATAACATTTGACTTAAATATTTTAAAAATTATAGTAATAACACATGAAATTATTCTCTTATAAAAATTCAACTACTACATCTATATCTGAAGTCTCCTTGGCTCTCACACCCAATCTTTGTTCCTTCCCAAGAGGTAACCACCATTATCAATTTGGTATGAATCCTTCCAGACATTTTTTCTAAGTATTGACATGCATTTGTGTTTACATATAGGTAGAAATAGTTTCATTTTCTCTACTGTGAAAGGTATAATATGTAATATTAAGTATAAATATAATTAAATATATAAATAATTAAATAAAATAATATAAATAATTAATATAGTATATTATTATATAATTAATATATTATAATATTATAATATAACATATTATAATATATAATTAATAATATAAATAAATATATAATTAAATATAAATGTAAATATAAATAATTTGTATTTATAGTTCCATAACTTATTTTTAACCCAATAACACATTTGAGTTTTTTTCATGTTGGCCCATACATAAATTACTTCATTTTAAAAATTAACTATGACATACTATTCCATAATTTAGACATCCTGTAGTTGATTTATCCACTTCCCCATTAATAAGCCCTTAGGTTTTCCCCAATATTTTCCTTCTGTAAATACCACTGTTCATAACCATGCCCCCTTGTGCACATGTGAGTGTTTCCTTAGAGTGGATACAGAGTAGGGAATTCCCTGGGTCAGGTATAAGTGTGTGCTTAAAAATACATAACCCTGCCCTTTGCCCTTCAATAGCAGTGTGAGATTATTTCTCTATATTTACGCCTAATATTAGCATACTTCTAAATTATTCCTAATCTGACAGAAATTGGAAAATTAGAATGCCTTAGTTTTTAATGTCCCTGTTTAACAGTGAGGCAGCATCTTGTCATTTAAAAATGGCCAATAAACCAAACGAACTACCTGGTGGTATCCTTTGATCATTTGTCTACTAGATTGTTCATATAATTAATGAATTATAGATTTTCTTTTAGTATTCTTATTTTCTGGTATCTCCTGAAAATATTTCTCACACCTTGTATAACTTGTTCCAATTTTACTTATGTTGGCTTTTGCCACATAAATATTTAGAAATGTGATATCGTTAAGTATCAAGATATTCTTTTTCTGTCTTTGGCTTTTGTCACTTATTCAAGAAAATTTAACCTGCCAATTTGCTTTTTTTTTTTAATTTTTTTTTAATGTTTATTTACTATTGAAAGACAGAGTCAGAGAGTGAGCAGGGGAGGGGCAGAGGGAGAAGGAGACACAGAATCTGAAGCAGGCTCCAGGCTCTGAGCTGTCAGCACAGAGCCTGATGCAGGGCTCGAACTCACAAACCGTGAGATCATGACCTGAGCTGAAGTCGGACACTTAACTGACTGAGCCACCCAGGTGTCCATAACCTGCCAATTTTCTAAGATTTATTACCTAAATTTTCTTGCAAAGATTTGTATTGTTTTTATCGTGGTAAGAACATTTAACATGAGATGTACCCTCTTAACAAATATGTAAGTGCATAATACAGTAATGTTAACTATAGGGACAATGTTGTATAGCAGATTTTTAGAACTCAGTCATCTTTCATAACTGAAACTTTATACCCATTGAATAACAACTCCCTATTTTCCACTCCCTCCAGCCCTAAACAACTACCATTCTACTCTGCTTCTGTAAGTTTGACTATTTTAGATGCCTCACATAAATGGATTCATGAAGTACTTGTTCTTCTATGACCACTTTATTTCACTCAGTATCGTATCCCCCAGATTCATCTATGGTGTCACATATGGCAGGATTACCTTGTTTTTAAAGGCTGAATAAGAAGGGTGCCTGGGTGGCTCTATCAGGTGAGCTTCCAGGTCTTTATTTTGTCTCAGGCCATGATATCATAGTTCTGAGATTGAGCCCACACTGGGCTCCATGCTGACAGTGCTGAGTCTGCTTGGGATTCTTTCTCCCCCTCTCTCTCTGCCCCTCCTTCATGTACTCTCTCTCTCTCTCAAAAATAAAATAATATAAATAAAATAAAATAAAATAAAATAAAATAAAATAAAAGGCTGAATAAAATTTCATTGTGTGTAAACACCATATTTTCTTTATCCATTTATCCATCAATGGGCGTTTGGGTTGTTTCCATATCTTAGCTACTGTGAATAATGCTGAATCTTCTAACTGTTTTATAGCCTTGTCTTTACCTTTAATTCTTTAATGCAACTGGATTTTGTGTGTATGAGTAGTGTGTTAACTTTCATCTCAGAAAATGAATAGCTAATATTCTCAGCACCGTTTATTAAGTACTCTAGTCATCACTAATTTGAAATGCCACCTTTATCACATATTATGTTTATATATATACATAGGTCCATTTAGAGAAAAAGTTTCACAGTTAATGTTATATCTTTCCCAAAACATGGATTTCTAAAATGCCAGAGCTCTTTGACCTGTGGCCTACAAGGACATGGAACATCATTTTCACTTTGCTGAGCTGAAACATGATCTTAAAATGGAATGCTAAGAGACCTCTATCATCATTTCAATGTTCCATACATTTATAGGATTACTTCTTTTCCAAACACCTATCAAGTTCAGTAACTCATCAGAATATGAACAAAACCTGAACATGAGCATGTATCATGGCAACTCATGTAGACAAACAGAAAAACCAGAAGCTCAGTGATGCTCACTTGACTGTGTTCTTTCCTGTGGCTCCAGTGATGGACCTGTTCCCAGCTTTACCCTGGCCTTACCTCACTCTTGGGCCTCACTGTTTCTCTCTCCTATTTTATCTTTTCGCAATAACTTGAAAATCCCTAATGGTGAGAAGAAAGTCTAACTGAGCAGGGGATGACAAGAGACAAGATGAGAAAGTCCATTTCACTAAGCAGTAAAACTAAACTGAGAAGCCACCTTGCCTTGAGTTCATGTGAGCTGAAAGTTTTGCTAATTTTGATTGTTATGTTTTGCTTTCGATTTTAACGTTTAATATTTAGATCGTAAATTACTTGATAGAAAAGCTATATACATTTTAATGAAGTTATATCTGGCAAACTTTTCAAAGAGATCAAAGGCTATATTGAACTTCATATTAAAGGGTTTGGGGTTTTTTGTTTAGTTTAGTTTTTTTTTTTTGTTTTACTTTTTATGCCATTGGTCTCATCATGAGTAAAAGAAGGGAGCCATTTTTATTTTTGGACTAGTAGCCTCAAATTTCAATAATTCACAAGTCATAGGCTTTACACCTTTCTTTCCAGTCTGCTAGTCAGATGCTTCCTCAGTCATATTCTTCTAGATTATGCATTTACTCTCTTTTTACAACCATATAATAGTCCAGCAAAAAAAAGAAAATTCATTTCCTAGGCTTGTTATCTTCCCAGTCAGGTGTTGAGACATCTGGCCCTGGAGTCATGAGGATAAGTGCCATGAGAAAGCTATTCCTTCCAATATAAGGTCTCCCCGAATCTCGCGTCCACAGCGAGGTGACTTACTTCCTCAGCTTTTCTGTCAGCTGCAGCTGGCCGCTCTCCAGGTGCTCCACACTCATGAGGTTCAGCTTCAGATCGCCCTCCAGTTTGCTCTTTTCCCTTTCACAGTTCATTCTCGCTTTCCTCTCCTGCTCAAGGGCACCCTCAAGCTGACAAAAGGAGTAATTATTCAGCCAAATAAATACGTAAAGTTTATACTTCACTAGATGTGTTCACTAACACTTACCTTCTGGAAAAAAAGAAAAATACATGCACAGATTATGTAAATGATGCCCAGTTATGTAGATATTTAAAAATATATATTGCATGCATTGCTAGGACAACAAAAAAATCTAGAAATTACAGTGATAAAAGAAAACTTTAGAGATTAAAGAATATGAGGCTGGGTCTTAAGGAAGGAACCAATAATAAATAACCAGTGAGGCCTTGTTTGATTGTTTCCCACTGATGGGAAGCCCACTTCTTCACACAGCAGCTCATTTCATGGGTGGGTAAGTCCATTTACTCAGGAGTGCTTCTTCATAAGAAGCCAAAAATGTTCTCAGTAAATTCTTCTCATGAGTCTAAACTCTGCTCCCTGGAGCAGCACCAAGCAAATATGTCTCCACACGATCATCTATGAATGTTAGGCAGCTCTCCTGAGTCTCCCAACTCAGTATCACAGACCCTTTCGAACACATCTCACATGACATGATTTCTATACCTTCTTTACCACCTCGGTACCCTCTTCTAGTCCATAACATTATGTCATATTCTCGTTTCCCACCGAGGTGGTCAGAACATTCCAGTTTTGTCTGGATTAGTGTTGTCAACAATACCAAGGTTGGTTTAGCAGGAGGCTAGATAACAATTACACTATGTCTATTTGATCATCGATATGATTACTTTTCAGCAGTAGAAGCTATTTCCTATAACCAGCAAAATATATGAAGTTCAAATGGGAGGAGGTGGGAGAATTTCTGGAAGGAGTATGTAAAAACCTGAAAGTAGATAAACTCCAGGAGAAAACAAGTAATTGTGTGCATGTGTATGAGCGAGAGAGCGCACGCAGACACAATAAATCCTTATACTGAGGCTTTGTGAGACACACCAGCAGTGGAAATGGGAAGAGAATTGAAACAACGAACAGGTAATAGAGGAAATTGATAGAAAAGCATGAGGAAAAAGAAGCAAATAATGCAAATGAAACCAGACCACCTTGTCAGCAATTTTATAAAGGCTAAGCTTTTGGGACAAATAAGAGAATGAATGCATATGCTATGTCAGTGGGGCAGGGGGCAGGGGGTAGGAGGAATGGTGAGGCAACCATTAAGAGTGGTTTGAAATATCTTCATCTCACAGGGTGTTTGGAGGCAGAACACGGACACCATCTTTAGAATCTCACAAGTATTTTACCAAAGTGTAGGTAGAACACAGCTTGTGATTTACATATCTTTCAATTATAAATAAATCTCAGCATACCACTGGAGACACAACAGGGCCTTGAAACTAATCTTTCAACCTCATGTCAAACAGAGAACCAGCATATCGTCGGGCAAAACACCAGTTTCCGTGGGAGCTATGAGGAAAAGTCAGTCACTTACAGGGATAACCTTTTATTATTCATCTCAGTGCTCTCCCACTGCCCAGGGTTGTATGAAGGTTGCATTTAAAAACTGACAGATTACATTCTGGGGCTTCTCTTCTACTGTAGTGGTTCAGTGTACATTAAGAAAAACTAAACCTCTGTTTCCAAATATTAAAGAAACAAGACATGCCACAAAGTTTTTCCAAAACTGTCAAGTAAATTGAGTAAAACTCAGAGGTTTGTATGCATGTGGGGAGCAAACTAGCTAGATAGTACACTACCTACCTCATCTACTTGCTGTTCCACCTTCACCTTGGCTTTGCTCAGGCTGCTGAGTTTTTCCTCCTCTGTGCGTAGGTCATCCAGGGTCTGCTGATGGGTCTCCTGCATGACCTTGGCCGCTCTGTTAAGTTTGCCGATATCCTCACTTAGAGACTCGACTTCCTCAGTCAGGTTCTTGACCTATGGGAAGACAACAATGATAGCAGCATTAGAGTTTCCACTGGGAAGGTGGACATAATGCTAACGGCCATCTTCTCTCTTTTCTAGTATGGTCTCAGGAGGTATCCAATGTCATAAAGAACCAAATTCCCAATATACTGTTAAAAACTCTAAATTCACTTTTTCTTACACACACACACACACACACACACACACACACACACAGTTAGGGAATGAGGTATTCAGGTTAATCAGATATTATCAGGATAGCTCATTTGATGCCATTTTTAGAGTGTCATATTATTATATAACAAGAACACCACTAAAGGTAGTTTTGTGAGTATTCATGGGGCACGTAGGAATCTTGTGGTGTCTCACATCCCGACAGTGGCAATGAAAGAAGCATTCCAGCTGTTGAAATACATAAAAATGGAAGCTGGCTGTATCAGGCCCACGTGCTTTTTATGAAAGGGAACCAATGGCACAAGAGTTGCTATTTAATCATCTGCCAAAATTACAGTGTCATTTTAGAGACCAGTTATTTATCAGAGGTTTGGTACAGAGTCCTCAGCTAGTTTCAATCCATACACAGATGCACAAGTTAAAACCCTCAACTGAAGCGGACAGCACGTCAAAGTATTTAACTGGAATTAAAGTGACATCTACAAGGTCAAAGTTTAAATTAATGGCAGAGCTAGGGGTTCAGACATACCCCCGAGTCACCTTTCAGTAAACGGTATCATGTTAGCTCTCTTCCCTAAAAAGGATACTTAGAGGCCCAATGAAACCCTTCTGCTCTTTCTATTAGATTTCAGATGTAATAAGATTGAAACAAGTGAAAATGTATCATTTGGAAAATTAAGTGGAGCTCCATAAGTGTGAATTGGAAATTTGAATGGGGACAGTACAGTTCATCAGATACTTCATTTTATGCCAGTCTGACTCCCACTGCTGCAAAGTTGGAGGCCGTCGTGTTAATTAATTTGAGCCAAGCAAGTCTGGTGCCGGAACCCGACAGGGAGTAGGATTGGGGCATCCAGGCCTCCCTAACATTATAGAAAAAGTACCTTGTGCTCTGTAGCACGCTTCTCCTTCTGTGACTTCGCCAATAGTGTTTCCAGGTCATCGATTTCTTTCTTCAACTCGGAACATTCATCTTCGAGCTTCCGCCCCCTGGCAGTCAGCTCGGAATTTATCTCCTCTTCTTCCTCCACCCGCACCGACAGCACCTTGACTCTGGCCTCCAGCTGGATCTTGGATTTAATCAGCGACTCGCACTGCTCTTCAACATTTGCCAGGGTCTCTTGCTCCTGCCATGATGAGGAGAAAATTGTTGCCAACAGCTGGAAATAATTTATCAGCTAGGCGAAAATGCTGCTTAACACATAGCAAAGAGATAATTGCCTGCCCTGTGACCAGCACTTTCACCCGCCTTTCCTCAGCAGGTGAAATAATATTCCCAGTTCCCTGATCCTATTGTTGAGAAGTGGAGGAGTTGCTGGTGCTTGGAGGTGCTTTTGATCTTTCGGGCCATTCAGTAGATTAGATTACCTCTTCTAAAGCACTTAATAGAATCCTGGTGGCCTAAAGGAGATAACATGCCTCCAAAAATCAGTGGTGTACTGCTTAAATCACAGCTTCTGGAAGCATCCACATGGGCATAGAGTTTGAGGTTGATACCTGCTCAGAATACAGTCTTTTAAGAAAGCAGTGTTCCCTCAGACACTAGAAGATTTATATTATTATAAGTGCCCTGATGCATTTGTTTAATACACATAGGTATCCTCTAACAAGTAGTTGTGTATTTTTTATTTATAGGCTGAATTTAGAATTCATAAATTTTATTTCCAAGTCACTAACTAGATTTCACAATTGCTTCCAGTGAAAATCTTTCCTCAATGTTCTACCAGAGTAAATTCTAAAAGTCATACATAGCAAGTGTAAAATAGCCTTTCCTTTTGTTCTTTCAAATGTGTTGTCTCCAATTCTCATGGAGTGACCCATTCTTCCTGTGTTATGGGTCAAGCAAAAAAAAAAAAAAAAAAAAATGAAGGGGTCAATTGTCTTTTTGCTACAAAACTTGTTTTATAACCTTTAACCTCTCTAATTTGTCTCTGTTTGAGGCAAAATAAAACCTTTTCTTTGGGAGCAAGTTCTTAATTACCATGGCGTCATTGCAACATAACTTCACATACATCTGTCTTCCATCTCTAGACCTCATTCATCCTATACAATACACCACTTTGGACAACTTATTAACCATCCATTTGCCTTGCATAAGTTGTTTCATTAACTCAGATCAAGAAAAAAAGACAAAATTCTAGACCATTGGTTTCTGGCTAACTTTTGGTGAGAGAATGGCCATCTGCCCAACAAATGGTGCCCAAAGAGGCACAGATGGGGAAGGCATAGAATAGTAAATCTCCAACATCACTGAGGAGCAAAGAGAAGGGACAAATTAAAAACAAAACAAAAATGTCAAAGCAGGAAGAGTCCATGCAGATCAGAGAAGCTTCCAATGTTTGGGAAATAATGGGAACATTTGATCTTAGTTCATACCAGGTCGACAAGCAGAAAGCTATTCACTCTATTCCATTCGGTATGTGTACTGGATCTGTCATCATCACTGAATGAAGAAGACAGTCCAATCGACCATCATTGATCCCTTCATTAAACATGACAGCAGGATTTGGGGGCCGACTGAGCAATGGTATGTCAGGCTAACAGTAGGAACATCCTCTCCCTGATGGCAGTTCTTCTCTCACATATTCAGGATGTTGATTGGAATGGGTTCACTCACTTCTGCTGGTATTTTGAGTAAGTAAATGATTTTATAAGAATCTTTCTTTCTTTGATCCCTACTGTGTTCAGCTGTGTCCCTTAAAAGTGAATAATAACATATTTCATAGCTCTGTCAACTTTTAAAATCTCAGTTACAATTTGAACTCATCTTAGCCTTCCTGGGTTTTCCCAGGAACTGGCTTGAATGTGTTTCCCATGCTCCCCACGCTGATCCTTTATCATATATCTGAGGCTTTTACCTACCACCCCCTGCATGAGTAGGGTCCATTTCTATCTTCCGTACCAGCCTAGGTAGCACTGGCCATGCTCTCTGTTCATAGGCAGAATGATGAAGACTGGAAGGCCAGATCTCATCCAAAGCTGCCTCTCCCCTGAGCCACACAAAACATGATCTTACAAACTGTAATTTTCACAGTATGAATTTAAAGTAGGTTTGGAGTGGGGCCCAGGAATTTGTATTTCAAGCAAGCATCCCAGGTGAGGCTGAAATGCACTAAGGTTCTGGAACTACTGCTATGTTAAATATGTATCAAAAATATAGGTCTGGGTGAAATTCTTATGTAAAATATGGCCTATTGGAGCACTGATGAATAGCATAGCCCCAAAATAAAAGAATAACTTGGGTCTGTCTAAAATTACTAAATTTCCCCTACTTTCCACTTAAGTTAAAAAAGCAGGAAAAAAAGTTTTGTAATTGTATTGTACGAATTGTATTATAAATTGTATATAATTGTAGTGGAACCTGGTGTCTTTTAACTTAGCACTGTGCTAAGTGGGGTGGAAAATATAATAAAGGTGGATAAAATCTCATCCCTGCCTTTGGGATGTTTGAGGATAACAGCAGTCCCAGTGGCCAGAGAAGAGGAATGTGAAAGGCAGTGAGTAAGGGCACACTGGCATCGGATTGGAGATGTAGGCTCAAAGGAGTCTGGAGTCTACAACACACATCTTGCAGTATCTGAAGCTTATTCATCAGAAAAGCAACATATTGTTTAAGACAGAGCTACGGTTCTCAATCCTAACTGGTTATCAGAATCGCCCATATAGATTATTTGGACTCATGCAGGGCCTGCTTAATCAAAATATCTGAGAGTGGGGTCTAGGCATCTTTCTTTTTATTTTTTTAATGCTCCACCAATAAGTTTGATGCAAACCCAATGTCGAGAGCTGATGTTTTTAAGAATTGGACTGATGAGTAAAGTTGATTTAGACTGGGGAAGGGGAAGTAGAGAGACCAAAATCGGGAAAACCGATTAGAAACATACTGCAATAATCCTGAAGATCTCAGTAAAGGTTTTCTTGGGATCTACTAAATCCTGTCTTTTGATTTGCTAATGGAGCAAATTTGATTTGTATGGAGCTACATACAAAACTTAAATTAAGACCCAGAGCTTCCTGGCTCCTGTGATAGATTATGGTGCTTTAATGTAGTTAAAACCCATCTAATAGTTTGTCCCCTTTTCAAAGACATCCTGCCAATGAAATCATTTCACTATGAAACAGGGTGTCTCTTTAAGTATTTCCATTGTGTTTGGTGAAATGCTATAGTATCTGAAAAGCACATGCTTCATTTTTCTCAAGTGAACACTGCCTGCAAAACAAGAGACTCTAATTAAAAACTTGATTTGAAGAACAAATGGTGGGGCCACTCACAGCTTGCAGCTGAAGAAGCAGGTCATTCTTTTCCCTGATGAAGCAGACTTGTTCTGCTTTCAATTCTTCCCTCTCAGATTCTGATTTCTCCAAGGCTTTTTGCAGTTGCACATGCTCTTCCTTCAGAGCAGCTATCTCCTTTCCCATTCCAGCAGATTTAACAAGAGGCTTGATCTTGAAGAAGAGCCTCATCCAGGGCCAGTTCTTCACAGCCATGAACACTCTTATGTTCCACTGGATCAAAAGAAGTGCATCCCTAAATCAAAAGAGAAAGAATAAAAGCAAGTCAACCCAGGCTATATGAGAGTTATTTTCCCAATTAAGATCCTTAAGAAGCATAACTTTTTAGGAGTCATTAAAAATTCTCATTAGTCTTCAAAGCACTTCTACATCTGGGCTCTCATTTGATTCTGGCAAAAGCCTTATGAGGACTTCTGGGGCTAGCAATATTGTGGGCTAGGTGTCCCCCATATACTCCCATTATATCCTTTCAATGAGCACTGAGCCTAAAGGAGGAAAGAAAGAAAGAGGGATCAAAAAAACCTTAACAAAAAGTGAATGTGTGTATATCTTGGCCATCTTCATGGAATGAGGGATCCAGTTTTGATATTGTAGGGATTTATGTTTTTATACCCATATGGATAAAGAGACAGGCTGAGACTTTCAACGAATGTCACCCTTAATGAAAAGAAAAATTTAAAAATTCACCACTGGCACAAAGTGATGTCAAAGAGAAATACATCTGATTTGCTATGGGCTCAGGATGAAGAAAAAATTCTACTCTGGGAATTTTTTTTAAGTTTATTTTCATTTATTTTGAAAGAGAGAGAGAGAGCAGGTGAAGGGGAAGAGAGAGAGGGAGACAATACCAAGCAGTCTCCATGCTGTCAGCGTGGAGCCCAATGGAGGGCTTGAACTTATGGAACAGTGAGATCATGACATGAGTCAAAACCAAGAGTTGAACACTTAACCAACAAACCACCCAGGCACTCTGAAATGTACTTTTTTTTTAAAGAAACTCATCTAAACTGACTCAAGAAGATAGAAAATCTCAATGACCTATGTTGTTAAATAAATGGAATCAAAATTATAAAAATATATAAAAAAAAACCCATCACCAGATCTACATGGCTTTATAGGCAATTTTACCAACCATTCAGGGAATAGACAATCAAAATAAATTGTTTCATGTTTTACAAAGAGGAAACATTCTCTACTTGTTTTACACGGTTAAGGTAATCTTGATCCAAAGTCAGATAACACAGAAGGAGAAAATAAAATTACAGACCAAACTTATTCATGAACATTGTTGCAAAAATCTTTATGATTATACTACAACCAAACCCATCAATATATGAAAAAGGTATTTCAAAAATAAAGTCCTTTTAACATTTAAAAAATCTATTAATATAATTTAATACTTATAGGTTAATGGACAAAAAAACCATGGGATTATTTCATTAGATACAGAAAAAATTTAACCATTTTACTGTTGAAATCACTTAATGAAATAGGATGGAATGAATGTGCTCCACACAATATATCATACCTACAAAAAGAAAAAATCTACAGTAAACATCATCTTAAAAGGGAAATGATAGCTTTCCCCAAAGCAAGAAATATGACAAAGATTGGTAAAAGTTTTGAAGTCCAAAATACTGCAAGTTAGTAGCAATACAGAGCAATGAGACTTTCATACACTTCTGGTGAAGAGTAAATTGGAAAGCATTTTGACAATATCTCATGAAGGTGGAGTTGTGTGTAAGCTAAAGTCTAATAATTCATACCCTAGAGAAAGCTATTCAAAGTGTGAACTTCACCAGCTGCTATCAACAAACTCTCACTGCATGAACCAGCATTTTGAGTAATACTGCACTCAAGAAACTCTTGCACACATGCAGGAGCAGATATTTATAAAAACAACACTACAGAGCAGTTCCTAATAGCAAAAATTATAAATGAGTTAAATTTACTTGGGCTAGAAAATGGATAAATAAATCATGATATATTTGTACAATGGAATACTATAGAGCATTTAAACTCCATAGTCTAGCACTAGATTTATAAACATTAATAAATTTCAGGGGTGCCTGGGTGACTCGCTCGGTTGGTTAAGTGTCTGAATCTTGGTTTCTACTCAGGTCAGATCTCATGGTCCTGAGATTGAGCCCCGAGTTAGGCTCTGGTGGGCATGGAGCCTGCTTGATTCTCTCTCTCTCCCTCCTTCTTGGCCCACCCCTGCTCATGCTTGTGCACACTCTCATATATAAATAAATAAATAAATAAATAAATAAAGTTTCAAAAATAGTTCCGAATATAAAGAACA
This sequence comes from Prionailurus bengalensis, assembly GCF_016509475.1. Lineage (NCBI taxonomy): Eukaryota > Metazoa > Chordata > Mammalia > Carnivora > Felidae > Prionailurus > Prionailurus bengalensis. Next base: position 55,666,702 of record NC_057350.1, read on the forward strand.
AATTTAAGGATAATATATGGAATATTATTTATGTGAATACTGAAAACATGTAAAATCATAATTTTTTAAGGATATCTATATATCCCTGTAGGATTTGGATCAAGGCAGAAATCCACAAGGGGTTTCAACTGTATCTGTTAATTTATTTTTTTTAATGTTTTGAGCAACTATAGAAAAATAGGTTAAAGATATGAAAACATACCTTTATATATTTTATATATTAAACATTAATGAAACATGGAATGATAAAACAAATTCAGGATCTGGGAAGCTAGGTATAGGACCTCGATCAAGGGAGAAATACACAAGGGGTTTTAATTTTGTAAATATTTTAATTGTGAGCAATTATAGATGAAATGTTAGGAATTGAAATACTTTGATGATAAGCTCCATGAGTATGCATTAGAATATTTTCTGTATTTTTTGTGTATTTGAAACATTTTATAATAATTTTTTAAAAGCCATCCAATGATTTAGAAGGAATGAATAGTAAAGACCTCATTTTATAGATGAAGGAAGTAAACTATATAGAAATTAAGAGTTTTTACCCATGTTCACAAAACTACTCCTAGAAGCCATGTCTTCTAATCCCCAAACTCCCATACCATACCAAGCACTGAGTCACAAAAGACTCTGAGGAGAGGTCTCTCTAATATCTTTGGTATCACCATGTAATGATATTTTTCTTCTTAGGAAAAACAGAAGGAATTAATACACTGACAATTAAACAAGTTATACCAAGACCTGTGGACCTGTCTTCAGAAGGTAAACTACACCATGGAAAAAAATAAATGCAACAATTGCAGAATCTGTTTTTCAGAATCCCTTTGTTTGGAGATTTTACAAGCTTGCTTTCCATGGTTCTATTAGACAAAACCTATACCTTAGCGTCCAAATGTGATAAATGTCCCTAGTGAGGCTGCTTGAAATGAAGTAACAGAGTTAGGATTACATATCACCAACAGCCATAGTTTCTGACCCAGGGGAAGTTGGAAAGGGGTCAGGACACCTCCCCACTCTGCAGCAAACTTCCTGAGAGTTGACTGTGGGAGGCATGCAAAATTTTCCAGGTCTGCTTCTATTACGAAATGTGAGTCACACCATCCTCAGAGATCCAGACTTCCTTGACTATAAAGAATATCTCCAAAGGGAAGGCTGGAAACAATACAAGAAATACCTGAATTATGTTTATACTTGGTTGGATAAGGCAATAAAAGCCCTTTGTGCTCTGTTTGGTGTTCCATGATTTAAAATTTTTAAGTGATGTCCCCACATAAGCAGAGGTTGCAGTTCTTTACCTTGACCTATTATAAGACAATGAGATAAGGTCACATTGATTTAGGTACACCACTACTCTAGCAGTGGGGGTGAAGGGTAGTGATATCATACCTCTCTTCCAGAATCCTCTGGTACTTGATTCGCATCAGTTTGCCCCGTACTTTGGCTTGGAACATTGTGAAGACTTTAGAAAGTCTCTCATCTCTCATTGCTTCCAGTTGTTCCAGAAAACCAGCTTTTAAAAACACCTAAAAGAAATAAGTCAGATATTACTTCCACTCACAATGGGTATTTATTAAATGTCTAATGAATGACTGTATAAACTAATATACTCATTGATTAGTTGTATTTCTTGTCAAGTTTTACTCAGTGGGTAAAATGCACATTCTAGAAAGTTTGATTTTATAAATTCAAAGTTTGCAAAAAATATTTTATTTAATCTTGTGGTTATTTTGGTTCCTTAAGAATATGGACTATTCTTGGGGCGCCTGGGTGGCGCAGTCGGTTCAGCGTCCAACTTCAGCCAGGTCACGATCTCGCGGTCCGTGAGTTCGAGCCCCGCGTCAGGCTCTGGGCTGATGGCTCGGAGCCTGGAGCCTGTTTCCGATTCTGTGTCTCCCTCTCTCTCTGCCCCTCCCCCGTTCATGCTCTGTCTCTCTCTGTCCCAAAAACAAAACAAAACAAAACAAAACAAAACAAAACAAAACAAAACAAAACAAAAAAAAAACGTTGAAAAAAGAATATGGACTATTCTTGGGGTGCCTGGGTGGCTCAATCAGTTAAACATCTGACTCTCAGCTTCGGCTCAGGTCATGATCTCACAACTTCATGGGTTTAAGCCCCATCAGGCTCTGCAGTGCAGAGCCTGCTTGGGATTCTCTCTCTCTCTCTCTCTCTCTCTCTCTCTCTGCCCCTCTCCAATTCACTGTTTCTCAAAAATAAATAAACAAACTTAAAGTAAAAAGAACATAGACTATTCTCCTTATCTGTTAATAATGTGTAGGTTGTCAAGGGAACCTGGTTTAAGTTTTAAGTTAGACTCAGCCATGCAGTGTTCAGAAGTGCCAGGCAGGGGTCTGCAAACTTTTCTGTAAAAGGCCAGATAGAAAATATTTTGGACTTTATAGATCACATAGAATTTTCATAGATCTAAAGAATCTTCTTCATCTCCTCCTCCTCCTCTTCTTCCTTCCTTCCTCACCTCTTACTCTGCCCCCTTCTTTTTAAAAAACAACCATTTAAAAATGTCAAACCAGGGTGCCTGGGTGGCTCAGTCGGTTGGGCGGCCGACTTCGGCTCAGGTCACGATCTCGCGGTCCGTGAGTTCGAGCCCCGCATCGGGCTCTGTGCTGACAGCTCAGAGCCTGGAGCCTGTTTTGGATTCTGTGTCTCCCTCTCTCTGACCCTCCCCCATTCATGCTCTGTCTCTCTCTATCTCAAAAATAAATAAATGTTAAAAAAAATTTTTTTTTAAATGTCAAACCATTTTTAATTAATTTATTATTTTTATTTTTTAATTTACATCCAAGTTAGTTAGCATACAATGCAGTGCAACAATGACTTCAGGATAGATTCCTTAATGCCCCTTACCCATTTAGCTCATCCCCCCACCCCCCTGACAACCCCTTCAGCAACCTTCTGTTTGCTCTCTTTTAAGAGTCTTTTATGTTTTATCACCCTCCTTGTTTTTATATTGTTTTTGCTTCCCTTCCTTTCTGTTCATCTGTTTGTATCTTAAATTCTTCATATGAGTGAAGTCATATGATATTTGTCTTTCTCTGACTAATTTCACTTAGCATAATACTCTCCAGTTCCATCTACATAGTCGCAAACAGCAAGATTTCATTCTTTTTGATTGCCAGGTAATATTCCATTGTATCCCATTTGGGCTCTTTCCATACTTTGGCTATTGCCAATAGCACTGCTATAAACATTGGGGTGCATGTTCCCCTTCAAAACAGCACACCTGTATCCCTTGGATAAATACCTAGTAGTGCAATTGCTGGGTCATAGGGTAGTTCTATTTTTAATTTTTGGAGGAACCTCCATACTGTTTTCCAGAGTGGCTGCACCAGTTTGCATTCCCATCAGCAGTACAAAAGAGATCCTCTTTCTCCACATGCTTGCCAACATCGGTTGTTGCCTGAGTTGTTAATGTTAGCCATTCTGACAGGTGTCAGGTGGTATCTCATTGTGGTTTTGGTTTGTATTTCCCTGATGATGAGTGATGTTGAGCATTTTTTCATGGGTCAGTTGGCCATCTGGATGTCTTCTTTGGAGAAGTGTCTATTCAGGTCTTTTGCCTATTTCTTCATTGGATTATTTGTTTTTTTGGATGTTGAGTTTGATAAGTTCTTTATAGATTTTGTTTGCTAACCCTTTATCTGATATGTCATTTGCAAATATGTTCTCCCATTCTGTTGGTTGCCTTTTAGTTTTGCTGATTGTTTTATTCGCTGTGCAGAAGCTTTTTATTTTGATGAGATCCCAACAGTTCATTTTTGCTTTTGTTTCCTTTGCCTCCAGAGACGTGTTGAGTAAGAAGTTGCTGCGGCCGAGATCAAAGAGGTTTTTGCCTACTTTCTCCTTGAGGATTTTGATGGATTCCTGTTTTACATTTAGGTCTTTCATCCTTTTTGAGTTTATTTTTGTGTATGGTGTAAGAAAATGATCCAGTTTCGTTTTTCTGCATGTTGTTGTCCAGTTTTCCCAGCACCATTTGCTGAAGAGACTGTCTTTATTCCATTGGATATTCTTTCCTGCTTTGTCAAAGATTAGCTGGCCGTACATTTGTGGGTCCATTTCTCGGTTCTCTGTTCTGTTCCATTGATCTGAGTGTCTGTTTTTGTGTCAGTACCATACTGTCTTGATGATTACAGCTTTGTAATACAGCTTGAAGTCTGGAATTGTGATTCCTCCAGCTTTGGTTTTCTTTTTCAAGATTACTTTGGCTATTCAGGGTCTTTTCTGGTTCCATACAAATTTTAGGATTGTTTGTTCTAGCTCTGTGAAGAATGCTGGTGTTATTTTGATAGGGATTGCTCAAACCATTTTAACATATAAAAAATAGTCCATGTAGATGGACCTTACACCAAAGTTTTTGATCTCTGCTCCAGAGAATTCACTTTGTCTTCGATATTAATGAGTCCACATACACTTTTTCAAGAATTATTAGTAATGGCCAAGATGAGGTGAGTGAAGTGTCAGGCACAATTTTAAGGAAGCTCTCACTTTTAAGGTTGTATAAGTCAGTACTTACATAACCTTAATAGTGAGTGCTTCTCAAATTTTGTGCTTTAGGAAGCTCTTTTTACTCATGCTAGTCCTAGTCCAGATGAGTAGTATACAGCAAAAATAACTAAGCACACAAGGAATCAAGAGGCCAGTAGTGGAAATCAGCAGAAACAATGAACACCAGAAACAGACTCTCAAGAACTCAAAAGATGGGAGTCGACTAACATTTTATAATTATGTCCTAATGGAGTTCTTTTTCTGTGAGCTCTTTACCCTAGACCTTCCAATTCTCCTTCTAACAATTTGGTCCTTCTATGGATGTCATTAGGAACAACTTGATGTTGACCATCAACTAAAACCAAATCTATTAGAAGTTTCCCATAATATGTGGATTATTCCAAAATCATCTAACATGAGACAGAATTTAGCAAACTACATTTAAGGGACTTAATTTTGGATTAATTTTTTTTAGATAGTAGGGTTGATCTTAACATTATTTTATTTTATTTTTTTAGAGAGAGAGGGAGAGAAAGTGAGTTGTGGAGGGGTAGAGAGAGAGAGAGGGAGAGGGAGATTCTTAAGCAGGCTCCACACTCAGCACAGAGCCCAGCGTGGGGCTCCATCTCACAATCCTGAGACCAAGACCTGAGCCGAAATCAAGAGTCAAACGCTTAGCTGACTGAACCACCCAGGGACTTAAACATTTTTAATTACTCATATACTCTCCTAGAATTAATTCCCTAAAAGAGTACTTGTGTATAAACCAATTCACACACATACAAGCAGTTCATTCAATAAGCTGATTTACCTTCTTCTAGCTCTGATGTCGATGCACATTTTCTAGCACAGCAAGGTTAATTCAATATTTTATATCTTGGCCCAAACTTACTTAAATGAATAATTATAAAAATGCAAATGTACTCAAGACTGAGGTTTAAGAAACATTGAGTTTTCTCCCAAATAGCGTTGAAGTTTCCACTTTCAACCAAGCTCTATTTGTGTTATTTGCGGTCACAAGAACTGTAGAATGCCTTATCATTGCACTTTCATGGGTATTTTATTTTAAGATACACACTCTTTCCTCCCACTCTTCTCCAAATGCATTCTTCCTAGTTTTCTGTTACCTTAGTGATTCCAAAGCGATACTGGATATGGTCTATCTCCAATGAGCCAAGTAATTCTTCAGCGGCTTTTCTGCTGCTCACAAACCTACTCTTTGGAAAGGCCCTGGGGTTCAGGATGCAGTACCTAATTTAAAATAGATAATGAATAAGCCCTGGGATCAGAGAGGTCATATGATTCAAACGAAGAATAATTTGGACAAGTGAGGTAAAGAAGGTACAGACTTGTACCTCTCCTATCAATATGTTCAATTTTTGCAAAACTCCTGGAAAAAATAATGAGGATACAAGCAATAAAACCTTACTTTGGCATAATAGTGTGTATTTTTATAGTACTTTAGAGCAACATCATTTGATTCTCTGCTCAGTTACAGACGGAAGGAGAGATTGAGAGTCAAAGGGAGAGAAAGAGCCAGGCTTAAGTATCTCTATTGTACAGGTAAGAAAACTGAAAAGCAGAGACATTAAATGTCTCTTCCAAGATTTCTTCACCCTAATGGTGAGCTGGCAGAGAACTAGAAATATGCCTCTTAATTCTGAGACAGGTACTCTTTCTACTTTACCATACTTGGCTCAAATTTGCTTGATGACCTATAATTTACACTTTCGGAATTCAGGAAATAGAAAGCAAAAATGCCTCTCCTGCGGCCTGCCACACACCCTGCTGGCTTCCTTTCTTTCACAGGCTTGCTAGTAAAGCAACAGCCTACTTGGAAGGCAGCTACGATTAAGTACATACAACATTTCAGAAATTCAATTCAGCCTCCATGTCTTTCTTCTGTATATATTTCTTCTATATGTAGGTCTATTATCCATTAATAGAGATTTAAGGATATTACAGCTACATGGATGTTGGATTTAAGGGGAAGTAATAATGGAACTCTGTCGTCATATATCTCACCACCACCAAACCACATCGATCTGTAGTCTGGAGGACATCAACCAAACAAACAATGCATGCCTAAACACTCAGAAAGAGAGGAAAGCAGAATGCCTTAGGTTCCTTGGGTCCTAGGATGTATATGTTTACCTTTGTTTAAAATCAGCATACAACAGTTGGTTCGGAAAACCTTCACAGCATATCCTGATCCCTTCTAAGACACCATTACAACGCAGCTGCTGCAGAACCAAGTAAGGGTCCAATACACCTGAAGAAGAAGGGCCGCGCTTAGTCTGTGTCCAAAAAAGATTATTACTCAAGATTTTGTCCTAATTGCTGCATCTTGAGATTTAAAAATGTTTGAATTTTGTGCTCTTTACATAATAGGTAGTAGGCATTCACTCACTCCCCAGCCTGAGGACACTCACAGTACCCATCCTTTCATGCAAGAGTCTCCAAATAGGATTTACTCCAAATAGGATTTACTCCAAATTCCTTTAACACAGAATGAACCTTTTAACTCACAGTTTGTCAAGTTTTATAAGCAAATACACCTAGAAGGCAAAAAAGAATACATTTTTGCTAGAATTGTAAATAGCTGGCATTATATCCATTCTCTGGCCAGAACCAGCCAGAAAGGAGCATAAGAACACAAAAGGCAACTGCCACCTCCAAGTAGGAAGGAAAAGGGATTACAAGAAGGGGGAATACAAAGAGAGGAGAAGATGAGCACAGCCACAAAATTGTTTACTATTTACGAAAGACTTGAGCACATGCCAGCCTACATTCTCTCCTCACTATCTTGAGAGCACCTAAGTTTTATTCTATAGCATAAGCATCTTCCTATCACTTCCACGTTTATCAGATGAAACCCTACTAGGGCTGCAGCAGCAATCTCTGAGAGAAGCCTTAGATAAACCTTCCAAGGAGCCTTCCAAGGAGTCTTCAGGAAGAAGCCAAGTAGTGTTCCTCTTAACACAAAGGGCTATGAAAGTATTGTCAGAAAAATGGAAATCAGATGATTCTCTGTTTATGTCCAAAGTCACAGAAATAAACTCTAAGCCATATATTCATCTTCCTGTACTCTAATTCCTTTCATAGATAGAAACAGATGATCTGTAAGAAGGGGAACAAGTGGACCTCTATGACCCCAAAAGGTCAATCATGCTATTCTCTTTAAGCACATATGAAAAACTGTCTTGATTAGATCACAAAGCTTTTCTTATGACTTTGTCTTATAACTTAAAAAAAAAAAAGAATATAACTGCTAAAATCAGAGCTGACTCTATGGGAGACAACTCTAATAGGTAACAGAATTGCTCCAAAATAGAGGCAGCTAATTAGATTTCTTGCCAAATGGAAGCAGTGTCCCTAGATGCATTCAGAAACCCAGCTGATAAGAAACAATGAGACAAAAACATACAGAGTCAATGAACATGAAGTGTTTGTGTTGCAAAAACCCAAACTGCAGTATCATTGTTTAGTATCACACTTTCCAAAAATAGGTCACAGGCTGTCAAGATTAGGGTCTTAATTACAGGAGGTTAATAAAAATGCAAGATACTACAGAACCTCAGAAATTAGAATCGGCAGCATCTGGCTGGCTACATATTCCAAAGGTGATTAGTGCTCTGAAGACTTAAGTGTGTATCACACATATAACTTTGAGCTGACAGCCTCTGACCAAGTTATATAGGAGCCTGTAATTCCAAAAAGAAGTCTGAGAATCTTCAAACCCATTATGTAAGGAAAGCAATCCGTGTAGTTAATAATGGTAAAAACTTTGTTTGGGCAATTAAATACACAAACAAATAATTTACCACCACCCACCTACTGCTGTCCTTTCATCAAAAAGCATCCACTACAATAACCAAGATACAGAAACAACCTAAGTGTTCAGAGATGGAAGAATGGATAAAGAAGGTGAGGGGTGTGTGTGTGTGTGTGTGTGTGTGTGTGTGTGCGTGTGCATACATACATATATACATGTATACACAATGGAGTATTATTCAGCCATAAAAAAAGAAGAAAGTCCTGTCATATGCAACAACATGGAAGGACACTGAAGGCATTATACTAAGTGAAATAAGTCAGGCAAAGAAATATAAATACTGTGTGATCTCACTTATATGTGAAATCTAAAAGCAAACAAACCCAAACTCATAGGAAAAGAGATTAGATGTGTGGTTGCCAGAAACAGGGGGTGGGTGAGGAAGGGGAAATTGGACGAAGGTCGTCATAAGGCACTAACTTCCAGTCATAAGATAAGTAAGTACTAGGGATGTAACATACAACATGATGAATACAATTAACACTGCTATATGGTATATTTGAAAAGTTAAGCGTCAAAAGAGTAAAGTTAACAGAATCAATTCTAGGAATTTTTATCACAAGGAAAAAAATATCTATATGAGGTGACGAATGTTAACTAAACTTGGTAATCATTTCACAATATATGTAAGCCAAATCATTGTGCTGTACACCTTAAATTTATACTGTAGTGCTATATGTCAATTATATCTCAATAAAACTGGGGTGGGGGAAGAAACATTAAAAAAAAAACTGCCCATGCCTCAGAAGACATAGCTAAAGAGATGGGTGCTGTAGGGAGAAGGAAGATATTAGTATTGGCGAGGGAGACTGGAGGGAGTTCTTAACAATTAGAAATGGATTTAGGAACTGTCTTTATGGTCAATTTAGATAATTCAGATCAAATAATCTCCTTTATGCCTAAATATCTACCTTAATTCCTCCAGTGATTATCTAATTCCTTTTATTATACTTTGCCCTCATAGACAATGGCATAGAAGCTCATCCAGGTTTTAGTGTGAAATTCAAGGAGGAATTTCAACGCTAATGTCAAGCATTCTAATGTTACCCAGTTGGGTCGAATTCGTGAAATCCTTCTGTATGTCCACTTGAATCTCAATTCAAAAGCAATCTTAAGGAAGTTCTGAAGACCTCGCTTTTAACTTACTTTCATTTTTCTATCAGAAATCTACTCTTATATAAAAGGGACCAGTAATTTTCTTAAAAAAGACATTCAACATAGCTTGAATCAAATGTATTCCCCAGTACGGATTACAAAGAAGTCTAGTTCTTACCTGGCATTTTGTTCACATTGGGATTTATGCATCTCACAAAATGAGGTGCTGTTGATTTCAGCTTAGTCATCAATTTATTTAGGTTTTCCTTAAATAGAGACCATAACAAACACAAAATCACTTTGCAAATCACTAAAAACACCAATCTACCTCACAATTGTCTCCAAGTCCATCAACTTAATCTTAAAGCCAAGATGCATATCAACAATAAAATAATGAATTCAACATTTTCCCTGCTTACCAAACCATACATTATTTCTTTCCTATGACAAGCCAATATTTATCTGACAGATACAGTTCTGTTGTGAATCAGATCTACCTGTTTTGAATTTGATAGCAATAATTTATGACTGGGCAATAAAATGACTTGAACACATAAACTGTTTTTCAAGTTTTCAGTATGCAAATTCTTCTTAGGTCAGATTCTCTGGAAGTAGAATCTGAGTTGGGGATTCTGGTTTGAGGGGTTTATTTGAGAACTAGGGTAGGATAGGGGAAGAAAAAAGCAATGATATGGATTCAAAGTCGAAAGTGATCCCTGAATGAGCTCTGAGCATAAATGCACCAATTGTACCACACTCAGTCCCTACCTTGAGGCAAGAAAGGGGCCAGAGTCTACAGGGGTGAGTAAGGACATAACTTAGCTTCTCATTTGACAGTGGCAATCCTGGCACCTGTGAGTTGTTATGAGCTGACATTCTTATCAGCTGGAAGATGGGTGCAGGGCTGATAAAGGGGACCTAGGTGGGGCACCAACAGTGTCCATGGAAAAACCATTTATATCAAGATAGACTTCAACTTTTCCAACTCGGCTAACTTCAAATGCCTTGCCCTCATTTGAAGATGTGAAATTTCAAATAAATAATAATATATGCAGATTGTGAAGTAGTTAATATATGAATAGATGCAATTAAAAATTACTTTATGCAGAGATGCAACCATTTGGAATGAAACTCCTTTCTTGCGTTTCTTCTCCCCAAACTGTAGAGCTAAAAAAAGAAGAAGAAAGCATTTAAAAAGCTCTTTTCTTGTCACATTACCATACCCTGTTGATGAAAGTATAAATTCGTCAAGTTCTAGAAGCAATATGGCAACATCTATCAAAAGCTTTAGAAATATTTGTCTCAACACAAATGTCTATTTCTAGTGCTCTTCCTTAAGGAAATAGGCAACTGTGTGAAGAAACTTGCTGCAGCATTGTTTAGTTACTGCAAAAAAACAAAGCAGAAAATTAAATTATCAACAAATGTCTATCAATGGATTGGCTGATTAAATTATGAGAGAGAGAGAGAGAGAGAGAGAGAGAGAGTGTGTGTGTGTGTGTGTGTATACAATGAAACACTGTGACCTTTTAAAATGATGATGTGGATCCATATTACTGGCATAGAAGGATTTCTAGGAGTTATTTTAAGAGAAAAAGTAGGTTACAGTTTGTGTGTTATGATCCTTGGTATCTATACATGGTTTTCAGTGTAGTTGTATTATTAGTGACTATATACATAAAAAATATTGGGAGGAGTGTAGGCCAAAATGTTAGCAATTGCTACCACTCTAGATGAACTTATAGGTAACTTTTACATTTCTCTTTTTATTTTTCCATATAGTCTGTGTTTTTGGCAACACCATGCATCACTTTTATAATTTATAAAAAACCATCTATTTCCATTTTCTGGTAGCAAAAGAATCTATGCTAAGCCAAATTGTTTTACAAACATTTGTGTAGTGCTAACTCACAAAGATGTACAGCAACAACAAGTGCAAAATCCCTAGGCAATCTGGAAAAAATGGGCCAGCTGCCAACATGAAAAACAAAATCTTCCCTGTGCCTGAGTAGTACCTGTGCTGGAGCAGATGTCCTAAAACCTAATCACTAATGTTCTACTGACATGTCCCAGGCCCTCCAAATGAATCACTTGACTTCTTTGTACATTAGTTTCTCCATCTATGAAAAGAGAATACTACTACCTTCCATTATTAATATATATTTTTTTAATTACAACTTTGGTTTAAAGTACTTGGAGTCCCCATAAGAAAGTATGGTTATTATGGGTAATTTAATGTTTGGATGAATAAGAAACATGAAGGCAAGTATTTTCAGGAGGTTCTTGAAAAATCACCCCAAAAAAAACATTCTAGATAGTTCTTCTTTTCTACTTCCAAAGGACACAGCACACACTCTGAAGAGTTAGAAGATGATTTCCTCTCTGATTCTCTGCCTGAACCGCTGCCTGATCTCTTATGTTCAGAGAATGACCCATTTGGGAGCTGTAAGCTTAGGAGTCACTAACTGACTGCTCAGGGGCACTTTAGAAACCATTAGAATCAGGCAAATGTGCTGCCTGAAGATTATCAGGGTCCAAATACAATAGCTTTCATTTCTCAACCTCTTCTCAAGGCAGGCCAACAGGATTTCAGGCTCGCTCCTGAATTATGTCATCATGTGCTGATGAAGCCAGGGAGTGCCAAATTCTCTCTCCATTTCTTGACCGTGTCAATCAGGAGTCCCAAATCAGCCTGATGGGGCCAGGAATTAACTTGAAGCTGGGTGTGAGACAGCAGGGCAGTGAGAAGGTTAGGGAATGAGAGCACACATCCCTTAAAGAAGAGCTGATACACCTCACCCATTGCCACAAGGGTATCTGAATCTAGGCTGGCCAGTTTTTCTCTTTTCTCATGTTTTCCACTTTTTGAAGACAAAAGGAAACCCAACTGTGTACATGGCAACTTCTGATTTTTTTTTTTTTAACCCATGTGGACCAAACAAACCATGTGAAGGCAAGGCTCTGCTCGGGGCCTTCCAATCTGTGACTTTTGCTATGAATCATGGAGAGCTTCCCTCTGTAGATAGCATTAATCCAGTTGTGTGGCTGATGTTAGCAATGTGGGCTCAGTATCTTCAAATCCTTTGTACCATTGTGCAAAAGTCTGAATTAGGTCCTAAATACATGTAGCTTGTACATCTCTCTGTTTTGTTTCTGGAAGACAGTGAGAGTGGTATAGGCACCAGGCCAGGAAGCAAAGCTCTGCTTCCTACCTTGGCTTTGAATTTACTAGTGTTAAGTTAACTAAACAAGGGGCCATTAGACTGATGTGGCTCAGACTCTGTAGTGGCCTGTATTAGCAAGCCATAATCTAAGCTTGTACATGCCCTAAAATCAAACTGCTAAGGACAACCAATCACAGTCAACTAGGCTTTAAACTACAACCAATCAGTAACTTCCTTACTTTGCTTCTATGTTTTCTCTATAAAATATCTCCCTGAGCTCCTGCTGGTGGAAAAGTCTTAAACACTGAGGGTTTGACACAACCCCATTTGAATTAATTTGTGTTCAAATAAATGCTCAAAAATTTTAACATGCTTTAGTTTATCTTTTAACAGTAGATTTGTGAAATTGGGGATTCTCCTTGACTCTTCTGTACTTGTTTCTGTAAGGTAAGAAGACATTTTCCTCTCTCTGTATCTGAAAGTGTCATGGCATGGACTAAGATAATATATATAAAAGTGCTTTGTAAATTACAAAGTACTAAACAAGATTAGTTATTTGTTGGCCAATAAATATTTATGGAGTGTCTGCTAAACAGGCATTTGCTACACGCTTGAGGCTACAATTAAATAAATCAGACCTAATCCCTGCCCTCATGAAGCTTATAATAATCCCAAATTACTGTAATATAAAAGCACTGTGAAGGAGAAATCCAAGATATTTGGGGAATATAGATTAAAGAGGCTTGTTATTTCCCCAAAATCATTTATCAAAATATGGTTTGCTGCTCCCTCTTTGCAGCTGGGTTGAGTAGAAGATAAAAGCAGAGTAGAGCAGCTTCCTTGAAATACATCCATCTCAAAGCACCATTTCCCTGGAGAACCACCAGCCTGAGGACAGAAAGGCTAATAAGAGGGATGACTCAGACCACAGGGAGCAGACACAGATATCACAGGAAAGAAGCAAGGATTTTTATAAGTGCTGAGGCAGCCATGGGTTCCATTCTAAAGCTAAAAAATTAGGGAAGATTGTTCAACTCACCACTGTCAGTACTCATGTGATTTTCAAAAAGGTTTGCCAGCAGTCTATTTGATGACTTCTGAAATACAGCCACCACTGTTTCATTAAGAAGGTCTTTGTTCTTTTCAAGCCAGCCACTAATGTTATAAGGCACCTTTGGAAAGGCATGCAGTTCAGGTAACAAAAGAAGAGAGTGCATAAATTAACATAGCAACCTGTGCATTCCTTTAAAAAAATCATAAATTGTATGGGTCCTTTAACTTTAAATTAGTTTGAGTTAACAGTACTGAATAATACTCCAGGAGTTCCATTGTGCAACCCGAAGAGATTCTTAGGCTTTACCATTTACATTGTAGAAAGAAAGGAAGAGACGGGGAGGGAAGGGAGAGAGACAGCTAAGGAAGGAGAGGGAGAAAGAATTAAATTGTATTTCCAGTAGAAACAATTCACATCAGCTCTCCTTCCTAGGCAAGAATAGATGAAAAAAATCCAATTGTCTCTGACACACACTGAACATTCAAAAAAATTAGCAATTATAATGATATTTTACTGTAAATATCATTATAATTAATATTCAAGGATTTGAAAGAAGACAATTACAAGCACATTTATGTACACTTGGCAGGTCACTTTCAGGCTGAAGTATTATTTTATCCTTCATCAATTATCTTTCTGTTCCATCCGGAATCACTGACCATAAGCAGAAAAGCAGAAAAAAAGGGGCAACACACACCAGTAGGGAAATGAGGAGAGGCAGCGAGAGTCATTGGAAACCTTTGTTGGCCATAGTTTGGAGGCCATTACTTTACAGTGAATATGTCTCTATGAGAGAATAAAAAAATTAAAAAACTTCAATAAAAAGATCAGTTGAAATCACTCATTCACACAATGTTAAGTTAAAAGGAAGGACAAATATGAAAAAACCCATGACTTTGATGATCTCCATGACTTTCTGAAGCTGTCTTACTTTGAGCTGGGATGACAGGGTCTATTTTGAAATTTCTAACCTTTGTGCACATGGAATACTATTATAGTATGGGTATTTCATTTCCTAAATGCTAAAAGGCTACACCAACTTTTTTTCTGGAACGGAGATTTTTTTGTTGTTGTTGTTCATCTCTTCATTTAATCTAAATTTTACTTATATATTATCTAGGGATTTTGACTGAATGCATTTGAGCCTGAGTCAGGAAAATTCAGGGCTGAGGGTCTAGAAGTAACTTACCACTCCTGCATAATGGACAAGTTCAAAGTGAGCTTCATATCTCTTATTATCAGGCTTGGGCTTCTGAAAATGAACCGACTTCCCAAAATGGTTGTCAAAAAGTTTGGTCTTGAAAGTCACATCTGTAGCCTGAGGAAACATACATTCCTCTTCAAGGATGGAAAAGATGCCCATTGGCTGTTGGAGATACATATGAACAGCAGATGTAGAAAACACCAGGAAACAGTATCTTCAAAGGGGGTGGGAACTCATGTAAATTCTTATTCCAGGATCCTAATCACTTGACAAAGGGAAAGAATATTCACTATACATAACTAGTCAATCATCCATTCAACAAATATTTATTAAATACCTACCAAGTGCTGGGTACCAGTAGGAGCTGGCAATGTAGCCATTAGCCACATACACAAAGTGCCTGTCCTCAGACTGATTACATTCTAATGGAGTAGAAAGATACTAGTCAAGTAAACAAAGAATAAATAATTTAGTTTCCCATTAGTGTTCTGAAGAAATCATGCAAAGTAAAGAAATCAACAATGACTAGGGGACTGACTGGGAGCTATTTTAGTGGGATAGTCAAGTAAAACCCTCTGACCTAAATGAGAAAAGCAAATCCTAAGATCTGTGTGTAAGTATTCTTGGCAGACAAAATGATGAGTGCAAAGGCCCTGAGGCAGGAGCACACTTGGCAAGTTTGAGGTCCTGCCAGAGGCAAGAGTGGACAGAACTAAGGTAGTGAGATGGAGCATATGGTATGAGATAAAGCCAGAGAGGTAAGCAGTATTGGATCCCAAGGGCTGTCCAGGCCATACTAAGACATTTGGATTTTAAGTGTAATGGGAGGTCTTTGTAGATTTTTAACAGAAAGTCATGTGATTTGATGTTTGCTTTAAAAAGATCATTTGTTTAGAACAGCATTGGCAAAGTAGAGCCTGTTGCCCAAATCCTGCTCATGGCCTGTACTGGAGACCCAGTGAGCTAATAAGAGTTTCTACATTTTTAAAGGGTTGCAAAAACAAAAACAACAAAAAAAAGAATATGTGGTAGAAAACCCGATGACCCCTGTCAGCAAACTTTTTCTTTAAAAGGCCAGGTATTAAGTATGTTAGACTTTGTGGGCCACGTGGTCCCCATTACACTTCTGCCGTCCACTCAGCAATTTTAGCCCTGAAAGTGGCAAGTGGCAACATGTAAATAAAATGGGTGTGACGATGTTTTATTAAAACTTTATTTACAAAAACAGGCCACAGGCTAGATTTGGCCCACAAGGCCACAGTTTACTGACCCCTGTCCAGATTAGTGATAGTGTTAGAGGTGGTCAGAAGTCATTGAAAGATGACATAGCTCAAAAGGAGAGCAAGGTCTGCTGCTGGTGGATAGAACATGGGGTTTGATAGAAAGAGAACGATGACCAGGTTTTTGGCTTGAGAAAATGGGCAATGGATGCTGCCATGAACCAAAATAAGGTACATACATATAGAGAAAAGCAGGTTTTGGAAGGAAAATCAAGGATTCTCATATTTGCATATCTATTAGTGTATTTGTATATTCGTTAGTCTACTCCACAAATATTTTTGCAGTGCCTTCTATGAATAAATCACTGTACCAGACGTTTTGGGTTATACGTGGGTTGTGGCTCCAGAGCATCTCACCAAGAAGACAAAATAAATATATGCATGTGAGTACAAGAAAGCAGACAAAACAAAGGTATGCAGAAGATGTCATAAGAATGCTGAGACAGAACATGACCCCCGGGGCCCAACAGGCATAGATTGCATGATTTCCTACCATTACTTTGTACCTAAGAAGCATAGACTCTCAGGTTTGGGAAAGACATTAAAAGTCTGGTCTAACCCACCTAAAAGTTCCTTGAATTCCCTTCGTAATTTCTTTCTAAACAGCTGGTTAGCTTATGCTTAAATGTTTTCATGGAGAGAGAACACACCAACTCCAAGACAAGGCTCTGGATGGGTGACATATTAAAAGGAAATTTGTTTGTAGTTTAGAATTTGTTCTAAATTGCTCTCCCTGAGCCATACAAATGCTTCTAGGTAGTGGATCATCAGATATTTAAAGATCGTATTTTTGATCCACCTGAGTCTACCGTTGTAATATACAGACTGTGGTTTTCTACATCTTGTGTATGTTTTCATAGACTTGAAACCTGCACTTTAAAGGAAATGTAATTAACAATTTCACTACTAATTCTTGTACTGAAGAGTTCTGGGACATCTTCGTTCCTCCCAAACATCTAGGTGGGGAATGATGCAGTGAGTAATTATGTGAAGTGTTCTAAGTGACAGCAAACTAGTCTAATAGAAACTGACACCCATTTTGCTCCTGGCACCACTGACCTTGTGGGTTCTTGGCAAAGTACGTAACATGGAGGAGGTGGAGGAGGAGGGGGAGGGAGAATCTGATAAACTAAATAGTCGATTCACTGGTGTGAGCTTTTGGAGGCATGGATTCTATCTTGCACACAGATTTTCCTACCACGCATGTGGTCAACCCTCAGTGAAAACTGGACTGAATCATTTAAAAATTTAAGCATCTCTTGCAATGGTGTCTGTTAACAGCAGGGTTGTGGCAATGCCTCACAAGGGGGGACAGTCCCCATCTCAAACAGTCACCTTCTGTCCATGAGGACTGCCATTCTGCCGGGAATCTAATAAAGCCAACTTCCATTTTTGGATGAATGGAAGCTTTATGTTAAGCAAGTACATGTCATAGCTCAAAATATAACAGCCTAACCACTGAGGGGGAAAAACACTGTTTCGTCAGGGTCTTCTCCATTTTTCCAGTGCTCAGGAGGTGTAAAACTTCTAATAAATATGAGGCCCTCCGGTAAATTAATTTCCAAATAGGTCAGGGAAAAAAGTAATTATGTGCTGCCCTGTGGCATCACATGTCCTATATTGCACACTAAATTGTTTGAGTCAGTTGCCCTGACTCCGAACATTAGTGTTTTCACCTCTCCCTCTTCAAATATTATCAATCCGGTCTTCCTTCCTTTTATGTCTGTCACTTACTTGCTATTTGCATTTCTGTTTTCCTGATTCAGGACCTCTTTACTTCTCACCTGTGCTGCTGTCCCCAACTGCCTTAACCTTAGCCTTTCCTCCGATTCCAGACATCAAACACAAACCCACAGAACAAACGTGAGCAGCTCTGACTGCTCTGTTCCCAGCGCAGAAGCCCTCTCTGGCTCCCCGCTGCCAAAAAATAAGGTATAAATTACTTCAAGTCTCTTCACAAGCTGACCCTCCTTTTTTTTCTTCCAGCTACTTCCTTCTGTGTGTTCTGTGCTCTACTAGACTACTGAAAATTTCAGAATGTGGCCTTTGTTTAGTTACCTCTCTACCTTTGGTCTTGCTAGTCCCTTACCTGCTCACTGTCCTCCTCTCTTCACCTGCTAAAATCATAATCATTTCTTTTTTTTATTAAAAAAAATTTTTTAATGTTTATTTATTTTTGAGAGAGGGAGAGAGACAGAGTGTGAGCAGGGGAGGAGCAGAGAGAAAGGGAGACACAGAATCTGAAGCAGGCTCCAGGCTCTGAGCTGTCAGCACGAAGCCCAATGCGGGGCTCGAACCCACAAACCGTGAGATCATGACCTGAGCCGAAGTCAGATGCTCAACAGACTGAGCCACCCAGGTGCCCCAAGTCACAATCATTTCTTAAGATTCAGCTGAGATTTTATACCCTTTCCTACCTGGCCTTCCAAGATTCCCACAGGCAGAGGGGACTCCTGTGCTTCGGAGTTCTGTGGACCTTTGTGTCTTTCCTGCATTTATACTGAGACATATTTTCACACTGATTAGACTTACAAATCTCCTGCTTGACTGCACACTTCCTAAGGGCAAGTGCTACTTATAACAAGTGCTTAAGTTTTCCACAGCACTTACTTCAAAGTCTTCTCTACAGTAGTGTGGTACTGGGCCTGAAATTAAGGACCAACATTATGTGTGCCCTGATATGTGTGCCTGGGAGGGCTTCAGATGACCTAATCTCAAGTTCCCCTCTCCATTTTGCTCCGTGAGTGAGGTCCGCTAGCCAAACTACTATCCTAATCATGGGACTAGACACAGTGCCTGCTTATCCTTGAGTGATGGGTTTCAGATCCCTGCCAGCCCTTGGAATTATTCAAACAAGCCAATCGCATCCTCCCTTGAGAAGTGATAGTCACCGCACCCTATTATTACTATAAAGCCTGCCTCCCACAGCCCCTCTTATTCACTCTGTCAATAGTGCAACCACTGTGTAACCCTGCCTGGCATGCAGTGTCCTTCCTCTTCAGGCTGAGTGTATGTGACCAGTAAGCTATTGTCAAACTCACCTGTCCAGGGTCAGGTGTCCTATGTTCAGCCATCTCTATAACCCAGGGCTGAAATCCCTCCCTCACCAGCAAGGTAACAAGGAAGTGATCAAAACAAGTAGTTGTTAAATAAATTTACTTGTTTAATTAAAACAAAAAAGTAAAAGTTTTAGTCTTAGGAAGATGCCTTTCCAATGATGATGCCCTTAGTTCCTTCAGTGACAGGATGATGCCTCTGGTTTGCATTTCTCACAACCCTTAGTATAGCAGGTTCCAAGGTGACTAAATGTAGGTCCCCAGCAAATTTCTGTTACATAATTGACTGACAGGTGAACACTAAAACATCCAGATTTGAGCTCTGGGATCTGGCTGCTTTGCTGTGGGCAGTAGCCAGGCAGAAAGAGTTGTAACAGAGAGCTTAGAGTTACGTGTTTCAAGGAAATACTCATGGGTGTACAAGAGATAGCTAGATATTAATGTGATTCATTCTATAATAATAAAATCAGACTTAGCATACCCAAAGAATCCCACTTGGGAGGCAACAACACATATTGCCAAGATGCAACCAGGATTTAAAATATTTTAGGAACTGT
Organism: Prionailurus bengalensis; assembly: GCF_016509475.1. Taxonomy (NCBI): domain Eukaryota; kingdom Metazoa; phylum Chordata; class Mammalia; order Carnivora; family Felidae; genus Prionailurus; species Prionailurus bengalensis. The sequence goes on from NC_057350.1 coordinate 55,686,456, forward strand.
ATCACTGTAGAGAAACAACAAAAATTTATTCAGGCCCAGTGAAATAAATAAGATTAAAAAAAGAAAAACACAAGAAAAACAAAAACAAACATGACCAAGCTAGGTAATACAGCTTGGACTTAAAACAGGTACAATGATCAGTACTGCAGCTAATTTTCTCTCACAGCTGGTAATATTCTAAAACCTTATTCAAATCCCAATCCTATGAGGAACTTTTTGCAAAAGGGCCGAACTATTGGAAAATGGATGTAGTCTCTCAAGGTGACTACAATCTAGGGGCAAGAAGATTTTAAATGTATAATTTTGGATGTATTTGTCTTAAGAATAATAGAAAGAATCTGTTTACCAATACCTATGCAAAACCATAAATAATATGTAGTCATATATGTTAATACTTTAATATGTAAATTATTGATGTTTTAGTTCTAAACACACTAGAATATTTCAGGTAATGAAAGAAATGTGAGCTAATCCTATAACAGATTTGTTCACTGCATATATTTATTCACTGCACACACACACACACACACACACACACACACACACACAGAAGGAGGTCACTGTATGCTTGGTGACCAAGTTAACAATTAAAGATGGGGTTGAAATACATTCTTTTTAGTTTGACAAACTTTTTGGTAAACACAAAAATTTGAAACTTTTAAGTCTGAAAATCCCCCTTCCTTTTATGCACACACAGATGCATGCTATAAGATATTTTGTACATGTTGATTTATCTCAGTTCTCTTGAATTTTGAAAACTTCTCACGATTTATTCTATTTCAAGAAGTTTGGTACAACATTAATATTTACAACAAAATTTCTTCACGTAGCCTGAACCAGCTCAATGGGTCTTTTCAAAACATAGAATAATTTCAAGAAAGATTTTCGTATTCCTCATTTGCCTGACCTGAATACCTTTGAAATCATTCATAGGAAGCCAAAGACTTATCTTTTCCTTCTATCATCTGGTCAGGGTTTTTTTTTTTTTTTCTCATCTTATTGTATCAGTAGAAAATGCAACAGGAAATTACATCCATGTTGCTAGTGTGTTATTTAGAATAACTGAGACCAGAATAAATGAGACAATGAGCTTCATATCAACTAAAAAATCAGTAATGTTCACAGACCTAACCAGATCTGAATAATGTCTATGTCCCGCATTCCTGCCTGAAAGTGGTTATCTCACCATAATCAGAGTAAGTAGATATTACAGGTGACAATTGCCAAAAGCTGAATCTATCCCTCTGAGGAGGTCCAGTTCTTTAGTTTCATTTCTCATCAGAAGTGAAATCAGAAAACAGCTTTAATAGTACCAGCAAACATTTACTACATCATGGGTGGGCCATTATTATTATTATTATTTCTATCAGCTCTGAGTTCGGGTCATTATCATTGTTATTATTTTTTTAAGCAACCTGTCCTCCCCTGACGAAGTTCACTGGTTATAAAATAAACAAAATCAATGTGACATCCATTCTTGTTAGGAATAATGGCTATTTTCAAGGAAGATGTAGTTTCATCTAAAGCCTAATAAATAAGGTTGATGGGACACTGGTCGATAAAACCTGAGGCCCACAAAGACAGTGAGAGGTCAGTCACCCTATCTCCTTCCTGATAGGGTCTTTGAGAATCAGATGCCAACAGCTTAGCTAAAGAGAGCGTGCAGAACACTGAAAGCAGTAGGCCTTGGCCTTCCCAGACCTGGCTCCAGAACTCACTGCAATCCACGGTCATAGCAAGACATGCCGCCACGCATGCTGCCACGGACAAAGCCACAGAAAACTTTATACTTAATTCCCCAGGCAAACTCAGTTAATCTTTCCCAGAGCACATGGAAAGATTTCAGAGTATGGGAACATCACTGAATTCAGAAACCATACACTGCAGCTAATTTACTAATAAGCCATGAAGTATTGTCATAAATTACTTAAACTAACTGGTACTTGTCCAATTAAATGAACAAACTACATCCTGCAAGGTAGTGGCCTTGAGGATTTATGACAGTTGTTTGTTTGCATGCTAATTTGCCAAATTTCGTTAAGCTGCTTTGGGTTTACTCATTCACCTTATATTAATCAGCCAGGCCCTACAGTGCTCATATTTTCAGCTCTGTGTTTTTCCAGTCAAGAGCATGACCATTTTTAATCTCGACAAGTTTGCTCACGCATTAACAGTGGAGGCCATGCATAAGCGGCAAATGCGTCCCGACAATCTGCGCGGGAGATGATGGAGGAGGGCAACTGACACGAGGGTTGAGTTAGGTTGCCACGGGTGCTGCACACAAAGCCCATTAAGAGAAACTGCGCAGAGCTCTCCTGCCCTTCTTCCCATCCTCTGACAGAGCCCGAGTCCTGATATGGATCGATACGGCAAACAGGGACCATTCTCCTTAAATGAAAATGAACGAGGAGAAAAACATGCATTACCTTCTCAACGAGATCTATGCAGGCTTGTAAATCCAGACCGAAGTCGAAGGACACCCAGCCAATGCCTTCTTTCCTGTATTCCTCTTGCTCCAGAACAAACATGTGCTGATTAAAGAGCTGTTGTAATTTTTCATTGGTAAAATTAATGCAAAGTTGCTCCAGGCTGTTATACTTCGAAGATGTGATTAGGTGAGAAGAAGAGATAAAAGAAAAATTGAACAAATGGTAACTATCCCAGGTGATGGCTATGTTAATTAACTTGACTTTATTTCACAATGCACATGTGTGCCACATCACCACGTTGTATGCCTTAAACATATGTTTTTTAATTGTCTAATATACCTCAATAAAAAAATAAAATAAAATTGAGGTCCACTTGGAAAAAGGTACAGAGAATATCATAACCGCAATCAGATGATGGCAAATAGACCCAGTAAGTAACAAATCCTCAATTAAATCCTTACCTCCTTGAAATACACCTGCAAACTAAACATTATGACAACAAGATGACACACAATGATATCAAAATTTAAAATCGTAAAAGGCTCTTCTATTTCTAGTTACCTTTATTTAAGGCTGAATTTTTAATACTACTAATTATAACTATTGTTATTTATTAATATTAAAAATAACTCTTCTCCAACCAGAGTGGCTCTCAAGTTTTCAGTGAATGAAACTCATCATGCTTTGACTCCATTTTCTGATGTTCAATTCACATTTTCTAACCTCCTCATAAATACGCATTGGCTTCATTTTAACCAGATATACTTACATCAAGGATTTCAAAACCAGTGATGTCAAGAATGCCAATGAAGAATTGCCTTGACAGCCTGGCATCCAGGACCCTGTTGATCCGTGCCACCAGCCACTTAAACATCCTTTCATATATTGACTTGGACAGGGCACCAACAGCATAGATCACCTGGAAAGCACATTGAAAGCACTCCACATCTGCCAACAGTGTCCATTTTAATCCTGGGCATTTTCTATCAGCAGCCACCTTCTAGCAAAATTGGGATCTATTTATTGACTTTCTGTGGTTCTAGCGTGCCGCTGAGATGATACAGGAGGAGAAATTTAATACAATGAGAAGAAAGGGAGAAGGAAGCAAGGGGGAGGAAACAGAGGCAAGCCAGCCTAGTGCGTCCTTACCAGGCATTCCTGTGAGAGAAATGTTTCTATTAGCAAAGGACCAACTCCCCAGGGGGTAGAGTGGTAATGCATTTGAAAGCCTTGCTATTTGAAGTGTGGCCCTAAGACCTGCAGCATCAGCACCACCCGGAAGCATGTTAAAGATGCCAGCTCTCAGCAACTCTGCATCTGGTCTCAGACCTATGAATCTGAACTGGCACTCTAACACAATCCTCCACTGACCCCTGTGCACCATAAAGTTTGGAAAACACTGGTAGAGTAGGTTAGGAGTCTGGAATGCCTAGCCCTTACCTGCTGCTGCTGTTAAGAAATTTTGTAGCCTTTGGCAAGTGACCTACTCTCTCTGGACTACAGTATCTTCCCCTGAATAATGTTCTTGAAGGTTCGTTCTAGGCTCAGCTTCCACATTCTTTATTCTATCAGTTCCCAGGGTTGCTCTCAACTCCCTGTAGGGAGAATGGCGATTTAGCGCATCAATCTGACTCAGGTTCTCCTACTGGAAAACTCAGGCTGCATTTCCCCTCCCTGGAGGTGTGTGGCAAAGGCTCTAACGTACGTAACCTACTGGGGAGAGCTCCAACCTCAGTGCCGACTGATGGTGTGTAAATGCAGATCCTACTTCCATGATGCAAAAGTGCTGCGATAGTAACAGGTTTCTGATAGACCCCAGGTAGGAGTGAATTTCAGCCAGATGGTCTCCAAGCCTGGAAGCAGAATGGGCTCCGAGCACTTAACATTTAAAATAGGCCTAGCCCATCCATCCTTCAGCTGCCCAGGAGAGAGCATGCAGCAGGAGCTTGTTGGTGTCTGGTGGTGATTTAGTTATGAGCCACCCACTCTCTGATCAGTTATCTTGAGTCATTTCCACAGTGATCCATAAGCCGGATGGCATCACTGTTTTTTATTATTGGCGTCAAGAGCACACCCGCACAGATAAAGCACCAAGAAGGGTTTTATCCTCTGGAGCACTGAGGAAATCACTCTCTGCCTACAGCAGTCACATTGATACTTTAAAAAGAACATGACAAACTTGCTCACCCCTTTTTAATTCCCTAAATGTTCGGAAATGGGAGTGGGAGAGAAACTGGCCAGGGGTGGAGAGTAGTGAAGAAACAGGAAGAAAGCCTGAAGATGTAGTCAAGGGAGGAATTAGACAACATGGCGTCTGCTCAATGAAACCAATAAGCCAAGATACTGCTCAATAATTAATCATTTTCATCCTTTTCTATCCAATAAAGAGGAATTACACAGCAGGACCTACACTTCCACTTTTCAGGGACTACATGAACTCATTCCTTAGCTCTCTTTCAAATAACCTCGCAGAAGACTTTGATCACTGAGGAGCAGTATCACAGGATAGAACAAAAACTACCAAAAAGAAATGGAGTCAAATAGCCACATTTGTGGCCACTTTGACCCCTGCCTTTTTAAATATTAAAATATGATTTTGATTAATTTATTAATGTAACATTAACTTATTAATATTAAAATATGCATCTGCCAGAGTTGTTGGGAGAGACTCAATGAGACGGAGGATGTAAATGTATGTAACACAACATTTGGCATTTGCTATCCAATAAATGTTGGTTCCCACTCTCCTGTTTCCTTTCCACTCTTACTACTTCCTCATCTTCACTCCAGGATTTACTAGCTATATTACCTCGAAGAGTTAATTTCGTAAGGTTCACCATCTTTGACTATAAAAAGGGAAATATAAATAAGATCAATTTTGCAGGCTTGCTGTTCAATTGAATGGGATATCCATACAAAGCACTCAGCACATAGTCAGTAGTTACTGATTATTGTGATTTTTAAATCATTATTAAACTCTTAAAAATTAAAACAATTGCGGTGCCTGCGTGGCTCACTCAGTTAAGTGTCCAACTTCAGTTCAGGTCATGATCTTTCAGTCTGTGAGTTCGAGCCCTGCATGGGGCTCTGTGCTGACAGCTCAGAGCCTGGAGCCTGCTTGAGATTCTGTGTCTTTTCCTTTCTGCCCCTCCCCCACTCGTACTCTGTCTCTCTGTCTCTCTGTCTCTCTGTCTCTCTCTCTCAAAAATAAATGTTAAAAAAATTGTTTAATAAATTAAAATATAAAATTAAAACAACTTATTTCTAAGAGGTATAGTTAGAACTCTCATGGAATCATAAAATACTAGATCTGAAGGACCTTAGTTCTGAATAATCATGTGTGGTGGCTCTCGATTTGGGATGGTACCTGCCCCTGAAGAAAGAACGCATTTGAAACTTGAGAGGGCATTTTTCAGCTGCCGTCATGACTGTGCTACTGGCATTCAGCACCTGGAAGCCGGAATGCAAAACCCCTACCATGTGTCAGACATGCTCACATCTGAAGGACCATCCCATTCAGATGCCAGTCACCCCTCCCCTGAGACACAGAGGGATTCAGCCTCTTTTCTGGGTGCTCAGAGAGGTGAAGATATTTGACCAAGGTCCCAGAGTTAGTCAGCATCAGAGCTGGAAGCAAATTTTGTAAGTGTTAACACTGCAAGAATTTTTGCCATCTTTTGCAATTGTCATCAACAGAACATATACATCTCTATTCTTAGCAATGGCAATTGTCTCTATAAAGTCAGTAAAATCCCTAAGAAAAGAAAAGCCTTACAGGGTGCTTTCCCTACTCTCTCTCCAGGAGCAAGAGAAAGAGAAACAGAGAGAGGACGGAAGATGAGGAGTGGTTTTTTTTTTTTTCTTTTAATGTTGGATAATAATACATTAGCTTGCTTCACTGGTTCTATTATAGTGAAGGCTGGTGGTAACTCAGTTCCTGAGAACACGGTATTAAAGAGCAGAAGGTTTGATTTCAGTGCTCCTCTGGGCTCATTAGTTTTATACAGAGCGAGTCCCTGTTCTATAATCATAGCACATCATGCATGCGTGTTGTGGTAAATGTGTTAAAAAGCAAGAAACTGCCAAACACCCTTAACTTCACTATGACAAAGAGTTCAACTACTTGTCCTGCTGATCATGGTTCAAGTTCAGCTCAATATTTAGTTTATCTTAATGTGTACAGAGCACCTACTGCTTGGAGAGCACTGTGCTGGATGCCAAGGGTACTAAAATGAATTCATCGCAGTCCATGGCCTCAAGGAGCTCCAGTGATGAGGGAGAACAAAAATGGAGACTAATTGCTTCCGTATAGTATTATGATAGAGGTAGAATTATTGATTTATAGAGTAAACTAAGCAAGGAAATTGCGGAAAGGTTTTAGATAACATAGTCACACCAGATGCTTTAATATGCCAAAAATAGAGTTTATTGTCATCAGATTAACTGCCTTCTATCACAAATTTGTACATTTGTCTATCTTATTTTCAGATTCAAAATGTAAAGTAAGACAGTCTAAATGTCACCTGGATATGATCTGTGTGTCCTTTGCAGTGTTACTTATGTTCCCTAAGCCTCAGATTCTCCAACCTGGAAAACCTAAGTATTCCTCTATTTACCTCCGAGTATTGTTGCCAGAAGAGAAGGAATCAATGCCTGCGAGTGCTTTATCCATACTATGTGTGATCATACCATTCTCTCTTTCCAGGAAGCTATCATACCTGTAGCTAAGGGGATAATTTGACTCATTTTCACCAAGGGACGATTAGTGAAAGTGTCATCACTGCCCCAAGCAGTTAAGGTGGGTGCACTCTCTCCACAAACCATCTTTCCCCCCTGCGTGGCAACTCGGGAGGCCAGGTGTTCCAGGTGGCCTAACTACAATGCAGAAGAAGGCCATCCAATCTGTACTGGACTTGGTGTCAGAAATAAATGTTTATTTTGCTGTCACTGAGATTTCAGTGCATATGTGTTACTGCAGCATGGTATCACATATTGACTAACAGGCGTTATAGATGTAAATTTTTATTTTAAAATGCACTGGCATACTTAGATGGTCTCATTACCCGGCAGCCCTGGGAACACTTACTGCATTCTGACAAAGCCTCCGGATCAGCAGTCCTGAGAGTACTTGTTATTCTATCATTAAAAGATTCTCCTGGATGCACAACAAAACCTACATGACCTTGCATCTCTCATTTCTGCTCTCAACACCCCTCCTTCAAGTACTAACTTCAGCCTATATTTTAAAACCCTTTCTCAACTAATGTGTCTGTTACTCTAAAGAGTCAATATTCCAAATAGGTGAGGGGTGCCAATTTACCAGTTTTGTTCATATTGGAAATTAATGGCTTTGAAAGCTTCTTGAGCTGGACAAGAAAGACGTTGATCACAAGTAAAGGGCTTGCCTACTTCTACCAAGAGACTTGTTACCTACAGGAAAACTGTCAGACAGTATATTAAGAATCTGGAAAGATTCTTAACACAAGACCATTTACTGTGGTATGCATCACAAGTGAAAACATCCCGAATACTCATCACAGTAACTCTTACTTGCTTTTTTATAGAAGCTCTTGTTGCAGACAATATCAGAAGCTGAAAAATAACAAGTACAATATGTATACAATTCTTACAAGATCATAGAGTCATAATGCTCTGGAAATGTCACCTTACCTGTTCTACAGTTTGACCTCTAGTAACATATTCATTACCAACTTTGATTCTAGGATGGATCAAGCCCTTCACCAACTCAGAAGAGTTAATCCCCATGAGGAAAGCAGCTTTGTCAGCATCTGGTCAGAAGAAAGGAAGGAAGGGTTGGATGGAAAGGGGGAGAGAAGAAGGTGGGAGGAAGGAAGGGGGGGAGAGGGAAGAGAAAACACTATTTAAATTCATTCAATTATAGCCAAACAAAGTCCCCAGAGACAAAAGGAAGGTATGTTCAGACCTGTATAGCAAGGTAGACTATAGTTTTGAAATAAAATGCTTGAATCTGAAATGTTTAGAAGACTTTACTTCTTGGAAGTGCAAATCAAACCACAATGAAATGCCACCTCACACCCACTAGCCTTGCTATAATCAAAAAGACAGATAATAACAAGAGTTGGTGAAGGTGTAGAGAGATTGGAACCCGCATACATTGTTGGTTGGAATGTAACATGGTAGAGCCACTATGGAAAACAGTTTGAGAGCTACTGAAAAATTCAATAGAGTTAATCTAGGAACCAGAAATTCTACTGGTGGGTATATACCTAATAGAAGTGAAGACATATGTTCACACCAAAAATTGCACACAAATCTTTCTAGCAATATTATTCATAACGGTCAAAAGTGGAAAAAACCTAAATGTCCATCAACCAATGAATAAACAAAATTCTGTATATAAATACAATGGAAACTTTTTCTGCTATTAAAAAGGAATGAAGTATTGAAGCATGCTTCAATATGGCAAACTTGAGGGGCGCCTGGGTGGCACAGTCAGTTAAGCGTCCAACTTCAGCCAGGTCACGATCTCGCGGTCCGTGAGTTCGAGCCCCGCGTCAGGCTCTGGGCTGATGGCTCAGAGCCTGGAGCCTGTTTCCGATTCTGTGTCTCCCTCTCTCTCTGCCCCTCCCCCGTTCATGCTCTGTCTCTCTCTGTCCCAAAAATAAATAAAAACGTTGAAAAAAAAAATTAAAAAAAAAAAAAATGGCAAACTTGAAAACGTTATGCTAAGTGAAAGAAGCCAGAAACAAAAGGCCACGCATTGTGTGATTCCAGTCATATGAACCGTCCAGAACAGGCAAATCCAAAGAACAGAAAGTAGCCCCTGTGGTTGCTAGGGGGAGAAGGGAATAGGGAGTAAGTACCAATGGGTACAGGGTTCTTTTTCTGTTTTTATTCCTCACATTTTTATTTAAATTCCAGTTAGTTAACACACAGTGTAAGATTAGTTTCAGGTGTAGAATAGGGCTCTTTGAAGTAATTGAATGCTCTGGAATTAGATAGTGGTAATAATTACACAATCTTGTGAGTATGATAAAACTCACTGAGCTGTATACTTTAAATGAGTAAATTTTATGGTATGTGAATTACACCTCAGTTGTAAAAAGAAATCTATTTCTTCATCCTGGCTCTCTTCTAAAACAAAATACTTGACACACAGGAAAAATCTCATCTTTATTATTTGCCTATTTTCCCCATCTACATATGCATGTGTAGGTTCTTTCAATGAAACAGGGACTTGGGCATGTAATTTGATAATTCAAGACAATCACCAATAATCAACATAAGCCAGGATACTTGAATTTATCAAACACATTTCTTTTTGGGCCGCCTGGGTGGCTCAGTGGGTTAAGCATCCGACTTTGGCTCAGGTCATGATCTTATTGTTTATGTGTTTGAGCCCCGTGTGCTGTGCTGACAGATCAGAGCCTGGAGGCTGCTTCAGATTCTGTGTCTCCCTCTCTCTCTGTCCCTCCCCCCACTCGCGCTCTGTCTCTCTCTCTCAAAAATAAATAAACATTAAAAAAAATTTAAAAAAAACAAAACCTTTCTTTTCCTACCGTCTCTGTTTGCTCCATAGTGCCCTCTGCTGCCCAACAAATATACTTACAACCCACACAATTGGTATTATTCTAAATCAGTGCTTCCATTTTCTAAGGAAAGTGGGGAAGAAAGAATAAACATGTATCACATCATGTGTTAAAAAATGACAATACAAAAGAATGCCACAGGCAAAAAGTTATAAGCACACTCCAATTATAGATTTCTTCAGTTGTCAAGCCAAAGGAATATTTTGCTCATCTAACCCCTCTGCTATACCTTACATTTTTATATGAATTCTGAGATATGCTAGTATATCTGATGTAGTCACTTTATGAAATAATGTCTTACAAGAGGTGAAAATGCAGTCTTTCATTGCTTCACTAAGGAGTAAAAAAATTTCCTGAGCAATAACCGCAAATAGGGAGTAAAGTAAAAACAAAAAACAATTAGAGAACTGTATGTCACTTGTATTAACTATATCCATTTCCTTTTGTGGGCCTTTGAAACTTTCACAAAGGATTAAAAACCTTGAAATATTTATTTTCTTGTTAACTAAGATCAATATATATTATACATACATTTCCACAGGCTACACACCTACTCTATGTCAGAGATAATGGCCCAGGTACGCAGTTGCTATGAAACCTTTCAAAATGCAAAGCCTATTTGGGGAAATAAATGGGAAATCAAAAGTAGAGCAGATGTGCTCATCCTATGCTGAGATATCCCTGCTAAGAGTGCCATATTTGGAGACAAAAGCATGATTATTTCAAGTTGAGAATCCGATGGATCAGAATCCTAGCCTTTTTGCACTGGAAGAAACTTTAAAGAGCACATGACCTAGAATTAAAAAATATTTTAAAAAAGAGAAATGTAATGTGCCTGATGAATCTGAGTGGAAATGAATTCTAACTGACAATGTGAAAAATGAACAGTTCCTACAATATCTGCTCAAAAAAAAAAAAAAGATAGGAGTTCAGTTTTCTGAGCTTTGGAAGCATTCAGATGGACAATACAGGTAATAATAGTCTCAAACTCATACCTCCTTTTTCCAGTGTTAAGGACAGTCTTTTGAGTCTATTTTTATCCATGAACAAAGGAAACTCAAATTCTCTGTACAGTATCCCACCTTAAGCTCTAACAGAAATAGCATCCAACATTACAGAATTATTTGCCACCCACTCCAGAGACAGTCAAGTGTCTACAGACAGAGAAGTGGTATACCTTGCATTTATCCTACAGGTGGATATTACACATTCTTCAGTTTTTTGTTGTGTTTTGTTTTGTTTAGACAGAAAACAGTACTTGTTATCTTGCTCTAAAAAATAAATGACTTAATTTGCACTAAAAGTTTCACAACCAAGATGAAAATAGTTTAAATCTATGAATAAATATCCATCAGACAGTCAGGAAATGATATTATGAACAAAGCAAGGTCTGTAAACACATTTTCATCATATAAACTGATATGTTCTGAAAAGAGGCTTTATGAAATTCCCACCATCATGCCCCAGGACCTTGTGAATAAACCCAGGGATTTTTAATTAGGCTGTCTGGTCTTACCTGGGAGAGGCAATGTTTAGCTAGAGCAGGTGTTCTCACACATTGGCATGAATCAAAATACCCCGGAGAGCTCATAAAGGTACAAAGGACTGAGCTTGCTGAAGGTGGTTGGGTCTGGACCTGTTTTTATCATGTTCCCCAGGTGCTTCTGACATACATGAAGATTTGAGAACACAGTCCATATTATAGTGGTCCTCAAACTTGGCTGCACAGTGGGGTCACCTGGTAAGTTGTAAAAAAGACAATGATGCCTGTACTTATACCCATGATTAGTTTTCTTTGGTCTGGGTGAGGGTTGAGCTTCAGAAATTTCAAAGCTCGCCGGTGAGTCCAATGTGCAGCCAAATTGGAAAACTAGTCTCTGAAGAATGGTAACCAGGTTTAGTAAGTACGTTTTGAAGTCAAGAAGGTAGAACAAAGTCTGGCTTTACCTGAAAACAAGTAAGGGCATAGAGAAAAACAAAAGGCAATCTTTTCCAACTTTACAATTTCATCCCAGTTCAGTCCCATATGTAAACAACCAGATATAAAGAAAGGAACAAAATCCAGTTTTGTCAATCCTGGCTGATGTAAAGAGGGGTTAGAAGAATGACATTTAATTGTTAGCCTTTCAAGTAGGGTTCTAATATGATTTCTGAGCTGTTCACATTTCGCTATTATTATTGAATAAAGTTTACTAAGCACTTACTATGTGCAAGGCCTAAGTGCTAGATGCTGTAGCAAGAGAGATAAACAAGACAAAAAATTTTGGGCATCAAGGAGTTTATAATCCATGAAGGTAAATAAAACAGAAAAAAATAACAAGTCAGTAAAACAACTTCTTATCAAAGACAAAGAAATCGATTATTAGGAAAGTTTGAAAGAGGAAGGAATCCCTTAGGACTGTCTGACCAAGGAAGATTTCAAAAAGAAATAGTATTTGACCTGAGCCTTGAAAGATGAGAATGGTTTAATAGGCAAATACAGGAGGAGCACCTGGGTGGCTCAGTTGGTTAAGTGTCCAACTTTGGTTCAGGTCATGATCTCACGGTTCATGAGTTCAAGGCCTGCATTGGGCTCTGTGCTGACAGCCTGAAGCCTGCTTTGGATTTTGTGTTTCCCTCTCTGTCTGCCCCTCACTCACGTGTGCTCTGTTTCTCTCTCAAAAATAAATAAACATTAAAAAAAAATTTAATAATAGTAGGCAAATACAGGTGAACAAGAATACCTGAGACAGATCAGCATGACTTATAGGCACTGCAGCAGGCCAGAGCATGCCTGGTCAAACTGGACCACAAAGTCAGGGAGTGAGCAATAAACAGAAAAGCGGGTGATTTCTGGTCACAGAAGACATCTGATGCCACTCATTATAAGGTATTCATTAAATAATGGAGAAACAGTAAAGGGACTTTTAGCAAAGCAATGGCATAGAGTCAGGCTTCACAATGATTAATTTTGTGCAGGTGTGCACGACAGACCAGAGCAGGAAGAGTAGAAAGAAAGTGAACCCACCGCAAGATGCCAACATGCAAAGTGCTGATGGTCTAAACTGGTAATAAGAAAGGGAAAAAAAGACTGAGAAACTTGACTAAGAGGTTCTGACCTGAGAAGTGAGAGAAGAGCAGAGCATGAATACAAATAGAGAAGTCAATAGAAAGACGTCTAGTCTCATGGGAGCAGACAAGAATACAATGAGTTTTAGCCACACAGTTTAGGATACCAGGTGATTATGCCATAGGAAGTTAGGAATGTGGGGTTGGCACTCAAGAAAGACGCAAAGGCAAGAATGCCCCTTCAGTTTAGGTGCCTTCTCTCTTTCCACCCTCTTGTCCATCTGTCCAGCTCCTTCAATCCTCCCTCTATGGTTAATTGGGGAAAAAAAAAATCCCCAACGCTTAATAGATTAAGAGCCCTAAGAAATCAGTGAGAAAGTCGATTGTTTCCAACAAAAATGTTTAGTTTTTTTTACTGTTTATATTTTATGTTGAGAGAGAGAGCATGAGCTGGGGAGGGGAAGAGAGAAAGAGAGACGGAGAGAAAGACAGAGAGAGAGAGCATCCCAAGCAGGTTCCATGCTGTCAGGGCAGAGCCTGACATGGGGCTCCGTGTGACAAATTGGGAGATCACAACCTGAGCTGAAATCAAGAGTTGTAGGGGCGCCTGGATGGCTCAGTTGGTTGAGCATCCGACTTCGGCTCAGGTCATGATCTCACAGTCTGTGAGTTCGAGCCCCGTGTCGGGCTCTGTGCTGACAGCTCAGAGCCTGGAGCCTGCTTCCGATTCTGCATCTCCCTCTCTCTTTGCCCCTCCCCCGCTCATGCTCTGTCTCCATCTCCGTCTCTGTCAAAAAGAAAAATAAACATTAAAAAAAAAAAAGAGTTGGATGCCCAACTGATGGAACCACCCACACACCCCCAAAATGGGCTCAATTTAAAAGTGGGCTAAGGATGGAAATAAAAATCTGAAAAAGAAATGATGCAAATGTGTCAGAACACACAAAAATTAACTTTATTAATATTTAAATAAAAAACAAAACTTGGCTATTTGGCAAGAGAAAGAACTGTTAATGTTAGTGAACACAGTGAGAAAGTTACTCTCAAAGCTGCTAATAGGAATATAAATGGCAAAACATAGGGCAGCTTGAGAGAAAAATTTACTTTTAGAAGTTTATTCTAAGAAAATTATATATATCTTTGAATTTGTAAGGGTGTTCACCAAAATTTTGTTCATGATGGTAAAAATCTGGAAATAAATTATTCAATAAGAAATATTTAAACTAATTATCCATACATGGACACTTTATAACCATCTAAAAAGTTATTGCAGAAAATACGGAAGATGTTCACATATAATTTAGTGAAAAACTCTAGAACGAAACAACATGAAAAGCATGAACATATATATTTTGTTTAAAAAAGTTCTCTGTGCATATTCAACTATAAAAACACAGGAAAGATGTGTCCTCTGGCATTAGCAGTGATTGTCCCTGAGCACATAGGATTTTTTAAACAAATAATCATGTGCCAGGCACTTTTTTAAAACCCAGAAACACAGCACTGAACACACCAAATTAAGTCCCTGTAGGTCAATAAAAAATATCTGTATGAATGACATGAAGAAAAATATTCAGGTTAAGGAGAAAGAGAGTGATCAGGAGGCAGAAGGAGTGGTCAGGGAAGTCACCACTGAAGAAGACACCTTAATAAAATGAGGGAGTAAGCCATGAGGATGCCTAGGAAAAAAGAGCTCCCGATGGAAGGAGAAGTCATGAAAAAGTCCTGAAACAAGGAGCTCCTATGCTCTAAGAAGAGCCAATAGACCAGTAGGGCTGAATGAAGGGAATGACAGAAGGGGAAATGGTAGATGAAGTTTCTGTACCCTATTTCGGGGAGATAGGTTGGTAGTGGGGGTGGTGATGATTCCACACCAAGCAATTCTGTGACACCAGCTGGGTGTTCTATGCTGGGTGTCCTACAATTCAACTCAATTCTACCTGAAGATAGCATCAGATTGCATGGGTTCAGTTCCATGAGACTATTCTCCCCCTCCTCCACTTCAGATGACAATGACAAATCCAGGTTGTCTCTTGGGCTACCGACTCAGGCTGTAGATTCGTGGTTCCAATGACCCTCTCCTCAGGTTCAATTAATTTGCTAGGGGTTCACAGAATTCAAGGAAATATATTACTTACTATATCAATAATTCATTATAAAAACAAATCACTCAGGAATAGCCAGATGGAATAGATGGCATAGGGCAAGGTATAGAAAAAGAGTGCAAAGCTTCCATGCCCTAAACATGTCTTCCCAAATCTCCATATGTTCACCAACCCAGAAGCTCTCTAAACCTGTCCTTTTGGGTTTTTATGGAGGCTTCACTACATGGACATGACTAATTAAATCATTGGTCATTGTGATGGAACTAAATCTTTAGCCTCTCTTCTCTCCCCTGTTGGAGGTAGGACTGAAAGTTCCATCTCTCTAACCACCTGGTTAGTTCCAATGGTGACCAGCTCCCATCCTTAGTTACAGTCCAAAAGTCGACTCATTAACATAACAAAAGCACCTTTATTGCTCTCATCACTTAGAAAATTCCACAAGTTTTAAGAACTCTGTGCCAGAAACTTGAGTTTAATAAAAAGTTAATAAAAAATGTAATTTTTTATTAAAAATCACAATATCAAAAAAGTCACAGTATCACAGTAGGAGGTGGGATTAGAGAGATTTAGAGGTATCACAGAGGATGAGGCTATGAAGGGAACTTGGGGCTTATTTTAAGTAACATGGGAGCTATTAGTGAGTCTAGAGCAAGGAGAGGGCATGAATGGACTTACACTATGAAAGAGTCACCATTGGCTGTTCTGTGCAGACCTATCAGTCATGAGACAAGAGTGAAGACAGGGAGACCAATAAAGAAGCTATTTCAATAATTTTGTAAGAAATGATGCCTCGGGCTAGATGCTATCAGTAGACATGGTCATGGTGTGTAAGTAGTTACGAGTTTTATACATATTTAAAGGTAGATACAGCAAGGCAGAGACAAAGGAGTTCACGATGATGCTAAGTGTTAGGGCAACTGAGAGAATCCAGTTGACATTTACTAAAAACTGAGAAATGAAGAGAAATGAAGAGCAGGGGCGGGGTGAGATGAAGAATTTAATTCTACACAGGTTGAATTTGAGATGACCACCTAAGAAATCAGAAAAGATTCAAGGATCAAGCCCAGCATCTCTATAGCATTTACAAGTGGGAAAGATGAGGACAGTCCAGCAAAGACTTTGAGAAGGAACCACTGGGGAGATTGGAGGATATTATGTACATCATTTTCTTGTATGTATTTTATGATAAATAAGCATGCCTAGCTTTCATAATGAGAACAATTCTTCAAAAAACCTGTTTCAAAGAGTGTAAAAAGCAAAAACAAAACAAAACCAAAAAACAAAAACACAACAACAAAAAAAGCAACAAAATAAGATGTCACAAAAGCACATTTTAATATGTTAACATAAGATGTTTACACAAGCATCAGGTCACATTCCTATACTTCATTCTCATCTGTGCTCAAGTGTTCTCTTTCCTGAGGGGATTTTCTGACTATCTACAAGAACCTTCAAATCCCAATTATGCTTTATTCTTCTACTCTGCTTTATTTTTTTCATTACGACTTCATGTGTGTTTGTCTGCTTATGTATAATGGTCTATCTCCCACACTAGGTAGTCAGGACAGGGATGATCTCATGTGCACAGGTATATCCTGAGCACCAAAACAGCCCCTGGCACAGACTGGCCTCAAAAATTATTCATTAAACAATTAAAAAACAAACAACCCAATTCAAAAATGGGCAAAGTATTTGAATTAATATTTTTCCAGAGAAGATATCCAAATGGCCAATAAACACATGATAAAATACTCAACATGCCTAATCATCAGGAAATGTAAATCAAAACCACAAGAAGATATTACTTTATACCCATTAAGATAGCTATTATAATTTTTTTTTTTTTTAAGAATTGAAATCAGGGACTTGAATGGATATTTAAACACCAATGTTCGCAGTAGCATTAATCATAGTAGTGAAAGGTAGAAGCAACTCAAGTGTCTGTAGATGGATAAATGGATAAACAAAATGTGAAATATATATACAACAGAATATTATTCATTTCTTAAAAAGGAATGAAATTCTGACATATACTATAACATGAATCTTGAAGACATTATACTAAGTGAAATAAGCCAGACATAGAAAGAAAAATACCGTATGATTTCACTTACCTAAATACCTAGAGTAGGCAAATTCATAGAGACAGAAAATAGATTAATGGTTGACAGGGATTCAGAAAATGGGGTAATAGGGAATTATTAATAGGTACAGAATTTCAGTTTCAGATGATGAAAAAAGTTCTGGAGATGAAGCGTGTTGATGGTTGTACAACAATGTGAATGCACTTAACGTCACTGAACTATACACTTAAAAACAGTTAAAATGGTAAATTTTATGTTATGGATATTTTAGCACAATTGAAAACAAAAAATTTTAAGAAATTACTTGTTGAAAGATTTGAATGAATGGGTTTTCTCTTTTTTGCTTTAGCAGCCAGGAATTTTAGTATTAAATGAAATAATTATAATAACTATGCTTCCTTCCCTTTTTTTTTAAAGCTTATTCATTTATTTTGAGAGAGAGAGAATGTGAATGAGTGGGGGAAGGGCAGAGAGAGAGAGAGAGAGAGAGAGAGGGAAAGAGAGGGAGAGAGAGAATTCCAAGCAGGCTCCA
Organism: Prionailurus bengalensis; assembly: GCF_016509475.1. Lineage (NCBI taxonomy): Eukaryota > Metazoa > Chordata > Mammalia > Carnivora > Felidae > Prionailurus > Prionailurus bengalensis. The sequence continues at coordinate 55,704,225 of NC_057350.1, forward strand.
TGCAGTCAGGTCAGAGCCCCATACAGGGCTCAGTCTCACTGATTGTGAGATCACGACCTGAACTGAAATCAAGAGTTGGATGTGTAACTGAGCCACCCAGGTGCCCTGCTTCCTTCTTTTCATAAGGAGGATGCCTCAAATTTTTTTGGTAAGCAGGCAAGACTATAAAGGTTTTTTTTTAATATTTATTTTTGAGAGTGGGGGGAGAGGGGCAGAGAGAGAAAATCCGAATCTGAAGCTGGCTCCAGGCTCCAAGCTATCAGCACAGAACCTGATGTGGGTCTCGAACTCATGAACCGCAAGATCATGACCTCAGCTGAAGTCAGACGGGACGCTTAACCAACTGAGCCATCCAGGTGCCCCAAGAATATAGATATTTTAATGTGAATATAAAACAAAGGGAAATGAAGCCATTGTACTCTCAACCCAATGGAAACTCTACTTTGGGAATGCTAAAGATCTTTGTTCACACCTCCATTATGTCATTTAATACATCTTCTGGTAATTTTCTCCTTTCTCTGTTTTTCTCAGCAGACTATGTGCTGACAGAAGGGCTTTCTCCTAGTTAATCCTATAGTACCCAAGTTTAGCAAATTTACTAGCATTGTCAATAATTAAGGAAAGCTTCTCATTCTGAAATATTGGAATTATACATCAGAATGATGGTTAAGAGAAGAATTTTGAGGAGAAACAATTGAGGGAGATTGCTGATCAGTGTCAATGTTTTCAAAATCTAAGAGACAAGGTAACTGCAAGGAAAAGGGAGCAGGGCTGGGCTCAGGGATTTGAACAGAATATATGCCACGGCCTCAAAGCAATTCTTACTTTCTGTGCCATCTGCTTCCACTTGCTCTTCTCTGGGTTTCTGTTTAAATTTCATGTTTCCAAAGTGCAGGATGGCTCCAATGAGTTTATAAGATCCATACTTCTCGTCAGGAAGGAAGCCCAAGATGTCCATGGCCCGCTGTAAAAAGAGAAACAGATGGCCATATCTTCATTTGCCTAATGGCTGCAGTAAGCACCTCACCCCTGCTGTGTGTCACACATCCCTACACTCCATAGGCTGTCAAAGGGAATGAAACAGATCGCCACAGCCCGAGGTGTGACAGCTCTGTTCAAAGCAATGCAAATCGGGCCTGTTGGCACTTGGTCACCCGCAGTCTGCTTATCCCTTTAAAAGAGAATTAGGAAGGCTTGTTTAATTTCCAGTAGTTTTAGAACTTTCCTTGGATGCCCTGCTCCTCTCTTCTCCCTTCTAGCCATTGATCATTAACTGGGTATATAAGGTAAATGGTTTTGTCTTCTATTGTAATGGCAGAAAGTAACACTATATCTGGTGGGTTGCTTATTTTGGGGGCTGCTATACATTTCCCCCACACATACTTTATTCAAAGACTGGCAAAAGGAAGTATTTCAGAAAAGAAAAAGCCATGTCACTGAAGACCTAAATCTTAAGAAGCCACTGCACGTGGTAAGATGTGTGTTCTCACACACTCCAATAGGGTAGAAATCGGTACAATCTTTCTAGTAGTTAATTAAGAATATGTATCAAGAGACTATAAAGAATTCATAATCCTTACGTAGTAATTTCACTTTTGGGAATCTAGCATGAGGTGAATCTAATATACAGAAAAAGCATTTGCCTATAAACATTTACCACAGTAGAAAACAAATCAAAAAAACTTTGAGTCTCATGATAGGAGAATAGCTAAACACAGTACAGAACAAATGTATGATAAAATATTAAATATTCATTTAAATGTTTATGAAGAGTTCGTAATAACACTGAAAATGTTTATAAGATTAATCAAAAAAGCAAACTCTGTATACCAAGTAGTATATACAGTGTGATTATCATCTTTTATTTAAAAAAAAAAATCTTCCCAAACCAACTACATAGTAGCAACCCCAAATAGAAAAAAAAAAAAAAAAGAACAAAGACTATAAAGATATACCAAATAAAAACAGTGGGTGTCACTGAGTTGAAACATCTACCCATGTTGCCACATGTTCCAAAGTTACCATACTGACCAATGTGCACTTTTACAGTTAGTAGACTTTGAACAGCCACAGATCTAAAGGGGCTCCTTTCACCCTCCACCCCCAGAGGAAGGAAAGTCACTTCTCCTGGACCCTTCAGAAGGAAGATCTGAAATGCTTTCATTTCTCATTGTTATTACCAGACTTTGGTAACTAACAAGCCTTACATCTGTGGCCAGCAATTCTTCAGCATCATCCCAGCTGTCCATAGCAACTACTCCATGAGAGCAAAAGGGAAAGTCAGAGGGATTTCCAGACACCAGGAGCATGTCTGCAGTGGGAAAACCATCAGTTAAACAGTCAGAGAAATACACAAGGCTTTAGAAAATAATTGACCTATATTCACAGTTTATTCTTACAGCTGATAGCACACTTGTAAACAAGCCAAAATAAAATCCATATTCTTCAGCCAAACCTCTGCAATCAAATTTTGCCCTCTATTAACTTGTCAGTCATGTGTTAATGCCTCCCAAGAGAAGACCAGGCAGACCAAATCCAAAAGCAGATTCAATTGCAGCAGCTTGAATTGGTGTGAAAACAAAAACAAAAACAAAACAAACAAACAACAAAAAACCCAGTTAAATGTGGGTTGGCAAAACTTTGAAAACAGAAATTTGGCCTAGATACATGGTTGAGGGCGGAGGCCAAAGAAATGTTTTGTAAAATTATAAGTGTAAGAGGCCTGAATTTCAAAGGCTGGGAAACAGGCAGACCCTGGGGTTAGCACCCAGGAAACATTAGCAATGTAATCCTGTCATATCATGTCCTTCCTATTGGGAGACTGAGTCTGTCTTTCAAAGGATCCATAAATCAGCCTCTGTGTTCAGCACTGCACCTCTGATATGTCTAAGACTCCTGACATGATTCACTTAGGAAACATAATGCAGGCAGAAACCAAGGCAGGCTGTCAGCAGCACATCAGCGACTGACTTGGCCAAATCACATTCACTGCTTAATGCCTAACATTTGCTTCCAATGAAGTTTCTTTGAGCTGATCTGATTTTCGTATTTGTCACTCAGCAAAGTGAAGCTACTATCCTGAACCCCAAATCTCAGAAACAAATTGCACTTTGCGAATGTTCATGGCAGCTTTATTTGGAAACAACCCAACTGTCCATCAAGAGTTAACAAACTGTTGGATATCCATACAACAGATTATTACTCAGCAAACAAAGGAATGAACTATGAACTATGTATGCTATGGCATGGAAGAATCTCCAAATAATTATGCTGAGTGAAAGCCAGACAGCGAAAGAGTATATACTGTGTGATTCCAAATTATAAAATTCAAGAAAATGTAATCTAATCTATAGTGACAGAAAGCATATTAGTACTTGCCAAGGGACTGGGTGGGAAGGGAGAAACTCAGAGGAGTGAGAACAGGTTGGGGGGGATTATAAAAGATCATGAGAAAACTTTTGAATGGATACATGAATTATCTGGATTACGGTGATGGTTGCATGCATATATACATATGTCAACACTTACATTTATGTCGATAATGCTTCAAAGAAGCTATTTTATAAAAGTTAAAAAGTAAAAAGAAATTGAACCAGCCCAAAGGAAGTCATGCCAAAGGCAAGTACTGTATTTATGTATTTAATGTATATTTAATAGAAATATAATCCTTAAATTCTTACTTGAATGATTCAAAGATCCTTTAAATGTTAATACTTCCCAAGAATCTCTTTATATTCTTTCTCATGCCTCACTTTATATCAACAAATATTTGCTGAGTTCAAACTATGTGCCAGGCATTGTAAGTTTTAGAGATACATCAGTGAGAAGAAAAAAAAAATCCTGCCCTCATGAAGTTTATATCCTAATAGGAGGAGACAAGAGACAGAAATGTTAAGAATAAGTAAAATGCATGAAAACATATCGGATGTGAGATGGTGATAAGTGCCATGGAGAAAAATAGCAGGGAAAGGGAATAAAAAGTATTGGCAATATGGGGGCACCTGGCTGACTCAGTCAGGTGGAGCATGCAACTTTTGCTCTCCGGGTTGTAAATTTAAGCCCCACGTTGGGTGTAGGGAGTACTTAAAAATAAAATCTTGAAAACAAAAAAAAGTATTGGTGATACAGAGTTACAATTTTCAAGAAAGTGATGAGGGAAGGCCTCTATAAGGTGACATTTCAGTAAAGACCTGCAAGAGTTGAGGGAGAGAACCGTGGAGATAAACGAGGGAGAATGTTCTAGATAGAGAAGAGCAAATGCAAAGGCCCTGAGGGGAAAGTTTGCCTGGCATTTTGAGTGGCTAAGGTGGGTCAGGAACGGGCAAATGAAGGAAGTGGGAAATAGTAGGTTTGAGGTCCGAGAGGCATCAAGAGGACAGATGATAGCTCCTTACAGGCCAGAGTGAGGATTTGGGCATTTATGCTTGGTATGAGACAGGAAGCCACTGAAGCTTTATGAGCAGAGGAGTAACATCATCGGATTTATTATTATTATTATTATTATTATTATTATTATTATAATCATATTTACCATGGCTGTTGGGTTGAAGACAGAGGAAGCAAGGGTGGAAGCAGGAATACCAGGCAGGAGATGGTTAACTAATCCAGGAGAGAGGTGATGGTATTTGATCAGGGCAGTACCAACAAAGATGGTAAGAAGGCTTTTGAAAGTAGATGGAACAAGTGAGAATAAGGTGGGAGAAACAGATAATCGAAGGTAATTCCAAGGGTTTGTGGTGAGTCAAGCGGAAGGGTGGAGCTGCCTTCAATAGCCCTGGGAAACACTGTGGTAGCAGCAGGTGTGGGAGGGTGGTTCAGGAACAGGTCTCAGGCACATTAAATTTGAGATGCCTATGCATGAACTATGAATACATGCTATAGCATGGAAGATTCTCAAAATAATTACACAGAGTGAAAGAAGCCAGACAATAAAAGAGTAGATACCATGTAATTTCATCTTATAAATTTCCAGAAAATATTTTTTCACTTAAAGTGCTTTATACTTGTGTAAGCTGAACAGAAATGTACACACTGAAATCTCAAAAACCCTGAGGCATGCCCATTAACCTTGTTATGGGTTCTTCTACATGTCTTTCTTTTTTCCATAGGAATTTCCCTCAAACATCTAAAACCCAGAGTTTTTACTATATACACAGCCTAAACCACAGCAATCTATGATTCTGTCATTTTACACTGTGAAAAATCCTCAAAAACTAGTGGTACAATAGAAAAAAAGATCACAAGTAAATTTCATTATATGTCAGTCATATAATGTGGTCCTTCTCCAAACCAAGTAGAGAAATAAGGGTCAGTTAACGAGGAGTCTAAAATACTGGAGATAAGTCTGAACTCCAAACTGTGGAAATCATCCAATAGAAACGATCTTTGTAACTGTCAGCTTATTGTGCAGCCATTATGGAAAACAGAATGGAGGTTCCTCAAACCTTACACTAGTAGGTATTTATCCAAAGGATACAAAAATACTGATTTGAAGGGTCACATGCACCCCAATGTTTATAGAAACACTATCAACAATAGCCAAATTATAGAAAGAGCCCAAATGTCCATCAACTGTTGATACACTAACACACACACACACACACACACACACACATGCAATGAACTATTACTCAGCCATCGAAAAGAACGAAATCTTGCCATTTGCAATGGTGTGGGTGGAACTAGTGTATTATGCTAAATGAAATAAATCAATCAGAAAGACAAATACCATATGATTTCACTCATTTGTGGAATTTAAGAAGCAAAACAGATGAATGTAGGGGAAGGGAAATAAAAATTAAAATAAAAACAGAGAGGGAGGCAAACCATAAGAGACTCTTAACTATAGAGAACAAACTGAGCGTTGCTGGAGGGGAGAAGGGTGGGGGAATGGGTTAAATGAATGAGGGGCATTAAGAAGGGCACTTGTTGGGATGAGAACTAGGTTTCATATATAAGTGATGGATCACTGGGTCCTACCCCTGAACTCAATACTATACTGTATGTTAACTAACTTGAATTTAAATAAAATCTTGAAAGAAAAAAAAACAGTCTACAGGAGGTTACCACAAGATAGATGCAAGAACTGAGCCCCAGGGAACTCTAAAGTCACAGGCCAGATGAAAAAGAGAGACCCACAAAGAAATACCCAGAGATTTAGGAGAGGAACAAGGGAGGGTGGTGTACTAGAAGCCAAGAGGAGAGATTTTCAAGGAGGAATGGGTAATCAGTGGTGTCAAATATTGTCATAACTCTAAAGGTCAAAAAATCTCTATATATTCTTCTTGCAAGGCTCATTTGTGGTTTTAGTGATGACTCGAACCTATGTTTTCTGAGTTCCAGACCTAGAATTCTAACTTCCTACTAGACATTTCAGTGTAGATGGCCATAAGTAGCTCAAACCCAACACTATGAAAACCGAATCCAGGGTATTTACCATGTCTGCCCTGAAGCTATGCCTCTTCTGTGGTTCCTTATGCTGGTGAATGCAAGGCCGTAGCCAGGCCAGACACCAAGGGGCCTTAAAATCTTGTCCTTTCACCTCCTTTACAGCCAAATACAGACATCATTTCCATGTCTTTCCAATCAAAGTATCTACTTAATCTTCTTTCTCTAGAATAGGTGTATGATATGGGAGGAGGTAAGGATACAAAAATAACATGGTCCTCTCCCTGTAGGAGGCTACAGGAATCACACACCTAACCAGTGCTATCACACACCCACTTTTTAGGGTGGGGGATGTTTCAGTTGGATGTTTCAATTTATACCAAAAAAAAAAAAAACCAAAAAACAAAAAACAAAAAGAACCTATCTTCTAAAATTGTTTTGACAAGAATTACCTTTTAGACCATTCTGAATTGTAACAATTCATATACTTTTCATTTTACACTCATACTGATTAAATTTTTTTAATGTTTATTTATTTTTGAGAGAGACAGAGACAGAATGTGAGTAGGTTAGGGGCAGAAGAGAGAGGGAGACACAGAATCCGAAGCATGCTCCAGGCTCTGAGCTATCAGCACAGAGCCTGACGTGGGGCTCGAACTCAGGAACTGTGAGATCATGACCTGAGCCGAAGTCAGATGTTCAACCGACTGAGCCACCCAGGCGCCCCTACACTAATACTTATTAGGTCATTTTTGATCATTTTCATTTTGGTTGTGATGACCAAAGGTGCTATATTTGACGTTATTTTCTCTATGTTGAATATAGGAAAATAGAAACCTGGAAAGCCCCATGACTTGCCCAGGACACAATTAATAGTATATTGAATTTAAAACACAGTCTTTAGTATTTTTTTAAATTTTATTTGAGAGAAAGAGAGAGAGCTGGGGGAGGGGCAGAGAGGGAGGAAGACAGAGAATCCTAAGCATGCTCCCTGCTCAGCACAGAGCCTGATGTGGGTCTCTATCCCACGACCCTGGGATTATGACCTGAGCTGAAATCAAGAGTCGGATGCTCAACAAACTGAGCCACCCAAGTGCCCCTAGTCTCTAGTATTTCTGTTAGACTAAGCCACCTACCTACTCGAACCTGTGTTTGTAACTATAATCATAATTCCTTTCCTCCTTTGCATAGACAGGGTCTTGCTTCCAGATACACTTCTGGAAGTTATAAAGGATACTTAATGGGCTTTTGCTTTATCTCACTAACCAGAAATATGGCTGATGCATTGGCCTAATCATCTGGAGCAGATATAGTCACAATGAAGTGGTGGCTCTAAAAAATGTACAAACTAAATGCGTGAGTGTTTGAGGAACTCCGAAAGGCCTTTAGCTCAAAACATCTTCCCCCCTGGGCCTTATCAAAATTTGTTTTCAAGGAGCAATTAATTTTAATTGGGGTGAGGCTTGAAGTTACCTTGGAATATCATGTTAACAGAGATTCCTTTATTTAATTAATTTCATTTCTACCAAGAGAAATGGCCAAGAGAGAATGGAAAAAAAGCAAACAGTGAATACATTTCTGTGAGGCACTTATTAGGGCCAGGAAGACTATCTAGGCCACTAAAGGCCCCCACACAAGTGGGGCATGTGGGCATGTGGAGAATGGGGGAGATTTTCAGGAGGGCTGGAGAGAGCACAGACAGGGGGCACGAGAGGATGCTAAAAGTCAACTGCTTCACAACCACAAAATATGCCGGTGTCATTTCTAGATCTCTCTCTTCAATAGCAGATTCAGAGAGCCCTTTAAGAGTGAGTATTTTATCATTCAAGGCTGTTTTCCATGTCATCTTGACATCAAATTTTACTTTTCGCATGGCTGAATGGTCTCCAAGATTTAGCTGAGTTCACCATGAAAAGGAGCAAAACTAACCATTGGACAAAAAAACAAAAACAAAAAACAAAAACACCTTAAAATCGCAAAGTTCTGTAGCTAGTCCCTCTATGCCACATAAGTCATCATTACCAATTTCTCACACTGCCATGTACCTCTGAAGAGGTTGTACATTGCCCAGCTCCAGAAAGAATCATTCACATAGTCTACAGCTTGAATAGCATTCTCTAGAGTTAGGCCAGGCACCACCACCACACACACATCTTGCTCCTCCTAACAACCAGTGGGGAGAAAAGGGAGTAAAGATATGAGACTAGTTCAAGAGAGACATAATGGGTAAAAGGAGTACAACTTAATATGCTCCGGACTAGGAGGTCCAGATGCTGACACTTTCTTCCCCCAGATGCATTCAGGCCACTAGTAGACGGATCAGGCACACCTCTTGGCAACTTCCACACTGCCTTACTGCCACATACTAAAGTGAGCACTTAGAGCAGTAAGCAAAATGTTAGGGATTCCAAGAGACAAGGTCATGTTTCTGACCTTTCACCCTAGAGTTTCTACACTAGTTGAATAGCAAGAATGGGTATGATAAATGAATAGAAAAAAATAGTAAAGGAGAGAAGAAAAAATAGGAAGGTATATGCAGCACCAATCTATACAGTTGGTATTAAGAATTAAGGAATTTCAAGGGGCCGTGTCTAAAGGGACTAAGAAAGTGAGTTTTAGCCATGGCTTGAACAAGGGTCAGCCTAAACTGAAAGGGAGTAAAGGCATGTTCCAGACCATGTAGAGACTAACTGGGGCCTGACTTTGGGGTAACACGTCACCCCATTTCCTAGGCTTCTTCAGTGGGTGGCCAGCCTCTTGACTGATTTTCCATACCCAGTTCTTTTGTAGTACTGACAAATACTTCTATTTTAGGAAATTTGGACATTATCCTTAAGTTGCTAAGATGTGTTCTCCTGTATCAATTCTCGGGAGATCTTTCTGAAGATCTCCTTTGGCAAACATGAATAAAAAGAGTTCAAATTTTAAAATGTCCCAAAGAATGACCAGTGGTGAGAACAAGTGGACTGACAATACCCAATTTGGACCACCAGATGTCAGCCTTTGTACAGTAATCAATCTCTGCAGCCCCCAAAGACTCCACAAGATCAATGAATTCAAGATAAGCATGCTTTTTCCGTAGCAGCCCAGAGCCCTCAGATGGTTCTATTAGTAAACAGCTCCCCCAAGCTTTGCAGTCACTGCTGGTACCTACATTGGACCCTCTGTGTCACATACCCTGTAGAGCATAGAAATTTGTGCCAAGAATGTTAGATTTGGCAGGGCTAATAAAGGGAGATTAAAAAAAAAATCTGTTCAAGGTTAGGTGGAGGGAAAGTGAGAAGAATAGTTGCTGCTTTCATATCACCAATTGCGCCTGTGGCAAATTTTCCAGTTTGCAGATATTTCCCCATTCAGTAAGAGCTCTTTGAAGTTGAAGGCCATGTGGTCAAAACACAGCCAAGTGTATGATTAGTATACTTAATCTAGGATAACAGGCTGGGGGGATTGTTCTCCATTAATTTGCTCGCCTGGATCTTCTATCTCATCCCACATCCATTCCTGTGGGAGCACCATTGTCCTCAGTGGTTTACCTCATGTGCAAGACCTTTGCAATCCAATCAATTTTTCATTCTCCCCATCCAATGACTTCCCATAGCACCTAAAATTCACTATAAACTCTGCCAAAGCCTGTAAGACGCCGCTTGATCTGGCTCTGCCCATCTCCCCCTTCGTTACCTTCTCTCCACCACCTGCAAAGGACATTTTGCTATTTCAAGAGTAAACCAAATGCATTCCTGCCTCAGCGTCTTTGCATTTACTGTTCCCTCTTCCTGGAACTTTATTCCTGGACATCTAGCCTACTTGCTTGCTTATTCATACTATGGTCTGTGAAAATATTGCCTTCTAAGAGAGATCTTGCCTGACCATTCTATCTAAAATATAACCACATACCCCCACCAAGACCAAATTCACTCTGTCCCTTCATCCTATGTTTTTTGTAGACCTACCATTCTCTAAAATTACATATTTCTTTGTTTACTTTCTTATTACTTGTCTTCCATACTAGAATGTAAGCTCACAAGGGCAGAGACCTGTCTTATATCTTCTCCAACACCCATGCTTAAGCAACAGTGCCTGGTGCACACACAGCAATCCTACAATAAGTATTTGTTGAATGAATACATGAAGTTCATTCTCTTACCACACAAGTTACTTCTTCATTTCTGTTCATGCCACTACCTTTATCCTTGTCAAATTATAAAACTTGGGAGGATTTTTGACTCCTCACTTTCCCTCATTCCTATAGTCATTGCTAAGACCTGTCTATTCCTCTATGAATCCACTTCCTTTTCTCCCATTCCCACTGACACTGCCTTCAACAATACCTTGTCATCTCACAGCAGGGCTGCTATCGTCACTTCCGTCTAGGATCTCCACCTTCCATCCCTCTTGCCCACCACACCAGCTTCATTGTCCTTGCCTTCAACAAATCATGACCTCCTATTACCCTCCCCCTATAACACACATGTAGATGCATGCACATACACACGCCCTCCCAACTCCTTGAGTTCAGAAACCATCAGAATAAAATCTCCACTATTCCTATATCAGATCCTTTCCTTCAGTCAACCGGGTCTCTCTGCTGCATGATCTTGCCCTACCCTTTCCTGTCACTGTACCCACTGTTCCTCCCATAGGAAATATCCTCCACTCACTCTGGTTAAATCCCCTTTCCATCCTTTATATCCCAACCCAAAGCCTCCTTTCTTTATAAAACTCCCATTGTCCACTACGCACCATAGTGGTGACTCCCACTTCTGGCCTCCTGTCTATACCACTCATGTGGTTCTAATCTTCTAATCATTGAAGGCCTTAAATTATTTAATACTTTTACACACATCTCTCTCTCTCTCTCTCTCTCTCTCTCTCTCTCATGCACGTGTGTGTACACACACACACACACACACACACACACGCACACATTCATTTATGCCTGCTGGGCATCCTACCCACTTCCAAACACTACTAAATAGGGGGGGAAAGGGCTAACATTTACTCTCTAGCCATATAAAAGTATAGAACATTGGTTTTATGATTGGCTTAATAATTATTTACCTTATACGATGAATAAACTGAGTTCTAAAGAGGCTAAGAGACTTATTAAGCAATCCTTTCCCAGGTCTGTAATCTGACTTCTGTCTTTTGTTTTAGTATGTCCCTAAGCTCCAGAATAATGCACTCACCATGAAGTTCTTTTTTTCCAGACAGAATTTGATAGAATATGTGGTAGTTTCTCTCTCCAGGCTGCTGGAAAATCACTCGGGATTTTTCGAACAAATCTGCAGGATGAGAAAAGGATAAAGATTCATACTTAGGTGTTCTTGCAAAACTTAGAAGAAAAGTAATCAAATAGTATAGTGGCTACTCACAAATATCGATGTCTGCAGATGACAGCTTGCCTCTGGCACAAAAGTGCATCCTGATGAATTTGCCCTAGGTGGACACAAAACACGGTCTCCTACTGAAACATTCCAAACAGTTGCAATGGCTTTATTACACACATTCCTCTCAAACTACTACTTCCCCAAAGTTAAAAGAAAAATGCAACATGGCTCTGAGATGACACCAGTTAATGCTAGGAGCAAGCCAGAATGACACCAGGATTGGCAGTGGTCCTGGATTCTAGTCTCAGATCTGCCGACTTCTAGCTGTGTATTTTTGTGGGTGTTCTTGAATCATCTCTGGGCCTCAGTGTTCTTATCTGAAAATGAGAAAACTATTCTCCATGCAGCGAACTCTTTCATTTATTCAGCAAACATTTGTTGAGCACCTACTATGACCCAGGAGACCTGCTAGGCCATGGACATACCATGTTAGAAAAATAGGTGTGGTCCTTACTCTTCTAGATTCTAAGTGTAAGCAGCTAATGCAATGGCATTAACACAGGGACATTTGGTGAGTCTTGAATCAAGAAGAAAAGTCAGTTGTGCAGGAGTTCAGTGAGTAAAAGGAGTCTGAGAAGTAGACAGTCACCAGGCACCATATCAGTAAGCCATGTGGGCCAGAGGAAGGAGTAAGATTTAATTTTATGTGTGCTCAGAAGATACTGGGAGATTTTAAGCAGAAAAATGATGTGATCACATTTATGTTTTAAAAATACTACTTTGGCATAAATAACAGTTGGGGCTCCTTCCTTTCTTCTCATGAAAAGCCATAGGACAGGATCCAATGGGACAGAAAGGCTGCCCAGAGGTGACAGATCCGATGTCAGAAGCCACAAGCAGCTAAGGAGACACTCAGTGGGGGATGCCTGGGTGGCTCAGTCAGTTAAGTATCCTACTTCAGCTCAGGGTCATGATCTCACTGCTCATGGGTTGGAGTCTGCGTCGGGCTCTGTGGAGCCCAGAGCCTGGAGCCTGCTTCAGATTCTGTGTCTCCCTCTCTCTTTGCCCCTCTCCCCCTCCTTCGCTGTCTCTATCTCCCCAAAATAAATAAACATTAAAAATAATAATAAAAAAAATAAGATGAAGCATCAGTGGCAGCTAGATCTTGCAGGATGGGGATGATAGTGCCAGGCAGAAGGCCAGCTGGTGGAGGTCATCCATTTAAAGAGGGAGTCAGAGCAGGATAGCAGCTGGGCAAGGGAAGGAGAGTGGCTACAAGCACTGGGATTGAGCCACTAAGTTAACAAATGTCAGGCAATGGGAATCACACACACACACACACACACACACACAAACACACACACACACACACACACAAGTACACACATATATGTGGATTTATACACATACATTTATGTATACATACATATATACACAGTATTAATTGAAATCATTTAACCTGAGTTTCTTGATTTTTGGACCCCTTTTTCTCTTTCCTTTTTCCTTCTCCCTTCCTTTCCTTCTCCCTTCCATTCATCCATCTTTGTAGATTTTGCTTCTCTATTTTTTCTTCTATCCTTCCAACTTTTTTCTCACTCTTGTTCCTTTTCTTTCTTTTTTTTCCCTTAAATGTTTATTTATTTTGAGAGATAGAGCAAGCACCAGCATGGGGAGAGAGGGAGAGAGAGACAGAGAAGAGAGAGAGAGAATCCCAAGCCAGCTCCACACTATCAGTGCAGAGCCTGACTCAGGGCTTGATCTCACAACAGTGAGATCATGACCTGAGCCAAAATCAAGAGTCAGATGCTTAACCAAGTGAACCACCCAGGCACCCCTCTTGTTCTTTTTCAATTGCTTTCTTTCCTTCTCATTTATCCTTATTTCTACTTGTTTTTTCCTTTCTTCCTTTTCTTTTACTTTTTCCTGTCTTATGTTCTTTTATCTTCTTTTCCTTTCCCTCTGTTTCCCTCTGTTCCTTCCTTTCCCCCTCTTCTTTTCCAGTTTTTTTTTCACATTTCAGCAGAAAACGCTTTCACATTCTAATCAATCCCAAATCTAGCAGTTGTTTTATGGACCGATATTAGCACCTGCTATGCAGCCAGACATTACAAGCAGATGTAAGCACAGGCAGGGCAGTGCTAAGGCCCTGGATGGAAACTAGCCAAATCAGCATGAGGTGTTATGTAATTGTGCCCAAAGATTCAAACAGGAAGCCTTCTGCAAATTTCCTTGTAAATTATAGAGTGGCTCCCTGCCACTCATTTTTGGCATAAAATGGATTTGTGAAACTAGGGTTGGAAATCCAAATTCTTTCTCTATCCTGGGGCTGCAAGCTATCAAAAGCTATTTTAAAAAATGTTGTCTCCCAACAAAAAAATTCCCCATGGAAAATATACAGAGGTAGGGGAGCCATAGGCAAGAGTAGAAACAATAATTATACTAAGTGAATTAGGAAGTGCTTACTAAATCTATTTGTTATAAGGAGTATAGGAAATTATGAAAGAGAAAGTACTTTCAAATCTGTAAAATGTAATAAAATATAAAGCGTTATTGGAATTTGCTGGGTAAGCTTCCTTACTGGGAGTGGAAAGGAATTTGAAATTATTAAATATTTTCTTCCTGAAACTGACCAAATAGAAGCTCCTCAGGTTGCACATTTGTATGTAGTTTTAATTTCTTAATGATGAAACTGATCTCTTTCTTTTTCGAAGACTTTAACAATATTATAAACTTTAATCAAAGACCTCTTTGGTGTTCCAGAAATTTTTTTACACCTATGTGCTAAGACATGAATTTTATCATTTGTTTCAAAATTAAAGACTCTGATATGATGCTTAATCATGCTACTTACAAAACGAGAGGAGTTGTCATTTCTAAGGGTTTTGGCGTTTCCAAATGCTTCCAAGATAGGATTCACTTCATGGATTTGATCTTCTAAAGTCCCCTGAGATGCAGGTATGAGAAATAAAACAGATAAAATTTTCAGCAAAATTCTGTAATGTGATAAACCCTCCATTCCTAGGCCAGACCCAATTCTTGTTTTGATAACCAGTAGCTAAAAACCATTTCCAGATTTGGTAATACAACGTTACTTTGGGATGGGAACTCAGAAAAATAGATGTATGAGAAAATGTCTTAATATACAATGCCTCTGTGAATATATGTGGGAGCTCATTTATTTTAAATGCTTCTCTTTTGGTTGGCATTAGCCTAAGTGGGAAAAGAACATAGAGATCTATATCCTATTTCCAAGCAAGTTTCATTCCTTATATTTTCCCCATTGTTAATCTCCATCTCTTCCCATCTAATTCTCACACCTGGGAATTTATCCTAAGATAACAGAACAGAATCTTGGCATTATTAAATTAATTTTTACCTTGCTACTATTCCTAAGTAATCTAGCAGTCCATGTCAAGCAGTGACTTGTGACATAAAGAGATATAGATATTTAATTGGTTAGGAGAAGGGGAAGGACTATCTTAGGCTAGAAATAACAGCACGAACAAAAATCAAAACTCAGTACAGAAAGATTAAAGATTTTATAAAAACCAGAAGCCTATTTCTTATGGTCCTGTTAACAATGTATGTTAACTATGTAACCAACCATGTAGTTTATAGTATTTAGGCATTTATAAATTTATAAATACTATGTCGCTTCTAAGTATTATGGGTCTACTATCCTTTAAATAAGTAAGGGGATATTTAAGCAAAGATTTTCATAGAAGTGTTATGTATTATGTAATGTGTTATATATTATCATAAGGCTCAATGGCTCCACCAAACAAACTCACACCAAACAATCTAAAATGCACACAAAAATGAAGTAATATCTAGTGAATAACAGTTCAATGACACCTAAAGAAATCAATCAAATTCAGAAATGTGGGGGTTGGTAAAGAAACTTTTTATGGTTTGAAAATTGGACCAGTTTGTTATTTTGATATACTTCTTATTTGCAAAACAGCAGGATGGATCCAGGATTGAATTGAAAAGGCAAAATAACAATGCCAGACATAGAAAGATAAGAGGCTCTAACAGCTCAATAACTCATTGATTTTGAGTCCCACTCAGAATTATCTAATTTTATTTTGCATACCGATTCTCATGGTCTAGTTACTCTCAAATTATTATGAAACTCATCAACATGTTAATGGAGCTTAACAAAATAAGCTAAATTAAAAATCACCAAAGATAAAATTAATTAAATAGAGAGGGAAGGTAAATAGAACCTGGAATATGATTAAAGTTGAGGGTATGTCCACCAGGCATTTGAGATCTGATCCAGGGGATAGTGGTGAAGGAAGCAGACTTTTACTGGTGCATATCTGTGGGAGTTTGACATTTCATGATAGCTAAAGGAATTCAGAAATATCAAAAGTAGCCATTCAAGGCACTGATGACCCTAGCCTTTAGGGAAGATGGTTTAGATCTTAAAAGTAATTCTCAGAGGGTTCAATCAACAAAGACTAAACCCTTGAAGCAAGTCTAAAACAAATTATGTAATTTTATATTTGGGAGTTATTGGTTTGAAGCACTTAATAATCCTCTCAAGAGGCAAAGATGGGGGAAAAAGACTTTTCTAAAATTTTCTAATTGTTCTGTGGTTCTTGTCTCCTCTTTTCTCCCCAAAAGTAATCAAGGCAGAACTTCCATGATCAGCAGATAGGACCACTTCATCTTTCCTGCCAAGATATATGAACACTTACCAGCTTTTCCCTAGATTCACCCATGGTTCCTATGGTGGCAAAATACTGGATAATATGTTTGGTGTTCACAGTCTTTCCAGCACCAGATTCTCCTCTGTGATTGAAAATTCAATGACACAGTTAACTGGTTCAGAATACAAATGCAGTGAAAGTTAAATAAATTTTTCCCAAGAAGGGAAATTTCTATGGAAAAAATGGAACTTAAGAGAAAACTTTAAAGAGATGTAGATATTTAATTGGTTGGGAGAAGGGGAAGGACTATCTCAGGCTCTAAAAACAGCACGAACAAAAATCAAAACTCAGTACAGAAAGATTAAAGATTTTATAAAAACCAGAAGCCTGTTCCTCATGGTCCTGTTAACAAAGAGCTGAAGAGCACCTCTATTAATTAAAGACTGGTCTCCTCATTACCAACTGTTCAAGGGATTTTTACATATTGAGGCTATCAGATGGCTAGGTCCAACCCCCTCCCTAAGAAGAGGGCCTACCAATCATTCCACCTGGCAGTTGGGTTTTAGACTTCCCTTTTACCTTTGATAACCAGTTAACTTTGTAATGTGGGAAGAAAACACAGTGGTGATAGCTTCATCACTCAAAGCATCATAAGATCAAGGTCTGCCTTTATCTGTATGAAACTCCAGGAAATAGTCTACCTTCTCTGCAAAAGGCTGAACACTAACTACTCATCTAGCTGCAAGATTCTGAGACTGTTATTCTTCTCAGGATGACTAGAGCCAATGGAGAGCCCAACACACGAGGTGGCAACATTATTGCATAGGAAGACTAACAACTTTAGCATTTCACTGCCTCTTAGGTCTTAGCCTCTCCCCTTAGCCACCATGCTGACAGTTTACCTGGCCAATCAATGCTCTTCTCATCAAAATTAACATACAATGTGGTATCACTGAAGTGTTTTTCCTTCCATTTTTCCTCCAAGTTTCACCATCTCTTAGTTCCTACTACTTAATATACCTTGGTCTACTCAATCTGACTGCCCAGATAATAGCAGATTCTATGTTATGTGGTCACACCCATTGGACTTTCATTCTCTCTGTCCAATTAGCCAGTCCAAAGACCTTTGAAAATGATTATATGGACAGGGAGTTCTCCAACAAGAAGATGACTAAAATCAGCTTGTGCACCACGAGTTCTAAAAGATCTACTAAAATGGTGGAAGCAGTCTAGCTAGTACCAAATTTAGAGTAATCACTGACTAAAGTGTTATGACAATTTCCTGAGTATCTTATTCTTGCCTAGAATGTATTCTGTATCTAAAGAGCAAACAATTCAAATACAGTGAATTTATGTTTTATTCCCAGTGAAAGGTAGGTGTCTGTTTCCATTGAAACTCTCACGGCTGGCCAAAAAGAAGAGGCAAGGCAAACACTTACGTCAAAAGTACAGACTGATTCTCTCGAGCTACAAAAGAAAAGAAAATGTCAGAACGTTCTTTTGCCAGAGCTTCTACGTATTGGCAAACTTATTCAAAATTTCCTTGGTTGCAGTTTGAAGTCAGACACAAGGGAAAGGATTTGCTCTCAGTTGGAAAAAAAAATACCATTTAAATAGTACAGAGTAAAATAGATTTTTCCCTTGCCCCTATATATGCCAGTCATAAGAACATACAAATCTCAGGCCTATTCTCTTGCTCCAAATACAAATGATAACTGACTAATGGTTGACATTTTTGCCATTTTAAGCCTTTTAAGAAGCATGGTGCTACAATAGCTACAGAGAAACTTCTTTGTGCCAGAAAGTCTAGCAGGAGCTTTATGTAATAAAAGCTGCCATCTACAGGGGGCTTACTCTGGGCCAGCCACTGGGATGAGCACTTTCAATGCATTATCTCACTTAATTTGACGTGTGAGCTAATCGTCTCCAGAACCCTAGGAGGCAGGCTCTATTTTGCCCATGTTTTATCCAAAAGAAACAGAGGCTTCAAGTGATTAGGTAACTGTAAAGGCCACGCTCTGTTCACAATGCCTACGTGACTCTTAGTGACACGGAGAAAAAGTAGATCAGATATTTTTACCTTTCATTTTGTAGGGCAGCCACTTACTGTGAAGCATGTCCTGAAAGGCATTATCGGCAACAGCGAAGATGTGAGGGGGAGCTTCTGATCGCCTCTTCCCTTTGTAGGCAGCCATGACTTCTTTCTGATACACTGGAAGCCACTTGTAAGGGTTTATGCTCACACAGAAGAGACCTGAATATGTCTGAGGAAAAATCAGAGAAGATTTCAGAAAACAGGTTAGAAATACTTCCAGGTTTGTCAGCTCTCTCACTGCCAGATAACATTTGCTGAAATATTTACTCATAAAGGAACTAAAAGGAGGAGAGCTTTTAGATTCTTACAGAGAGGGGACTATAACAAGAGGAGATAGAATCAGGTTAGAGTGGCAGCAGGACCTGGGGTTACCTCTTCCCAGGGAGATGTGCTAACTACTAACATGTCTGACACACACACCTTTTGACAGAGAGCACGCCATCAGCAGGCTGAGCAGCCATCAGGCATTTGAGGCCAGAAGGTGGCTTGTGTTTCAATAAGATCTGGAACCTGGTTTTTAAGGCACTGAGGGGGAGTAGTTCATTTGGGTCACTGAGTCACTATAATGGTTGAATTGTGACCCCTAAAAAGATACATTCAGATCCTAATCCCCACAACCTGTGAATGCGATCTTATTTGGAAAAAGGATCTTTGCAGGTATAATTAAGTTAGGGATCTCAAGATGATATGTGGGTGGGCCTTAAATCCAATGGCTGGTGTCTTTATAAGACACACAGAGAGTAGATACGGACACACAGAAGAGACAGTGATGTGAAGACAGAGGCAGAGACTGGAGTGGTGTGGCCACAAGGAATGCCAGCAGCCACTAGAAGCTGGAAGGGGTAAGGAATGATTCTCCCCTAGAGACTCCAAAGGGAGTATGACCCTGCTGGTTTGATTTGATTTTGGACTTCTTGTCTCTAGAACTGTGACATAATAAACGTCTGTTGTTTTAAGCCAACTGGTTTGTAATAATTTTGTTACAGCATCCAAGGAAACTAATATAGTCATGTAGTTACAGCTTCCAAGGGGAACTAATATAGTCATGTAGTAAATCAAAGTGCCAAGGAGCAAGTTGACTACATTTCATGGCTTCTATCGCAATGGATCCCAAATGCCACCATTTTGGCCCAATCTACTCAGTGCTGCTTCTGTTGAAAGGGTTCTGAGTAAATCAAAGAATTTGAGCAACCATCACCAATTTAATGATGATGAAAAAATCATTCCACTTACTGAGCCCAAACTAGGTGACAGGCACTGCACTGTCTGTTTTACATTCTCTTATTTAATCCTTCAGGTTACCTTGGAGAGTCAAGCATTCTTATCCCATTTTACAGATAAGGTGACCTCAAGAAGTTAAGAAACTTAAAGACTAGTAAGTGAAAAAACTAGCATTCGGACAAAACTAGCATTTGGCTCTAAGCCTTATGCCTTTACTCTAGCTTGACAACCTAGGGAAAGGGATATGAATGTTGACAAATTAAAATTGGGGAAATGTTAAGATAAGATCCCTTTCCAGTGGGCATTCCTCAAGAATTATTCCCATGTGAGTCACCTGGGTGGCCCAGTCAGTTAAGCGTCTGACTTCAGCTCAGGTCATGATCTCTTAGTTCTTCAGTTCTACCTACTATCTGCTGTCAGTGCAGAGCCTGTTTCAGATCCTCTGTCTCCCTCTCTCTCTGCCCCTCCCCTGCATACATGTTCTGTCTCTCAAAAATAAATAAAAACATTTAAAAAATTATCCCCATGTGAGTATGCTTAATTTCAAGGTAAGCGCTTATCCAAAAGAGGGCTGAGACATTGCCAATATGAGTGCCAACATATTTCACAGTAAAGCATGTACACATACATAGATCATCCAATGGTCATAGCGCCTCTTCAGGGTATGCAGCACAGATGCTTCATTGAGATGCATCAGCATTGCCACATCTTCAATCATTTCAAACTTTGGGGGATTCATCTGCTGAACTTCATCCTCCTTGACACTCAGATTCTGCAGAGAAGAGAAAAATATAATATGTATTTTCCTATTTTATGTTCCTTCATTTTGCCATGCATTGCAAAGAATCTTCAAACAGTCGAGAAAAAGATGCCTCATGAGAGGATGGGGACATAAGTTTAACCCACCCTAATGAAAGAAACAGGAATTTCTCCTGCCCATGATCACTCCTTGCCTGAAGATGAAGTTTAACAAAGTTTTTGTTGAATCAAAATATTCTATCTTGCAGAGCTCTAATCCTATGGCTCCTTACTGACTGGTTGCCTCTGAGAGCACACACATCATATTGCATATGATTTGGCACCTCTCTTAATGTTTAGGTTTGGAAGAAGGAATTTGGATAGAAGGATTGAGGAGGCAGATGAATCCTTCCAGACTTTGTTCAAGACCTATCCTCTTCCTCAAACCTTTCCCCACTCCCTTAGCTCATTTTTAAAAAAATCTTTTACCATATAAACAACCTGTACTATACTGACACTAACTCTTGTGTATGTTTTAATAATTAACTATGTTAGACTATTTCTCATCTAGATTATAAACACTTGAAGGAGTTTTGATGTTGTTTTCTTTTATAATTACTAAAGCATCTATTATAATGTGATGTATAATGTGATGTGACATGGTAGGTACTCAATAAATATTGATCTCCTGATGAAAATGGATGTATTGCAACCAAAGAGTTGTCTAGAGTTGCTCTCAAAGTTTCCTAACACCATCTCTTATAGCCCTTTTCTTTGCTTAAAAAACATTGGTATCAACTGATGACTCCATTTAATCCCAGTTGGTGATGGCTTCTTCTCACATTCTCCATAATCTTGATCAAATTCCTACCCAAAGTCTGCTTCAGCATTGTTCCAATAGTAATCCCTTTTGTTCTGAATCCTTTTAAATTCCATATTTCAAGGACTCCTTTTCTGTAGAACATAACCAGGTTCTCTTGCATCTTTAAATATCTCCCCTTAGCTCCGATTCTCTCTTCTTTCATTGTCAACTTTCTTCCATAAGTATTATTCTACACTCACTGGCTTTGTTGCCGCTGTTGATATTAAAAAGACTGTTCATATGGTTATGAAAAGTGTGGTTACTTCTAACATCAGGAGGAAGAAGGCTGGAGCTAGGGAGACAGAGGAGGAATAGGTGAACGGTACCATCATCACATGGTGGAAGGACAAACAGGACAAAGCAAACCCCTTTAGACTCTTCTCTCTACATCATTAACTTATTGCTTTCATGCTCTTCTTCCTACGATTTCTTTTGAAAATCATAATTATAGCCATATTATATTTACAAATCACCTTAAATACTGTGGAAAGGCCACAGTTTTGGAACATATGCTCAGACAAGAAAGCCTCTCATTTGGAAGCCTAATAAAATAGGGTTGGACTCCATCAAGAAAGTGAAAAGACAAAACTGGGAGAAAATCTTTGCAAATCATATATCTGATAAGGGACTTGTATCCAGAATATATAGAGAACTCTTAAAATGCAACAAAAAAAGCAACAAACCAATTAAAAATGGGCAAAAGGTTTGATTAGACATTTCTCCAAGGATACACAAATGGCCAATCAGCACGTGAAAAGATGCTCAATATCATTTAGTGATTAGGGAAATACAAATAAAATCACACTCAAATACCACTTCACACCCATTAGAATGGCTATAATCTAAGAGATAATAATATGTGTCAGTGAGAATGTAGAGAAGTTACAACCCTTGCGTATTGCTGCAGGAATATAAAATGATGCAGCCACTTTGGAAGACATTTTGGAAGTTCTTCAAAATGTCAAATATAGGAGGTACCATATGACCCAGCAATTCTCGTAGGTATATACACAAGAGAAATTAATACATCCACATAAAAACTTGCACATGTGTGTTCATGGTGGCATTATTCTTAATAGCCAAAACATGTAAACAACCTAAATGTCTATCAACTGGTGAATGAACAAATGTGGTGTGTCCATACTATGGAATATTATTCAACTATAAGAAGGAATAAAGTATTGATATATCTTAAAACATGAATGAACTCGAAAACTATTATACTAAGTGAAAGAAGCCAGACACAAAAGATCATATGTTATATGATCCCATTTATCTGAAATTCCAGAATAGGCATATCTGTAGAGAAATAACATAGATCAGAGGGGACAAAAGGGAGTGACTGCTAATGGGTACAAGATTTCTTTTGGGGATAATGAAAATATTCTAAAATGAGATTACAGTGATTGTTGCATAATTCTTTAAATATACTAAAAACTGAATTGCACACTTTAAAGAGGTGAACTATATGATATGTAAATTATATCTCAATTAAGTTGTTTTTAAAAAATTGTCATAAACAATGATGGAAAAGAGACATTCAAATCTACTTTCTCTCTTTTAATAAGAGATAGTCCCAAGGCTGAAGGACCCCTCTGTTTCTTTATTTAGGACATTCTCAATTTTTTCCTGGCCACCAATGTATGTTCCTGCTGATAATGCCCAAGTTTTTCCCTTAATTACATTAATCATATAAAATCTAGCTATTCTGGGATTTTTAAGGTCCAGATACTGCCAAAAAGACCTATTAAGACACGATACATAATAATTTATAAGTAGCCTCCAGAATTTTACAACTCAAATGGCAATGCTTTAGATTATAAATTGCCCAGATGCAAAGATAAGGGCGCAAAAAAGGAGGAACTTTCTTGGTAATGGTTACATCTGTTTGTTATGGAGTTGAGCCAGAATCGGAAGGAGATTGGAGACAATATGGGCAAGGAATCATCTATAAAATCTACCAGGAATTGTTCATTTGAGTCAGACCAATAATAGGGTCCAGTTCACCACCATGGGAATGGCAGGTAACCTGAGTTCAGTAATGTGGGTGAAGGTCCTGAGAATGGACTGTCTGCTGCCCTAGTGACAGGGAGAAGGGTTTGAAGGCCATTACACATTTACTTCACATGCCCTCCATGACACCTTACAGACTAACTTATGCCCAACACTTGCCCTACTAACCTCTTTCAAAGGTCATAAGTGACCTCCTAATTCTGAAACTCTTTTCCCAAGGCTTTAATTGCCTTCTCTAATATTTGGCATTATTGACCATGACTCATCTCTTGGCTTCTCTGGCACTGTGCTATTCTTAGTCAAATTATCCCTCTCTTTCTCAATCCTATGAACAAAACTTGCTTCAGAGTTCTTTAGGTCATTATTCACTGCAAGGGGCACCTTTTGAAAACAACAAAACTTGAAATATTGATGAAAGAAGTGGAATTGTGAATTCTAGGGTCCATGATCTTTACCACCTGGCAATTGTTTTACTCTGATTTACTCAGTGTTTGTCATTGAATCTTTGATAGGAAGTGGAGCAGCTTCTCAAAGATGTATGAAATTTCCAAATGTGTATCTGGGGCATCTCCTTCCCCAGGTTTTTTGTTTTGTTTTGTTTGTTTTGCTTTGTTTTGTTTTGTTTGAGAGAGCACACGTGCACGAGTGGGGGAGGGACAGAAAGAGAGAGAGAATCCCAAGAAAGCTCCACGCTCAGTGCAGAGCCCAACTCGGGGCTCAATCCCAAGACCCTGGGATCATGACCTGAGTCGAAATCAAAAGATGCTCAACCAACTGAGCCACCAAGGCGCCCCTCCTACACTAGGTTTCTAATTAAACTATTAGAGAAAGGACATATTTAATTACTTGATTAAATGGAGAACTTAGTTATCCCTGAGATGAAAGAAAGATCCCTTTACCTTTCCATCTGTCGTCTCAACGATTATTTTGCCATCATTTTCACTCCCTTTAACCTCAGCCTCAACATATGCATTTCTGCCATCACGAATCCAGCATTTCTTTTTTCCTACAGAGGAAGAAAAAAGATTATAACCATAGTATTTGTACAAAATATACATTGGGCACTTTTGTACTGATAGATATGATATCATTTCTGCTAGTTCTGCTTGGTGACTTGGAATCACCAATACAGGAAATTGCAGAGTTAGATAAAATCATCAAAGCGCATCCTGAAGATAGCCCCGCACACTGACTCTGTAGGAACACGAAACACTTGAGCAAGCTGAGGCTGGGAACATCACAGACCATTCTGCTACAAGACAATTACTGGCCAACACCTTATAAGCCATTCTTCCCAACCCTAACGCTTACCTCTCACTCATAGTCTCAGGTCCTGAGTGGTTGTCTTGGTGCCTTACCCTTCCCAGCTCCCCTCCAAAACACTTCACTAAGAAAGGTCTGGTTACAACTAAGTGAAAATTAGGTTAGTGGACATTTCTGCCTTTCTGGCTTTCTTTAGACCTTATTTTTAATATTGGAATAAAAGCCTGCTATGAAAATTACATGGTAGAATTAGAGATGTGGGATTAAGAGAAGAGAATATGGGTTATTTTTGCCATACAGCATAGCAGCTTCATATTATTTCCCACTATATATTGTTTTTCTCTCCTTGGCCTCCTCACTTCCATGCCCCACTCCTAAGTAAAGCAGCCCTCCACAATGCGATTAACCAATAAGAAGCTTCGGGTAAAATGAAACACTCTTATAACACCTGAGACAGCTTCTTTGGGCCTCACTTAGATGCTTCTCAGGTTCTCTCCCACCTGAGACAGATAGCCAGGGAAGATGAATAAGAAAACTACTTTTAAGGGAAAGCGAGTCTTACCAGAAGCTCATGGAAGTCCCAAGTCACAGATCCTCAAGTAGATAGAGGGGAAGGGAGAGGAGAGCATTTGGCTGAAAGAGGGAAAATCCGAACTCATGAATAGGGGGAGCCCCATTACAACCATGGCATGGGTGGGTCTTGCCAACTCCAACACTACCACCACCCCAATACATGAAACAAAAGTTAGGAGGCCTCATTGGTGCTAGACAGGCAGCCCTCACCAGAGGCTCTCCCCAGAGGTGGACAGTAGGACTTGGGGACAGTGTGAGGTGAGGTGAGGGAGCATTCGCCCTTCCTTCCACCGTGTTTGTCTCTGCAAAGAATTTTCTTGCACACTTTCTTGCTGTCCCAGTCTTCACTGTTCTCCCTTCCCTGTTTCCTTAACTACAACCAATTCACCACTAGAATTGCTGGGCAAGAAGATTTTTATATTCCTATCAAACTGATTTTGCATTTGCTTCTACTTGTCGTTTGCATTTTAAATGCTGGTTTTGCATTATATTTATTATTTTGGTCTCTTTTTTACAAAAATGGATTTTGCTTTGTGTTATGTCTATGAAAAGAGGCATGTTTTCAAAAAGTACCTATTTTGCATAAATTTTGTGTGTTTAAGGTAAATAAATGCACTGCATTTTACACCAAATGTTATCACTTGAAAGAAACATGGATATACCTGGCAGGATTTCCACTTTTTTTTTTTAATTTTAGAAAAAAACCTGAGAAAAGAGATCAAGAGAGTTGTCCATAGTCACATAGCTAATTAGTGGCATTAGAATAATGACTCTAGAAATTAAATCGATCACCCACCTCCTAAATCAGAGCTCTTCCATTACATCATGCTTCCTGTCTCTTATATGCTTAGCTTTTTTCCTTCAATTTTTCTCTCAGGATTAGGTTCATCACCTGCCTCATGGTTAACCCTTTCTTTTATCATTCCTGGAAATGGTGAGGGAGAATTTCTGGAAACCCTTACCTATCTGAGGGCCAGTCCCTAACAGGGATGTTTTGAAGATAAAGTAAAAGAACTCAATTTTTAAGTTTTAAGTTTTAAGTTTTAAGTTTTTTGCATTCATGAATAATTGCAGAGATGGAAATGCAAACAGCAATGGTTTTGAGTCAGGCCACCTGGATTTTCGTCTTGGCTTTGCTAGTAACAACTCTTTGGGCCTTAGTTTTCCCATCTGTAAACTCAGGAGGTTTGTCTATATGGTTTCATATTTTTAGATGACTAAATATCTTTTCTAATATAAAGGCAATGTGAGTTTAATGGAGAAAACTGAAAAAGTAGAGAAACATAAAGAATTTTTTTAATCACCCATGGGGCACCATGGGTTCAGTCAGAAGAACATGTGACTCTTGATCTTGGATCATGAGTTCAAGTCCCACGTTGGGTGTAGAGATTACCAAAATAAATAAATAAATAAATAAATAAATAAATAAAACTGAAAAAAAATATCACCTATAATGGAACAACTCAGAGATAGTCACTATCATCTATCTGAAGCATTTCTTTCCAGTCTTTTTTCTATACTATTGATTAAGATTGTAGTAATACTATTTCAGTTTGGTAGCCATTCAAAATAGATTGTTTATGGGTTCTAACATAAAAATCATCTACATTTAGCTTTGGAATGGTGTTTGTGTTTATCTCTAAAAGCACACTTTCTCCCTGACACCCAGAAATTCTACTTTTCCTTCCCAGGTCAGATAACAATGTCTTGTGTTTGTTTTTCATGTTTATTGTCACAGTAGGTCCCCATGAAGGAAGGTAGGCAGGGCAAGTATCCAAGTATCACCATCCTATTTGACAGATGAGGAAACAAAGCCTTAGTAAAGTGAAGTGATTTGCTCTAATTACATAGCTGGAGAGGGTCAAGGCCAGGGAATGTGAACCCAAGACTACTTGCCAAATACTCTGATCACACTGCTTCCATTTGGCCTGAGTTCAAAAAAGCAAACTCCATTGTCTACTCCCCCAGAAGGATGAAAATCTTTTGCTTACTGTCATCTTTTTTGCTGCTACTGCATTTCTATGAGGAAAACCATTTGGCCAATGAAAAATTAATGAAAAATTACTGCTATTTTTAAGTAATTATTTACAGTGCTAATTCTATTAAATGCATCATCCAATTATCTCTAATGTTTTGGCCTAATTTTTATTTTCTCACTTGGCACCTCTGCAATCTTGTCCTTCATTATCTGACTACCTGTGATAAGCTTCTGCATGACCAGTTTTGACCTCAGGGATAGTTCTGTTACTGTATTTGATTTGATGGATTATAATTAGCTACTCTAAAATCCAATCATCGTAATGAAATCCAATGACTGGAAACTGGGAGCTGATCCAGGACTGGTCTATGATGGAAATATAATGTCCTACATAACTGGTTTGAATTGTAATTGGTCATCTTAAAGTCTAATGTTGACTAATTGTGGGTACTAGAACAACACTCAGTCAGTATTTATATTACATTGTTGAATAATTTTGGAATTAAGATATGTAGGTGGCTTGATGCTAGATCACACTGTGAATCTGAGTTGAAATCTCTAATTAGCTGAAATTCAGAAGATGACTATGCAGCCCAGCCACGTAAAAAAGGAGGGCGAAATGTGACATTTATTTAGAGATTTTAATGTAGAACTCAGCCTTTATCTTGAGGGTAAATCCTCATTAACCTTTGTCCTTGCCTGTAACTACCAAGAGATTATTCATCAGGGTGAGCAAGTCTCCCAATTATCTCTTATTGAGTGTTGGTTGAGTGACCTTGCTGACCTGGAAGACAAGCAGAGGGCAAAGTTCCAAGATTAGAAAAGTCTGAGGAGGGCCAGGGAAAACTTCCATTTCCCCTGCCTTCCCCAAAGCTTTTCCTTCCTTCTTCCTTGGAATGTATCAACCCTACCCATGGTCAAAGTCCCAGGCCCCTGTCTGTTTTCACCCATACTAAGGGGTTTCTGAGAAAGGCTTTATCTGGCCCACTCCCAGGAGTGTTTGTGCTATCACAAAGAGAAAGGGAGTAAGCAGGGCTTGGGCTTGATCTGCCTCCCAGCTGTCCTCCTCTTCCTTGCAGACTCATCCCTACCCAGGCCACTTGGCTCCTTGCTTACTCATTCGAAGGTCCATAGAGGTGAATGCATCCCAAGCAAATAAGTTAGGTTCCAGGATGGATGACTCTTCTCAACCAATCAAGTATCTCAGCTGCTACCCAGAAGCAGTAAAATAAAGTGAAGACAGAGGCCACCACAAGTCTTACCATCAAAGGCCATGGCCTGTAGCAAAAGCAGCTCAGCCTGGTTTCTTCTAAGGAAGGCTGCAGCCTCTCCAAGCTCCGACAGATCCATCCTTCTTCAAGTGATCCACCAAAACAGGCTTGGGCCTGAAAGAGAGCTACAAGGATTCACTCTGTAGAGAAGATAGGTGCAGGAAGAAATTGGTAGACACGGGGCACCAGGCACTAATCCAAGACACTATTCACTATAGACAGACTAAGAAGGGTTAAATCTTTTTAACTATATCCACACCTCCTCTCTCTCTGCATGTCTCAAGTGTATGACAAAGCTGGACTCAAGAACATCTCACTGTAGCGAGGCCAACTTACCTGCCAGGCACAGGAAGCACAGTGCCTATCGTCCATGATGCTTTCAGGGACCCACAAGGGTAGCTGAATAATAATTTTGTTTAAAATCAGAATGAAGGAGCACCTGGGTGGCTCAGTCAGTTAAGTGTCCGACTTCAGCTCAGGTCATGATCTCATGGTTCCTGAGTTCAGGCCCCACGTTGGGCTCTGTGCTGACAGCTCAGAGCCTGGAGCCTGCTTCAGATGTCTCCCTCTTTCTTTGCCCCTCCCCTAGTCATGCTCTCTCTCTCAAAAATAAATAAACATTAACAAATTTTTAAAAATCAGAATGAAAACATAAATATAATATTAATGATATACAATAATGAATCCATCCTGGGTTATATTAATTAGTCTTTATGCCAATGCAGTTGCAAAACCCTATTTTTAATACTTTTTGTGAAGGAAGACACCCACAAAGACAAAAGTGCCTGGGGTCCATGAAAGTCCATAATGCACCCCTGAACCACAAAGTCCTGATTGTGGCAGGTGGTAGAATGGGTCAGACCGAGAAACATCCAGTTGTGAACACTAGATGCCTTGACAGGAGCGGAGGAAGGGTTTCCAGTCTTCTAGGGGCATCCAGGAAGAGGGAGCACTGTAGCCAGATTACGGTGACAAAGGGGAGAAGTCATCCAGACTAGTGTTCAGCATTAGAGAGTACAGGAGTAACAATGTGAGTATCCCACAGAGATGAGTGTCTGGGAGCAGAGGGGACACAAAACTATATATGATAGGAAAAAATAGGATTGAGTAGGCAGAGAGGAAAAGAATAGGACCTGAGTTCCCTGGGTTGGGAAACACACATATTTTGGAACAATGTTAGGAGTGTCTGACCACGGCAAATCCCCTCAGGTGTAAGGTTCCCCTTAAGAATGTAACAGACACCACCCACTCCCCCTCAGGTTCCCCTCAGGAATTTGACAAAAGGCCTAAATATGACCATGGGCCACCCCTCATACAATGTAAATGAGCCAATAAGGAATGGACCACCCAGAGCTATCAGGCCAATAAAGGTGGGACCTGAGAGGGAACAGGGAGGAAAGGAGGGCTATCCAAAACCTTATAAAACAAGGACCCTTGCCTATAGTCTTGGGTATTCTCTTTCAAATTCCCCCTCTCTGTAAAGAAAGCTTTCCTACTATTCTTCTCTGGTCTTATACTCTAATGAACTTTTGCCTGTTGCTCATTTTGTGTCTATCTGTTTATTCTTCAAAGCAGTGAGACAACAAACCCTGGGTTTTGAGGCAAAGATTCCTGCAACACTACTGGCCAACAGACATTTGGGAAGCAGCAGGGAAGCACAGGTTGGAGGTGGGAAGCAGGTTGCATGCTGAAGGCAATGAGTGGGTGTGGGTGGATCAGTTCATCAGCTCAGGTGAGGCAAGTGCTAGTCTTGGAAGGGCTGGTGGCTTGGCAAGTTATCAGGGTTAATTTCAGTGTGTGTTCACTCTGTACCAAACACTTTACTTATTTTATCTTTAATCTTCACACTTTACATTTGATAACAAGGAGAAAAAATGAAATCTGGGCTATCATGATCCAAAATAAGAGGTCATTCCTTCT
Source organism: Prionailurus bengalensis (assembly GCF_016509475.1). Classification (NCBI taxonomy): domain Eukaryota; kingdom Metazoa; phylum Chordata; class Mammalia; order Carnivora; family Felidae; genus Prionailurus; species Prionailurus bengalensis. The sequence continues at coordinate 55,734,531 of NC_057350.1, forward strand.
AATTGGACAAAAGAGTCTTAGGCTTTTCCTCTCCACTCAAGGTTGCACAGCAACTGTTATTTGCCCCATTTTACAGACAAGTAGGTAGAGCAGGACTTGCCACAGTTACTTAGCTCTGGTGCTGCTCTTGAGGACTGATCAGCACCATGGTTTACACCCTCCAGAAGAAACTAATCACTTTCTATTTCACACATGGGTGACAATGAACAAACCCAATAAAATAATGCATTGCTGAACTTGATCTACTCTTTTTTTGTGTGGTGGTTTGGGTGTGACCAGCAATAACACCTCTGGGATCTAAGGAATGTGATTTAAAGCTAAGACCAGTGGTCCAGGCTAGAGTCCATTTTATGTCTGCCAGAAAACAGGCATGTGACTTGTGGGAAATCACTTAACTCCCTCTAGGTTCAGTTTCCTCCCCTGCACAAGGCAAGGACTAGTCATAATCTGTGGATACATTTCTCGAGGTAGAGAGAAGAGAACTATGCAAGGGAAGCAATGAACAAAAGCCCAGAAATGGGACTGAGGGTGAAATCTCCCAGGAGAAAAAGCTGAAACTGACCTTTCCACAGGTGAGCACTCAGACTAAGGATATGTAATGATAATAATAATAAACATTTGAATAGGTAGAAGGGAGCAAGAAAAAGGAAAGCTTAGAAAGCTAGGCAGAGAAATTTAGGAATAAACACTACAGGAAACATTGCAGACAGGGTGAGAATATGAAGGAAGCAGTATTTTAGGAAAATGGCTCTGGCAGCATATTCAGGGAGGGTTGGAACAGGGAGAAGCCGTAGTCAGGGAGACAAATTGCGGCTCCATATTTGTGAGGGGATTGGACTGAATCCTCCCCACTCACTCTGTGTGGCTTCCTGATGGCTTGCACCCCATAGATAGAAGAGCTCAGGAAGTATATTGTGGCTATAGAAGATCTCCATAAATGTGTGTGTGTGTGTGTGTGTGTGTGCGTGTGTGTGTGTGTATGTGTGTGTGTGTGCATGCACTTCTGGAAAAGATACCTAAGGAACAGGCAGGAATGGAAACAGGATATGGGTGGGGGAAGGAGACAGTTACCTTTCACTTCCTACTTTTCTGGTCTATTTTAGTTTGTGGCATGTTCATGCATTTTCATAACAGATTTTTAAAAGTAGTTCTTATTATAACATCCAAGGATAAAAGATCACATCAAGACAGAGCACACAGCTGTGTAAATCTCTTTCCTAGTCTGGACCACTTTGCATATTTAAAGGTATACAAAGAACAGAAAGTGTCAAAAGCAGTACCGGATAGGAGAAAACTGCATGTGCCGAGAGCAGAGAGGCCCTGGCAACTCTTTGGAGGCAGGAAACTGAGATCAAGACATGACCCACCTGAGCAAAGGAAGGATAGACTCTTCCTTCCCTCTTGGCCTGCTGTATACATCCGTTAACCCAATCTCCAACTGTCCCCTGGGCCCATTTACTATCAAGTTGCACACATGGCTTTAGAATTTGACAGAATAACAGACTTATCACAGCCCGGTCAACCAACGTCTTAAAATAGAAAATGAAAGAGCCCAAACTCCCAAAAGAAGTAAACAAATTAACCTTGCCAGCAAAATAAACAAAAGGTGTATTTTAATCATGATAGAGAAACATAGATGAGTGTAGAACTAAAGGTGCTTTTTTCAGAAGGAAAATTTAATCTACATCTATTGAGAGGAAATTAAATTTGAGACTGGCATTTTGGTTCATTTTTGTCAAAAGATGCTGAGACCTACTATAACATTTATTTGCTAGTATGTAAGAGGCAGAGAGAGAAAAGGGATGCCGGAGAGAAGGGAAGGGATAAGGCACAAGGGTCATCTGCACATTGCTGTGAATTCTTCACATGTGGGCTTCCTTTGAACGTTCCAGAGTTTGGTTTGTCAACTCGCTTGTGGAGAGATTGGACTCTGGGAGCCACCTGGCTATGCTCATACATACGGTGACCATATTACTGATCATCCAAACCCACATATATTTTTTATACCAGGACATAGTAGTAAATAGTAATAATAATAAATATTAGAAAGTAATAATAAAATTATTAATTTAATAATTGAACTTGGGCAGCAGATATAGTCTAAGACTGTCCCAAGCAAATAAGGACATATGGACACCCCATTTATAAGAAAAACAAAGACTTGGAGTGACCATTTATAGATCAGCAATAATGGTACACCTTTTCAATAACTACCAAGTCCTGATTGCCTGTGTCCATTATTCCCAGGATTCTCAGAGAATATTACCATCAGAAAGCTTCACCCAGAGAGAGGCTTTAAATACTCATGTTTGTTTTCATTCAGTTTGCCTTACAGCTAAATAATTCCTCCCATTCTCTCCTGGTGTTTACTTTTTCAGGAACTGAGTGCTATGTAAACCACCACACTCACATTTGCATTAAATGGTACAATTTCCAGAATTAAATGTATCTCAGTTACTTAACAAGGTAAAGACAAGGAATGGGAAGACCTTAAGTGAAAGGGAGAGTTGAGATATGATTTTTCACCTTGGCCTAGTGAAAGGGCGGGCCTACACCGGCTGACTCCATCTTGTTCTGTGCCCTTCACCTTGACCACACCTCCTCCCCGTGAGTAACCCCACCGCTCACCTGCCTAACAGGACTTGGACCCTTCCCCAGCCAATCGGCTGAGGCCACAGCCATTACCTCACCAACTGCCCCTAGGCCCCAATAAAACTTTTGTCCTTTTGAAACTCGCTCTCTCTCCCCGGTATCTCACTGCTGTGTTGGTGCAGGTAGGGGATTGAGCTCGAGCTAGCTCGAATAAAGGCTCTTTTGCTTTTACATCAGACTCGGCTCCCTAGTGGTATTTGGGGATCACGAATTCTGGGCATAACACTAGAAAGAATCATGGTCAAATCGTGGTCAAATCGTGGTCAAAACTTAGCTTCTACTTGATAGGAAATAATTTAATGCCTGCCTGCCATGTGAGAAATAATACCTGCCTGGGTGACCAACCATCCTCTTTGGCCAGAAATTGAAGCATTTCCCAGGACTTGGGTCTTTTAGTGCTCAAACCAGAAGAGTCCCAGGCAACCTTGGACAAGTTGGCCACCCACTTTTAAGTCTAGAGCATTTAACTATTTTAAGAATAAAACTCTTGTTTGGGAATTAGCTATTTTATGCTAGTTGTAATTTCTGTAGTCCTCTCTCTCCCCTAGGTATTTTATAAATAGCTTTTTGAAAATGTTTATATATTCTCATTCAATCTACATTTATTACCCATCTATAATTGTCCATGCTAGGCTTGGGGGTACAATTATGGACAGAATAAACACTCTTTGTCCTCTTAGAATAATTGATTGGGACCTGGTTTCTTCTATCTTGTATTATGGCAATACTTCAGGCAAATTTGTAGAGAAAAATCTTCGCACTCCCTGGGGTGGATGATACTGGTCAGACAGCAGAAGTCAGAATGAGGGAGCCCAGGGGGATTGTGGAAGCCAGGAGAAGAGGGGAGCTTGGGCCGCCATGACCTTCAGCTCCCCACTGAGCTAAAACCTTCAATGGGTTATGTTATTCTCAACATGAGAGGCCTTGTTCTCACACTGTTCTTTCACAGGCTCTCTCTCATCATCCTCTGCTTGGGGGGTTCCCAATGGGAGGGATGAGGGTTTCCCATCTCTGATCCTTGTCATCCCCCAATGTAAAATCCTGGGAGTCATCTACAATTTCTCCAATTTCTCCTCCTCTCTCATGCAAACAATTGACCACCAATTTCTATTGATTCTATAATTATAAAATCTTATCAACTTTTATGTATGTATGTGTGTGTATGTATTTTTTGAGAGAGAGAGAGAGAGAGAGAGAGAGTGCAAGCAGGGGAGGGGCAGAGGGAGAGGAAGAAAGAGAATCTTAAGCAGGCGCTACGCCCAGTGCAGAACCCCACATAGGGCTGGATCTCACCAACGTGAGATCATGACCTGAGCCGAAATCAAGAGTCATAGGCTTAACTGACTGAGCCACCCAGGCGCCCCAAGTCTTATCCATTTTTAGCAGACAGTTTGGAGTGTCTAATGAGCCCACACCCTACTCTGTGAAGTGCCTGCTTTCATCCACAAGCATGAACCACAAGCTTCCATGTCTGTAAGGTGACACCGGTGTCCTGGCCTAGCTGATTAGACCAAGTGTGAGCATCTGATTCAATCAGGGACAATCACGGTATCTTTCCTATCTGGAATACAGATTAGATTTGGGCCCAAGGTGACACTCTCAGTCTGTGCTTTTTGCTTGAATGGAGTGATGTGAACTTGGGAGGTGAGGTTGGCACTGTGGTGTGGTCATGTGGTGCCACATGCATGCTAATCAGTGGAACTATCCATAGAGAGGGAATCACAGGAATGAAGAGAGGCAGCAATAAGGGAACAAGGGCAGGGAGAGAGATTGCTTGTGTTTCAAATAGCGTTCCTGTTAACAGTACCTCTTGAGACCTAGATTCAATTCCTGCCTTTGGTTTTCATAGGATCTTTCAATAACCTTCTAATAAATTCCCATTTCTCTCCTCCCCCAACTTTAAATTATTCTGAATTTCTGTTTTTCCCATCAGAATATCTTTAAGACATTACGTCTGATTCTTCATCCTAATACAGGTTTTTATTTCGTCTCCTAAGATCATGTGACTATTGTATGTAAATGAAAGTCAGCACAGCACTGTGCATGCTAACATTTCAACCCACGTTAACTACTTTTATTACTATTCAACAAGCATTTGTGCAGTCTTTGAATGCTGTGCTAAAGATGCAGGAGGGTAGCTTTGCTTTCCAAATCGCTTAGTGGATTTGAGATGTGAAAAACCATGCTAGAAAATAGTACCACAGGAAGTAGAGTGGGAAAATTGAAAAGTGGCAGCTTTGGCTGGGTAGTTGGAGGTGAGACAAGTATTGTTTACTTGGGGGCTACTCTGTCCTGGAAGATCACACTGACCCCCGTCCTCCACTGCTGACCACAGTGACTCTATCATTGGCAGTATTGTCCCTTTTAATCAGGGCTAGACATTTCTGAGGGGAGGAAACACAGAGACTCTCCTTTGAAATCCATACCGCCTTGGCATTTTAGTGCCTTAAGTGTAAGCAGAAACTCAATCGATGCCTATTAAGTACATTGTTGAAAGAGTTAAAATTTTCTCAGATTAGCAACCCAACAGTTTTCGAGTTGGTTTCATCATAATTGATTAGATTCACTTGAGTTCTTCATCGGGTTAGGTTATTATGCATGTTTACTTTCAAAGGCTTCCACTGCTGGGAAACCATAATGCGAGTAATAAGAAGAAATATTAATATGCTTCTAAGTAAACAAACATGAAGTCTCTCTTGACAAAGCCTCTTCCATTATTAAAATTTGAGACAAAGTGCCTGAAAATGAGAATGGATTTATCCAGATGTCAACAGAGGAAGGAAGAATTATCAAGCCCTTAAATGATTCCCAACAAGCTGGAACATGTGTCTCAAGGCAGTAAGTGAAATACATTTAGCTACAAGGCCCAGTGAACACCACAAATCTGGGGAAATGCTGCAAGATGCTCTTAATTAGGGGCACTACTGGGTAGACAAATGATGCTGATGTCTCCCTAATATTCATGCTTCTGGGATAGTGTTATGTGCTTCAACTTAGCCAGGTTTATTCAGTAGAAAATTGCTAATTGCTTAGTCTTCATGCATAAATCTACCATCCCTTAACCAGCTATAATACTTGAATTTTATTTATTTATATGCAATTTAGCTTTCTACAAAAGCAGGGGCTTTAAGCAGGTTTATCTCCTTGAAAGAGAAATGTTAAAACATTGAGTTGAATTACAAATCAAGAGTGTTGCACAAATTATTGATTATTTGAAGCTCTCATTTCAAAGGGTGATTATGATCATGACTACAGGTATCTGGGCAATTGAGCTTGCATTCCCAGGCTCTGCTCCCCTCCTCGTGGTCTAACCACAGCCCACTGTCGCTTGAATTTTCCTCCCATCACTCCACAGAAACTCTTCTTTCCATTGATCTCTTAAAGCAAATCCAAATGGTAGTCTTCAGTCTCTAATGCTTTCCCTTGTTCTGGGACACTTCCCTCTTTTTGTTCTCCCCCCACCCCCTCACCGTGTTCATTAACTAATCAAAGATCCATCCCCAATCAACATAGTGAGTATCAGAGACATGTCTCTTCAGCTCCCTCCTTCCACGGGTTCTCCTTTCTCAGCTTCCCTTTCATCCTGCCCAGGACTATCTCATCTTAGTCCTTCCTTTCTCCCAATGTTGGATCAAAACTCCAGTTCTCTGCACTCACCTAATTGCTATTTACTCACAGGAAAAAGTTCTGATTAAATTTTGTCATGCATTCATTTTTAAGTATGCCCTCTTAAATATGCTGTGGGTTAAAAGAGAAATAAGACCTCAAGAGGTTCCCACTCTAGTGAGTGCTGGGCCACATAGATATGTCTTAGCTCTTACAGTTAGAGATGAGAAATGTTGGGATAGAGCTATGTACAGGACAGGTCATGGAGGTATGACCCTCTCATCTGTAATTATATTTTTGTTTATTTTTAAATGGTTTAATTTTTTATTTTTTAAAAATGTTTATTTATTTACGAAAGAAAGAGAGACAGACAGACAGACAGAGTGTGAGCAGGGGAGGGGCAGAGAGAGAGGGAGACACAGAATCTGAAGCAGGCTCCAGGCTCTGAGCCATCAGCACAGAGCCCAAAGCAGGGCTCGAACTCACAAACCGTAAGATGACCTGAGCCGAAGTCAGACGCTTAAGCCACTGAGTCACCCAGGTGCCCTTGTAATTATATTTTTAAAATAATGTTTGGGGGCACGTGGGTGGCTCAGTCGGTTAAGCGTCCGACTTGGGCTCAGGTCCGGATCTCACAGTTCGGGAGTTCAAGCCCTGCGTTGGGCTCTGTGATGACGGCTCAGAGCCTGGAGCCTGCTTCACTTCTGTATCTCCATCTGCCCCTCCCCCACTTGCACTCTGTCTCTCTGTCTCTCAAAAATAAATAAACGTTAAAAAAAAATTTTTTTAATAACAGTTTGTAACTCAAAGGAAGGAATCTTAAATGTCCCTGAAATGCTACCTGTACATTCACTACCAACACTATCTTATAAGAGCAAATGATAGTTGACCATTTCTGAGGGCTTATTGTACACCAGGCACTGGGTTAATGCTTTACATGTAATAACTCTCATTAACCTCACAGCAGCCTTTGAGGGACATATATAATAGCTCACATTATATAAAGACATTGAGGCTTGGAGAAGTAGCTAGTGATATCTCTGCTTTGGAATCCCAATACATTAAGTACATCCTTCACCTTCACATTCAATCATTTGCCAAGTTCTGCTGACTCCTTGTTTAAAGATCACTCAGTTCTAGCCACATCTTTCCATTCCCCTACCAGCACCCTGATCAAAGCCACCACCATTTCTCTCCTGGTTTATTGCTTTACTCTTTTAATTGGTCTCTTGACTGCAGTCAATCCAGAGTGAGGCTGTATATACAGGAGCACAATCATATTACTATCTTATTTAAAACCTTTTCATGTTTTTACTTAAGATAAAGTCCAACACATTAACAGGGCCTGCAAAGCTTTTCACCCTGTGGCCTGCCCTATGTCCCTACCCATCTCCCTTGTTCTCTCATCCCAGGCATGACCTGGCCAGTGCATTACTAGTGAGTGCCAATAGCTCTCTTTGACCTCTGGATGTTCTCACATGATGTGACCTCCTCTGCTTGGAACATTCAGCCCTGTCCTTTTCCCTCTGGCCAGCTCCTAGTCATCCTTTGGGTCTCCGCTAAGCAACATTTTACAGGAAGGTATTGTCTAGGCTGTGTCTTTCTTAGATGTGGTCTTAGATGCCTTTACTATTTGTATCATGGTAATCTTTCTATATAATTATTATTTGTCTAACTGCCTATCTTCCTAACTAAAGGTAAGCAATCGTAGGGCAGGGATTAAGTCTACTACATTCAGAGTGAACTTGAGTCCTTTGCAGAGTAGGAACTTAAACACCCAGGGAGTGAACTAACAAATCAGACACATCAGTCTGACTCCTGGGTTCATGTTTCTAAGCATGATGCTTTACTGTCTCCTGGCTGAGCTCCAGCTGTGGAGGGATCATGTCCTTGGTTAGAAAGGAATATAATCAAAATGCAACATGTCCTTACAGATAACATATCTTTGGTTAAGAAAGCATCATCACCTCATTCTTTATGTTGAATGTGAAATAAAAGTAGAGATGACTCTTGAACAATATGTGTTTGAACTGTGTGGGTCCAATTATCCTTGTATGTTTTTTGATAAATACAATACAGTACTGTAAATGTATTTTCTCTTCCTTATGGTTTTCTTAATAACAATTTATTTTCTCTAGATTACTTTTTTTGTAAGAATACAGCATATAATGCATATGACATACAAAATATGTCTCAATTTACTATTTATGTTATCATAAATCATATTATGATTTATGGTTCATATAGTGAGTAATGGTTCTAGGCAAAGTAGGCTACCAGTAATTAAATTTTGGAAGAGTTGAAAGTTATACATGGATTTGTGTGTGTGTGTGTTGTGGGGGGAGATTGATGCGTTTAACCCTCATGTTATTCAAGTGTCCACTGTATTGGTTAAGAAATTTGAATTGTATTAGCCCAAGATTTTTTAACCCTTGGAATCTTAGAACTAAAAGTTCATTAATATCAACTACCTCAGTGCTCCATAACTTATAGGTGAGTGTAAAAAAGACCAGCAAAATAAGTGACGGGCCCAAGTTCACTAGTAGAGCCAGGCTGAAAGTATGAACAATTTTGAACAGAATTTAAAAAAAAATACTCAGATCTATGAAGAAAACTAAAGAAAATTATGATTCAGGGTTGTATCTTTGTGCTTCAGAGTCGAAGGCAAAGATACTCTCCCATAAAATACTGATAAACACCACAGCCAGAGAGTGAATATTAGATAAAATGGAACATCATTATGATCTAGTAAAATATTCCTTAGGATCAGTGACCCATGATCTGCATCACAGTTTAACATCTAATTTAGAATTGCTGATGCTATTATTCAGCACAAATGATATGCATTAAATACATTCAGTGATTCTGAAAGGTGATGTTTAATATAAATCCAAGGTATTGTTCTCATTGTTTTTGTATTTTTCTGGTTGATATGACCTTAACTCAGGATAATTCTGAGTTTTAAGTAATTACAATTATAACCAACATCTTCATGTGATATTCAAAGATATACTTACCTAAGATAAAATTAAAGTATTATATATTCTACTTTAATTAAATTCAACAAATGCTTTTGAATACCTAGTAAGTACCAAAAATTGGCAAAATCCTTGGGATGCCAGAATAATTAATACATAGCTTCTGCTCTCAAGATTTAACTCTAGTAGGCGACAAGACTCATCAACAAATCATTTTTAGGATGATAAATGTAATAATGGACATACATTCTCCAAGAGGCTGTAATGAAAATAAAATGAATTGTGGCTAAAATTCTTACCTCAGAATGATTCCGTTGTACAAACACATTGGGCTTTTTTTTTTCTTAAACTATTTAACTTCATATAATGGATAACACCCGAGGGAAAAATATCAGTAAAAATAGCAAAGCATCTTTTTACCTGTCATTCAATGTACTAGCGGAAGAGGGAAAGAGACAAACCTACCTTGGAAAGAGCAAAAGAAATGAGTAGACCAGTGCTGGGCAAGACTTTATACACATTTGTCAAGGTCAATGGTGACAACCTCAGTTAATTTTGCCATTGTTTCTAAATTTGTCTGCTGGTTTTTAAGAAGTTGAACCCATGGACCTGGATTTGGCACCCAAAATGTCTCTGAGGCAAGGGTGGAAGATGCCAGAAAACTATTCCGTTTCTACAACCAAAATCCACAGACTAATTTGACTCATTCTCTAAATGCTTGCTGTATAAGAGGATTAGACAAGATTAATAAGAGAAGCAGCCAACACCCCCTCTGGCGGCATCAGTTTTGGAGTCTTGGGCTCTAGGGCTATCTCCCCTAGTGATTTTGAACAATTAAGTTAAGGGTCTCAACATTTTCCACAGTACCAAGGAAACAGTTAATAACAGTTGTCTACTATTTAGGCCATTCTAAGACTCCTTAAAAGAGCACATATTAATGATTTACTATGTTCCAAGCACTGTTCTAAGCACTTTGCATATATGAATTCATTTAAGCTTTATAATAACCCTATAAGGTAGGACTTTTATTATTCCTATTTTACAAATGAAATAAATAGAGGCAGAGATGATAAGATAGAAATTTTTGGAGACAAGATTTGAGCCTAGAAGTTTGGGCTTCAAAATCTATTCTTGTAACCATTGTAATGTACAATTATTAGCCCATAATTCTGATAATGTTATTTAATATCTTCCCTCAAAAAGTGTAATTTAAAAAAATTTCCTTTCTCTATAAGGAAATACGTTACTATTTGTTTCTTCTAACAGCCAGGAAATTTTCTTTTGCTGCAGTCTCTAGGTGAAGCAAATAGCTAACTGACTGCTATAAAAGGGGAAACAGCCAGACAATGCCTTTGGCTTTGAATCACTTTTCCAGGACTTGAAAGTCTTTTTCAAAACCTGCAAATGTCTCCCTGGAGCAAGAGACTTTCTGAACTACATTTAAAATAGCTTGGGAAGCGATATAAAAAAAGTGGAACTCTTTTGGGTTATAGGAAACAGCTCATGCAATCAGTTCTCAGTACTGATGGGCCAGCTCTGCATAACTCTTCCCCAAACCAATTAATTCATCATTTCCCATTGGAGAAAAAGAGAAGAGAATAGAAAGACACCTATACTGAAGCTTATTACAGCAGTGTTATGGATAGAAGTGGGCTAGTAGTAAATACTGAAGTAAGTACGACATAATTATAACTAATCAGTTATGCTAAAATGAGCCAATATGGCAGCGTAATTGAGATGATCCTTGTTTCTTCTTACAGGAATGCAATTTAATTAGAATGGGTAAACTGACAGTCAGCAGTAACCTCGCAGAATCCTAGGCAATATGAGATGAAGCAAGAAAAATAACACCCTGGCTGGCTTTCAGTTTGTAGGAAATGGACATTAGAGCTGTCCATTTGGCCTTTGGGAGGCTGAAAGCCATTTTTTCATGTGTGCTTAGGGCTTGAGAAAAAGGGTGTGTTGTTGTGTTTGGGCTTTTAAAAAAGAATCAATCTAGATAAAGCAGACAAAACAGTTTAACTTGCATTTCAAGGAGCTCCGAGGATTCCAAATATTCGGATGTAGAGGAAACTAACCAGATTGGGTTTTCAGAGGGGTCTAATTTGTATTAAATAGAGGCAGCTGTTAAAAGCAATAAACCTGTTACCACTTTGAACAGTCAGGATTCAGGCATGTTCCAGTAGATTCTGAGGGCAAGTGGTTGAAAGCAAGAGGTGTATAAGGAAGTAGGGCATGTTTTGGCTCTATTAAAAAAAAAAATTCCAAGAAAGGACAGGATCAGGGAGTTGCTTATGTGGCTTGGTTGGCATTTTGTAGTTCTCAAATCTACAAGGTGAATAGGCATGGCAGCCCTGAAGATTCAAACTTGGCCTGTGATATCATTCTTATAACCCCAGGAGTATGAGGCAGAGTTATTTATTCTCTGGGTTGAATAGAGAATGGGATCAAAACAAGGGCCTTAATGTAAAGTAAGTCATGTCTTAAAAAAATGAAGCACAGGAGAGCTAAATTATGTCAACTTTTACATTCAAATGATCAAATCGTATAGATAATTGCCTGAACAATAAAATTAAAGTAACTGTTCCCAACATAGAGACCCCTTGAAAATTTGTTGTATATGATGATCATAAAGTGGTCTACTGAAAGTAATTGGCCGAGGACTCTAATATGCAGAACTAAAAGTCAAATCTCAAGTCTTACTATAATAGTTGCTAAAGACAAAATATTTTGCAGTATTGATTACACAGATGTTACTGAACCATTTGAGGGCTAAATAAGTCATGTGATGTTACCAATGAATTATTCTGTCCCATTCTTAACCTAGAAAGAAGTTTCAATATCATGAAATATGTTAGAGTATGTTGGCTTGTGGAGGAAGGGAAAGAGGAAGTTTTCCATATGGGCTTGCCACAGATTTAAAGGAAGGAAAAAACAGGGATGCCTGGGTGGCTCAGTCAGTTAAGTGTCCGACTTTGGCTCAGGTCATGATATCACAGTTTGTAGGTTCAAGCCCTGTGTTGGGCTCTGTGCTGACAGTTCAGAGCCTGAAGCCTGCTTTGGATTCTTTGTCTCCCTCTCTCTCTGCCCCTCCCCCACTCATACTCTGTCCCTTTCTCTTAATAATAAACATTCTTAAAAAATTTTTAAAGAAGGAAAAAACACAAAATTCTCAAATCCTCTTTCTTCCAGGCTGCCCAGCTTCTTCCCTTCCCAAGTCCGTGTGTGGTTTGAGGACGACCACATTTGTCAAAGGACTTGATGTGTGGATGTAAAATGATGGCTTCATGTTTGTTAGAAAACAAGATCGTAAACGTATGAGAAGAATTAATTATTAAAGAAATTTGTGGTATTTGAAGAAGAATGATTCATAAAACAGTATCATGGTATATTTAAAAGTTATATGCCTTTAAAAGTAGTCCTAAAGTGGCTATATCTGAGTAGAGGAATTCTGGATTCTGCAAAAAATTATTTTTCATCGCTGTATTTTATAATTTTCCTATAATGCCTTTTTGTAATAAAAATTATCTTAAGATGGTGGTCAGTATTTCTGAGTATAAATTAGAGTCATAATTCAGTATATATATGTATATATATGTGTATATACATACACACACATATACATATATAATACATACCTATACATACATATACACATATATAATTAAACATATAAGTAAGTCAAGCATACCAGACACTTTTTTGGGGGTTTTTTGGCTTGCCTTTGTCTTCTTGTCATAACCCGTATCAGATCGTGCATTTTTTAACCCTTCCACTCACATCATTTCTTTTGCTTCTGCTCAGTGCACAGGTTAACAATTTAGAATTCATCCTTTGGTATTTTCCTCTATGTTTATATGCTCATGTAGATATGCAAACTCATCACACATTGCTATTGGTTGTTTAACAAAATAAGGTGAATTATATATAGGTCTATATGTCTTCCTTTTCTCACTCAGTAATATTTATTCAAGACTCGCCAAACCAGCTTCCAGAACCCTAATTCATCACTTTAATGGCTGTATGATATTCCATGGTGTAGATATACCACAGTGTATTCAGCAATTCACCTATTGAAGTTTCTAGTTTTTTTGTGTTTTGTTTTTTTACTATTATGAAAAATGTTGTAATCAATATTGTTGTACATGTGTCATTACTTATAATTTTGTTTCTTTGGGAAAGTTCCCAAGGGTGGGCATGTCAAGTCAGAGAAAATGCATTCAAAATTGTAATAGATATTGCCAACTGCTTTCCAAAAAGGCAGTAACACTTAATTACACTAGCCAGGTATGAAAGTACTCTTTTTTTGACTACTGACAGTAATTGGCAGTCATTCTTTTTAATTTTTGACAATCCAATAGGCATAAAGTAATATATCATTTGATGTTAATTTCATTTCTGTATTACAGAATTTGAGCATCTTTTCAAATGCTTATTAGTCATTTGTATTGATCCTTGTCTGAATTGTTTATTGTCCTTGTTTATTCTGCCTGTTTTCCTGTGGGGGTATTTACTTTTCTTTTTGATTTGCAATTGCTTCTTGCACATTTTTGTATCCTGATCCTTTGTCATCTATCTTATTAATTTGATTTACCATATCATTTGTCTCCTGAATTTGTATATGGTAACATTTGTCTTGTATTTTGACATAGTTAGATATAAATATATTTTCTTTTTATAACTAACTTTTTTTTTTTTGGTCTAGCTCCGGAGGATTATAAATGGTTATATTTAGTCAGTATTTCTTGGCAGCCCTAGTATTAGTTGCCAAGGGGAACAACAACAATAACAAAATTGCCCTTTGCAAATAGACAAATAGGAACAGAAAACTCCAAAATAATGATGACTTAAATAAGATAGACATTTATTTCTGTCATTGAGTCTGGAAAGAGTTAATCCAGGGCTTGTATGTATACCCCAGTATAAAGGATCAGGTTTCTTCTTTCTGGATGATCTGTTTACCGTGCAAGGCATCCATTCCCCAGGTCAACTAATGATTCAAAATTCTGTTAGAAATCCAGCCATTTTGTCTATTTCCAGTCCAAAGGAGAGAAGGAAAATAAATGGGCCATGTCTTTTAAAGAATTTCCCAGAAATTGTCCACCACTTCCATTTATATCACGTTAACAAGAATGTAATTACACATAGTTCCAAACGATGCTTACATTTCCCTGACTACTAGTGAAGACTATGAAACAGTCTTCATTCCAAGTGGCTTTGTGCTCAGCTAAAAAATTAGTGGTTCCAATACTTTGGAAGATGGGGAAAAACTAACCACAAGAGAGCTTCAAAACAATAATCTGCCGAGATACTTTGAAATTAATGATTTCGGGGAAAGTATACCTTTTATGAAGTCTTTATACTACTTTAAATAAATAAATGATGAATGAATAAATTAATGGATGAACTTGTACTATATTTACACAAAATCATCATTTTCTTCTCTAGCTAGGTGTCACAGATGTTTTTAGCAGATGATGCCTACTTACTTGGAAAATTGCTATCAACCAGAAGTGACCCTGCACCACTACATAAAGAGAATTTTTCCCCTTATCCATTGCTCAGGTTCATCAATTGCCCAATGTTTTCAACAATTTTAAAACATCCTTTGTGAACCTAGTAAAAGGAGCAAAGAAAGAATGCATTGGGGAAAAAAATAACAACACGTTTTTCAGCTAGAAGGGTTAATGCTGCTGGGTGTTTTTTAATGAGTGGCTACATTCAAAGGAGTAACTTCTGTTTAGATGCTGTCATGTCTAGCCTATTTGTAATGAGATTACACATTGCAAAAGAATGTAATAAATTTTATCTTAAAATGTAAAGATGATGTCAAAGCAGATGCTGTGGTTTATAATGTGGGTCTGTTAGTGGGCTGCCTTTTGAATCTAAGAGATAAATTTCAAAATATATTTCACCAATTCTTGCTGTATATTGGAAATAATGCAGACTTTTTGAGCAAGCCAGGTTTCTAATTTTGGAATAAAATATTTGTATTATTAGAGAAATGGTCAGGAATTAGAATTAGGGGCATGCAATAGGCACACATGTGTCTTTTGATTTTATTCTTTGATCAAGTTGAATATTCATTTCTTAAAAAAGAAGAAGTCTTGAGCTGTCATTTACAATTTCACGCTCTCTAAAATCTTCGGGGGATGTCATTCAGCAGCATAACTTTTTCCCTCGTGATTGAAACTGAACTCAAGTGCATGAAATGGGCCAATAAAGTTAGACTCTTAGGCAGTTCTGATGCTTCGATAAATAAACTCTCCATGCAGCACTTTTATAATCAATTCATGCCACCAACAAGCATGTTAAAATTATGAATCATGGAAACCAGAGCTACCTGATTTTGCAGCTGTGAGGCATATATATCTACATAGAGCTTCTATTAGGCCTCACTAAACAGGAGATGGTAGAGTTGTCAAGTCAAATTTATTCCCCCTGTTCTGCTTCCTTTTCCTACCTATGTTCTCTTACTTAGGAGGTGAATGCTCTCTGATCTTTACACTCATTTCCAGTAATTCCAGTTCATGATCTGTTTGTTGGGTAGCTGGGAACCAGACTCTATGCCAGTCTTGACATGAACACCAGTGAATAAGGCAAGTCTCTGCCCTCCAGGAGCTCACACTCTAGAGCAGAACTTCTAAGTGCTGTGTTGAGACTCATTACAAGTTATTTGAGGAGAGCCTGGGTGGCTCAGTCAGTTAAACTCTGACTTCAGCTCAGGCATGATTTTGCAGTTCATGAGTTCGAGCCCCACATTGGGCTCTTTGCTGTCAGCATGGAGCCTGGAATCTGCTTCAGATTCTGTGTTTCCCTCTCTCTCTGCCCCTCATCCACTCTCTCTCTCAAAAATAAAATAAATGTTAAAAATTAAAAAAAAATATTTGAAACAGAATAACAACAGTTGTAATGCTTATTTTTTCCCAGTGATTTTTATTTAAAAAATATGTTACAACAGTTTTTAAAATATCCACATATTAATACATATTACTTGCACTCACATACATTTTCCCAAGTGGAAGAATTTAGCTGATACCAAGTCATAAACTGCATTCCATTTGATCTATGCCACAGCCCTAAGCCTTGATTTTATGAACCTTTGTCATATAGGAGGAAAAGAAGCGAGGACTAGACTTATCTGTGCACTTGCCTTGGTCAAAAAGACTTTGAAAATAGATCAATGCAATGGGTCAAAATTATTTTACATTTATCTGTAACTAATTCATCTTGAAGAGCTCACAATGATCTTCCCACATTTTAATACTCTTAATATTCTTATTTCTAATTGTGTAGTTCAAAAAGTATCCTGCTAGCAGTGGTTCTTAAAATTTAGTGTCTAGGGATGCCTGAGTGGCTCAATCAGTTAAGCATCCGACTTTGGCTCAGGTCATGATCTCACAGTTCATGAGTTTGAGCCCTGGGTCAGGCTAGGTGCCGTTGGCTCCGAATGGGCTTTGGATACTCCTTCTCCCATGCTCTCTGCCCCTCCCCCACACTCTCTCCCTCTCAAAAATAAATACATATTAAAAAAATAATTTAGTGTCTACTGAGGATGATCTAAAGGGTTTGTTAAGACACAGATTGTTGTGTGTCACCAGTTTCTCGTTCAGTATGTTTGGGACAAGACTTGAGAATTTGCAGTTTTAGCAAACTCCTGATTGACATTGATGCTGCTGGTCTGGGGATCTCACTTTAAGAACTAGTGTACTAAACAATAGCAAGAGTGGGGAGATTCTATTAAGCCACTAGGGTCTACTTTATTCTATCTCCTAGCCAGCCCTAAAGACCAGCCTCAATTCCCCTTTCTCTGGTGCCTTATACACTGGCACACTTAGTACTTCTCCATACTCTAAGAGAGGCCAAGCCTTCTCCTCAAGGGCACCTTGCCCCACACACAGGTCTACCTGGAAACATGCTTTACCACCTCTCACTGCAAAGGACTTTCAGCTCTAGAGTCTATGTTTCAGGAGAAAATGTATGTTATTCTAGATAACCTCTAATGTTTTTAAAAAATCATTACCCCCTCTCACCCCCTGGTAATGCCTGGGATGCATTTCCATGACTCCTATTTCATGTTGACCACATCTTAGAACTGCACTAGTTAGGCTAATTTCGGATTTGACAAATGTCACCATAGATAAAAATCTCATCTTGGCTTATCAGAAAAACAGAGAGGGTAAGTGGTAGGCTTTGAAGTCGGGCTGCCTGAGTGTAAATTCCGACTCTGCTCTTATCTAACCAAGTAATGTTGAGAACGATCTTTATTCTCTCTGTGCCTTAGCCTTTTCATCCATATTATGCTTACATCATAAAGTTTTCATTTTAGATAAAATAATACCTATAAAATCATCAGAACAATAATAAAATAATATCTATAAAGTTCAGAACAAACTTGGAAAAGAGAAGGTGTTTAAAAAATGGCAGCAATTATTATCATCACAAAAGAACTGTAATTATATTGGGGCATATATGAGTAGAATTTATTCAATTTCTCACTAATTGAGAATGGCCATATCCTGGCAAGACTAATAGATAGGCATAAAATATAATTAATTTCCTTGGATCCTAAACTTCTTACAATAGTCTTCTTAGTGAAACAGTTTGAGCTCATGGACACACTAAAATAGGAAATAATGGCTGTGTCTTTCTGTTCTCGGTCATTGCTGTGGGTTTCAAACAATTTGGTAAGGAATTTTGTCCTTAAAAAGCAATGACCCAATTTAGGAGTATG